>NC_068356.1:131311512-131667272 GCF_020536995.1 Dreissena polymorpha | reverse complement strand
CTGTCAAAACCTAAAGGTTCGCGAACTTCAAAACAAGACCCAATTTCAACTGGCAATAAGCAGACTGACTTTGTAGAGCAGTATCTCAAGAAACAACAAAAAATAAAATCGTTGCACGCTGATGCTCGTACAAGGATAGCGTTCATTGAAAAATCCTTACACTATGTGCAATCCAAAGAAAGCGATGAGCCAACGGTTTGCTCTTTTCTGTCAAAGGCATCTTCAAATATTTCGCAAGCCATAGAAAGCATCTCAAGTGAACTACAAAACAGTGGCGATGTTGACTCCTGCCGAATATGCAAAAATGAAGACAATCCACCAACAATTATAAGCAAGACGTGCGGGCACGGATTCTGCTGCATAAATTGCATAATGAAGTATTTGGAATACGTCTACAACAAAAATTCTGGGCGACTGATTTGTTTGAAATGTAAATATCAGTACGATGAAAACGCCACATATCAAGTCGGTGCTCGCTATGGTATTATTGGTTGATACTTAGAATGAATAAAATGTATAGAACCTTACAACGTGTTTTGTTTCACATGCTTGATGGGTCAAAATATTGTACAATAACGTGTGTTCATCTGAGTTTTCATTCCACTATTTTTTAAGGCCAATATGAGCCTGAAGTCGCCCATTTTACATGACGTTCGTTTGACGAAATCAGCTCGATATGATTCCGCACTATTAAAGCGACTACAGCTCTGTTCTTATTTCAACTGCAGTAAGATCAAAATATCATAACTTGCGCATTCGATTTTGTATGAACAAATAGTATCAGTATGAGCGCATCGAAATTTCGGTTAATCTTGTGAAAATTTTATTGAGTTCGGACAACGGGTTATAGAAATATTGCATTTAAACCACTTACAAATAAACACAATTTTCTATTATCGATATGTTAACGCCGCTTTAGTTGGTAGGATGAACTTAAATAAATATTGAAATGACGTTATGAATTTGCACCAAGAACGAACTGTCAAATGCTTTGCCATATGAAAATACCGAAAACTGCCATTTCACACACGTCAGACACACATATCAACTTTCACAAAAAAACTGCAATGTGGAAACATACATTTTTAAAACATGTTGTACTAGTTAATGCTCTCTATAACCGTTAATCCTGTTTCTTTGATAGTGATAGATCAGAAATTAAGATATTGACTAATGCAGCCATTTCACATGTTCATGCCAAAGCCAGGGCTTGAACCTGGATCTTTTTCATCCAGCACATGACTGGAGAAAGCGTTATACATTCTACTACTCTGGCGTTTGAACTGATCAATGCTGGATAGTCACTATGCATAGCAGTCAAAACCTAGCAATCATGATTGTGATCTGATATTCTCTTCAACAACAATACCCCGTTTGACCATGTATATGACATTTGTTCACATACGTTCAAGCAAACATGATATGCCAGTTTTGATTTGAAAACCTCAAGTATCTGTATTATACGTATAGCTAACATATTCTGCAATAAGAAAACAGTTTTACTATCCCAGCCAACACAGTGTTAATACATTTTGGTTGCTTCAATTTGCATTGCATACAAATTAGCTTGGGTAGAGAATGATTATTGTGATCAAATATGTATGTGCAGACCAAAATGCAAAATTTCAAGTGATCATCAGACTGTAAAGTATGATTTGTGTATCAACTTTCACAAATATCTGCAATGTGGAAACATACATTTTGAAAACATGTTGTACTAGTTAATGCTTTCTATAACCATTAATCCTGTGATCAGAACCAAAAATTGACTTGTGGTTGTGCTTGCTGGCTCACACACACTGAAATATGGGTTTGGAATGGCAATCTCTTTTTGCATAAGACCAGTTATGAGAGCCATGCATAAAAATTCTCATGTTCTTATCTATAGATACAAATAAAACAAATCTGAACAAAAAATTGGCTTGTGGTTGTGCTTGCTAGCAGTAATAGGCTCTCGGAATGGCAATCTCTTTTTGAACCAGACCAGTTATGTAAGCCGAGTATGAAAATTCTCATCTTCTTATTCATATAGACAAATAAAACAAATCTGAACAAAAAATTGGCTTGTGGTTGTGCTTGCAAGGTCACACACACACTGTAATATGCGCTCGGAATGGCAATCTCTTTTTGTACCAGACCAGTTATGTAAGCCGAGTATCAAAATTATTGTATTCTTAATCATATAGACGACTAAAACAAATCTGCACAAAAAATTGACTTGTGGTTGTGCTTGCTAGCTCAAGCAGACACTGTAAATTGCATTCAGTGATTTCTCAAATCATATCAGAGCTAGGACTTGAACCTAGATCTCCTTCTGCAAGAGAAGGCGTTCTTCCTTGAACCACTCTGAGAATATGAACTGAACATCACTTCACACATAACACACACAATGAGTTTTGTGGCCAGACATAAATGTGCTGACAAAAAACCATGCTTTCAAAATAACCTGTATATACTTTTTTTCTCATCATTTGCATCAGAAATCTTATGAGAGCCATGTATAAAAATTCTCATATTCTTATCCATATGCATGAATAAACCAAATCTGAACCAAAACATGGCTTGTGGTTGTGCTTGCTAGCTCATACCCATAATTACCTTCACACATATTTGCACTGAAACAAGAATGCAGATGCTTATGAATCTGAACCAAGAATTGGCTTGTGGTTGTGCTTGCTAGCTCACACACACTGTAAAATGTATTTGAATGAAATCTGGTAAACAGACATTGTCATGCCTGCAAAATAGCAAAAGTTTCCACTTTTTGTGTAAATACCTTTTTTGCATCATTCTCAACCATAGCCGGTTATGTGGGATTTATATCAAAATTCTAAAATATACCTTACATGGGAACTGATCAGAAAAAAGACCTGAAACAGAATAACATATGCAGTTAGTTTTTTTGTAGAGAGAAAAATGTTTGAAAAGAAAGTGAACACATGTTCTTTTGTAATTCATACAGTGTATCACAATTTCAAATTCTGATTCAAGATGAAATATTCTACACTGTCAAGTCAACATGATAAAATATTTGTGTGCAATACAGTTTCTGTACTGATACACATGCAAATTTTCCATTTTTTGTGTTAATACCTTTTTTTGAACTTTGTACACCATAACCTGTTATGAAGGGTTTGCTTCTTGATATTTAAATATCTATACTATAGGTACTCTAACCAAGACAAACTTCCTATGGGGTTTGCTGTTGATACACATATTTGTGTCAACTTGAATGAAAGATTGTTGTGGCCAAAAATTCACATGTTGGCAAAAAGCAGAATTTGCATTTTGGTGTGTATATAGATTTTTTTGCAGTTTTAGACATCAAATATTTTTGTGAAGAATACTTTGAAATGGACAATTATGCATTCTATGGATAAAATATGAAAAGTGAGCCTACATAGAAATATGAAAACAAATCAGTGCACATGTTTTCTTCACATAAACTGTCATAAATTGTTCAACCTATGACATGAGATGAAATATTCAGTCACGGTGTTAGCAGCACTCGGTAAAAAGTATATACTGAGTGTTCATTCATTGTAGAAATCAACTTTGTATGGCAGAGTTTGATGTTTACAAATAACCTACAGTCAAAAAGGTCTGATGCAGATAAAAAACAAAACAACACATATCAAGTTCCAAACTGCCTTCTTAAACACAAAACAGAAGTGGTCACAATAATCTGAATTGCAAAACGCCTTTTGTTAAGAGCATTTAACTTTGGTACAAAAATCTACACAATATGATTTATCATGTACTTCATTTTTCTTTGTTTACATTTGAGATGTGTTGACATTTCAACAATACACGGTTTTGTCTATCATGAAACAAAAAAATATATTTTGGTGGTACTTACTTGTAATCGTAATCATGTTTTGACAGAATTCATCGTTTCTTGAACTCTCAATCCAAGAAAGAAAGCCTTAACATGCCTCACATACATGTATCGATACTGTACATAGAACAACACCCATTTTTCGGAAGGTTCGGATGAAACTCATATCTTTGAACGTTGTATTTCTCCAAAAAGCAAAGTAAACTACAAACTTTTTGTCAATCATGAATTAAAACTATCTTTTCTAGAACTAATGACACCGCATATTCCGCAAAATTCGGCTTGTTGATAAAAATACTCGTCGATGAAAACATAAAACACTTTGTTTACATACAATTGGGGCTTTTGTCGACTTTGTGAAATTTCATGTGTTGGGAAAGGGACATGCATTTCGAGTTTTTATGCTGTTGAGTTGAATAACGGCATACTATAAAAGGGCGAATTGATCGTGTTTGAATCATTTCGATTTTTGAAACTGAACGAACAACACGCATAATGAGTAACAGAAAAGCTTGCGAGCAATGGATGTCAAGTGTGGAGAAAAGTGGCAGTTTCCAGGCATGGTTAGAGAGGCAGAATAAGCATCGTGAGAATGAGTCGTTAGCTGGAAACAACAAAGCAGCTTGTGACAGATGGATTAAGAGCATGGGCGAAATGCTGCCAACTGTTTACGACACTACGTTAGTGATTGTGTGTCATAGGTGCAAAAACTTTTTTTCGATGGTGAACTTTTGCCGTAGATGCGAGGCCCTCAGCTGTGTGTCATGTACGCGGATCGACGATCGCTGCGAATGGTGTGGCGAAATTCAGGGTTACGGCCAAAACAGAGGAGTGAGGCTTTTGCATCTGTGATCGAGCGGACTATGTGGGCTGATCTAGTGGACTATGTAAACTGTTGTACGTTGTTGTTGCGAAAGATTGAATGTTTGAAATATTGATTGTTGCAGAATAAAATCGTTTGAAACTACATATACATAGTTGTTTGTATTTGCTTTGATTAGAGTTGGATAATATAGTTTGAGAAAACATACGACACTGGGTTATATCAATAACTAACGCAATAGCGAAATCAAACATTCGTGCACACAATAGTACTTGTTTTTCAACTTTGCGTTTGGTAGTTGCATGAATAAGTATATGTTACTACAAGAATAAGAACAAAACGAATTGAACGTTTCATGATATTTATTAACAACACAATTATACAAAACATACTCATGTGTTTATCAACAGTCTTGTTCCTGGACCCACCATTCGCAAAAACTGGCAATTCGGTGAATGTTTATGGTGTTCCAAGAACGCATCGTCTGTAGATTTCCAATGATACAACACAATGCCACAACGAAAACATTTGCAACGGTCGTGTTGTCCCAAGTAGTACAACCCGCACGAAGCAAGCTGGTATTTGTTTGGCTGTATTTGGGGCGACCAATGCTCAAAAGTTTTCAGTCTATCGATATAGTTGTTCATAAACATACTTGTTTCATTCGTGCAAAAAGCGTCGGTATCATCCATGATATGATATGATATTATATTACACATGCAATTGGTTATTTCAACATCTTTATACATTTTTTGTCTCAAAAATACTCTTGGTCAAACGTTACGAGTTTTGTTCTCTTGGCTTTTGAGCTCAACAAAATCCCATTAATGGTTTGAAGTCGTTTTGTGGGATCTTGGTGTGTCCAGCACAAATCATATTTCGGATTGATCAGAATAACCTCAATATCGACATAGTACACAATTTCCGTATCTGTCGCTTTCCAACATTGATCTCGCGTCGAAAATGTAAACTTCACATCTGGATAGAGATCCATGATGTACATTTCGACAGCTTTGTTCCACTGTTCGAGGTTTAAACGTAACATGTGTCGAAAAAAACCTAAATCTTTGAGTTCGACGGCTAGCATTGTTTTGTGTGAAGTGTACTAAGTCAAATTACTGCTATATAACATTTTTCTACAAAACAAACAAACACCTGTAAACGTTTCAACAATTTTATTCAATACTTTGAACATGTACAATTGACAGGCACGCAGTGACAGGTCCAGCATCGGTGCATTCGGTTTATACGTCGCTGTGTTATTTTGCCCACGCTGAGAAAAAATGGAGGACGTTTCGCCACCGCAATTTCGGCATCCCAGTCCTCAGTTTTTGGAGTGACGGTTTCTGAAACAGAACAAGCAAAAGTTAGTTACAGCATTCAACGTTTACAATCAAACCTCCAACACTAACATATGAAATTCTTAACAACATACTTTTTATCTCAGACAGCCTAATCTCCATATCCCAGTCCTCAGTTTTTGGAACCCGGAATGTAGTTGCTGGCACAGACATGTTATCGCTTTGAAGGTTAGATCAAGAATGATTTGATCTACCAGTCATGTAGCGCCTTTTATTTGCAGCGACTCTTTGACAACCACTAACCCAAAGCTGTTGTTACTTGTTTCAGTATACAGAATATTTAGGTTTTTGTTGGCCGTATTGTATTCACAAGAAACGAAGTTGTACTTTGATTGCATCAAACGCTCAATTTCCTCACGAAGTGTCGCTGAGTCATCTTGCTGCGAGACCTCAAGAATGCTTCTCATGCGAAATGAGTCAAGTTGTTTGTTCCAAAAATCAGTAGTGCATTTGGGTACGAGTGTTTGACCATAACGTTTGATTAGACACGAAGCCAGTTTGTCATGCGTATTCTTTGAAAATGTTAGTACTCCAATCATACTTAAGGCTTGTGTCAAGTAATAGCTCGTAGCTGCCATATCTTTGGTACATGTTCTTGAAAAATAAAGGTGACACTGATGAACCTCATTGCCGTAGTTATCTTCGTAATCGGTTTGTTCGCAAAGCAGAAAATCAGACCCATTGCTTTTAGAGTCACTAAACCTGAGCTTCACAAACTGTATGTATTCAGGTTTAGATATATGAATGACAACTTGTTCTAGGTCTGTTTGTGTGAAATCAACAGGCAAAACATGTTTTTCTTTGATAACAATGTAACACGATGAATCGAAACCAAAGTTTTGATTAATGTGTGTAGCTAGCAACTCGGGTTGGTTTGCTTTGATGAGTGTATTCAATTTGCTTTCGCCTTTCCTTTCGATGCAACGAGCCATTTCTGTTATTCAAATTCAACAATTTAGGTTTTTATCATGGAATTTGTAATACGACGACTTGTATAAATACTGCAACAAAAACTGAATGTGTCTCATTTACAATCTGACAACAGAAGCGACAACATGTCGGTCCAAACATTGTGCGAAAAATTCATTCGTGAGAAAAGAAATTTCAATGCGAATGGTCACCAAAAGAAGTACATGTTTAGCGTTACATGTCCTTTCACAGATGTCGAGGGACTGCGTTTTACGTCGATAACTAACAGTCCGTATGACTACTTGAACTACAAGCCAACGCTGGACCATGTGTTTCTCGATGAACCGACACTAGCTGCGTTTGAACGATATGTTGACTTGATGTTTTCTGTTGCCGATGAAAAGATTGATATGTGCTACTTCAAAATATTGAAAACATTAGTACCAGAACATTTCGCAACTCTAACCGAGCGCATAAAGAAGGGTAGATACATGCAGTCGAATCCCACGTTAAACTACAGACTGCCGATATGCATAATACCAGTGTTGGAGTTGCACGGAATCGAGGAGTTTAGCAAAGTCTATTCGGTGAAATCCACTTGCCTATCTTTGGAAAGGACACAGATACGATTGAAGCTGAACACCTACTTTCGAGCAGTCATGACATTACTCGATTGTTCGGAAAATGATATCGTGGAAATATTGGTGAAAAAAGGAGTGCTACCGAGTAAAAACTTTCAGCTTGTCAGTACACAGAAAGAGCTCACAATAGGTCTGAAAATTGTGAGAAGCTGTGGTGAAATATACGAAGCGTTGCAAACTGGCATCGAAATGAGAGAGATGAATGCTAACGTATACTCACTGCAACCAAAATATGGATATCCAAATACAAATTTGTGTCAGGCGTTAGAGGTTTTGTTTGTGATGCATCCTTTGTACCGCAAGCACATCAACAGTCTTCACATTGAAACGGAGCTGATCGATGGGGGAAAAGGTAGACTAGTCAATGCTATTCCTAATCGTAAACGCAAATTTGCTGAACATTCAAAGGATCAGTCCAGTCTCCCCAAAAAGATGCTTTGCAAAATTTGCAAAACAAATGACTTGCCTTGTTCTGATGTGAAGGCATGTTCGGAGCAAAATGAGATAATCAGTATGCCGGTCGATTTGTCAATCGTGAAAGAAGAAATTGCGGAAACGTTTATCCCAGAACAAGAGGTACAAGAAGCCCCAATGCCCGTTAGCGAAATGTTACCTGAAGAAGACCCATGTAAAGTTTACTTCATCAATCAGTGTCAAAACGAAGAACACGAAGATATGCTCTCTCAAGCGGTTAGAACATGCATTCCCAACATTCACATCCCACCGAACTTTGTCGCATTTTGTGTGTCGAAGGAATTGCTGACAAACGGCCTCGTTTTGTACATTCCTGCAGATTTTGTTTTGTAGTCTGTTGTGTGCAATTTTTTTGTTATATAGCTAGAACATGTGTTTTGTTAGATGAATGAAATAAAAACCAGCTATGTTGCGCTTCATACTATTTGTCTTGTTTGTGTCTCTATGTAGCTGTAACGATAACTGCTTCAAGAAATCGCCAGAGCGCGATCTGGGTATATACAATGGTGCATTCTCAATCGTTTCCTATGATGATGAGCTAGACAAGTTACGCAAAATTGTATATATTCCTGAGAGAATGTACACAACGCAATATGATATTCTCGAGGCCATACGAAAAGTCATAAATCAAAATTTGGGCGTGAAAGACAATTATTTGACAATTGATAATCACAGGGACAGGTTTTGTTTCCAAATCAAAGGCAAACTCTTTTTGATTTTGACCCCGAATATAGGTAGGATGCTAGCTACCGATTCTCTATGGCGATTCTTGGTACCAGACAATACATCTAATCATGTTGCAGACATCGAAAAACGCAGTAGCGATAATGATTCCGTTACATCGACAGTTTCAAACGAAATTGACACACACACAAACAGCGAAATGGAAAACACAACGCTTGCTTATATCCCCAACAATGGTTCGACAACCACAAAGGTTAACAAAAAAAGCACGCAAGCAACACTGAGAGTTGCACACGAAAATACCACTAAAACATTAAGTAAAAAACATAACACATCAGTTGTCAATGCCCTTAGCGATGGTTCAACAACCACAAAGGTTGAAGAAAATAGCGATCTTGGCACATCGATAGTTGCAAACGAAACTAGCACACAACAAAACTACAGTAAAATCCATAACATAACGAGTGGTAATATCACAAATAATGGCTCAACAACCACAAAGGCTAACGAAAATAGCGAAACAGGATCTGTCCTTGTTATAATCGAAGTTGTGTTTTGCATTCTAGCCGTGTTTGCAATCGTTCTTGGACTTATAGGATTTGTGTATAACGTTATAAAAAAAACACAGGAACTAAAATAAATATAAAACACACTTATACAAACGGATCTTGTCATTCTTGATGTT
Organism: Dreissena polymorpha; assembly: GCF_020536995.1. NCBI lineage: Eukaryota > Metazoa > Mollusca > Bivalvia > Myida > Dreissenidae > Dreissena > Dreissena polymorpha. Next base: position 131,657,857 of record NC_068356.1, on the reverse strand, counting down.
CTAAGCCAACCATGCGGTCGTTTATCATTTTGTGTTTTTTCATTGTTGTCCGCGCAGACACAACAGTTCAAAGCGTTTCTTCAACAACCACATCGAGAGTTGCAAACAAAACTAGCACACAACAGAACTACAGTGAAATCGATAACATAACGAGTGGTAATATCACCACCAATGGCTCAACAACCACAAAGGCTAACGAACATGGCGAAAAAGGATCTGTCGACGTTGTGTTTTGCATTCTAGTCGTGTTTGCAATCGTTTTTGGAATAATAGGATTTATGTCGTACGTAATAAAAAGATCATAAGAACTAAAATAAATATAAAACACACTTAAACAAACGGATCTTGTCATTCTTGATGTTCTGAGCCAAGCATGCGGGCGTTTATCATTTTGTGTTTTTTCATTGTTGTCCGCGCAGACACAACAGTTCAAAGCGTTTCTTCTTACGGTTTACAAAACTGTTATTGCAATGTGTGTGATCCGACTAAAAGTATTGGTAAAATATATGATGGATCTTGCTACTTTATCAGTATTGAGCAACAGTTCAAAGTTGGAAACCAGTTTTCAACGCACGTCAATGTACGTAAAACTGTAAACAGTGCCGACTATAATGCATACGATGTGGTCATTTTTGGACAAAAAAACATTCATCTAAAAACGGTTTTCACTCAAGTAAGCAACGAATTTATTTTGAACAACATTCAAGGTTCTATCAAGATAGCGCTGTTCAACAACAAAGATAGGCCTGCTCAATGCGTTCATTTGTTCAAACGAAAATATTTGGGCATTTCATGCGAAACGGCTAACGTAGCCTTGTTAAAAGCGGATCGAGGAGAGTTTGTGACTGTGTCACCTTTCAATCCGCGTGCGTACAAGACATGTTCATTTGACGAAAACGCAGCAGCGTCGATCACATCACCTAAAACTTGTTTCGTGGTGAATGAAGATGGCCAGTGCTTACCAGCAGTGCTGCAAACAGAAGAAGAGTTGCAAAACGCTTTTGACTATCTGATTAACAGAACGCACGACCCGAAGGTGAATGCAATATCTCAAAATTTGATGTTCAAAATTGACAGTCTGAACGAAACGCTCGAATTAAACGATTACGCGATAGTCTATTCGCGAGTGTCATATGATGAGAACAATACGTGCTTGTATATCGACGTGAATGAAAAATCTATTTCGTATGAAGATTGTACAACAAAACGAACTCTGTGTCAGATTAGAATTCCTGGTATGGGACTGGATTCACCGAGTGACGATGATTCCAAAATAAACAGCTTTTGGGTCTTATTTATTGCACTAACATTTGTGGTTGTTTCTTTGGTTATAGTTATAGTTATTGCGTATGTGTTGCAAGGATTTCAATCTAGACGTTTACAAACTACTACAACAGTTCAAATAACAAGCGCCTAACTCGAGTATAAAACCATTCACGCAAAGTCAGTAGTTGTCATAACGTACAAAAATGTTCAGCTGTGAGTTTGTGGCTGCGATGGTAGCAAATTACTTGGAATGCAAGCAGTTTGAGGACTCAAATGACACTCTTTGTGACATCGTCGAATGTGTGATTTTGCTTGTAAATAGCACTGTTACGATGCATGTTCTTACAAAAGATGAACTGACCATAGCTTGTTTTGATGAAGACTATTTCGCCGAGTTGCTTGAACAAAAGCTGAACAATGGTTTGAGCTGGGATGTGTTTGTGACAGCATTTGTTTTGTTTGCGGCCGTCGTACGTGAAATATCGAATTACAACGCTGAAGGCTTCTACCACCTGAATAAACTACAGAACGTGTTCCGTAAATATAGACTTACTGACTGGGTTGCAAATCAACCTGGTAAATGGACATCGTTTGTACAGTATTGTAAGCGAGTTTGTTGAATAAAAAGTAGAAAACAGACAAATTTGTGTTAAGTTGTTTTATTCAGTATCGCATTCACATTCAACTTCACTTTCTATAGATGTCGATATGTTCGAAGCCAAATTTTCGAATAATTCATACTCATCGATAATGTCTTTGAGACCAATCATATCGATGATTTCTTTGCACATATCAGAACCATTGGTTTTAAGCAAACCGTGTTTCTTCTCAACCACACCATCGCGGTCAAAAATGTTGAAATATAGTTTTGTATCGTCTGGTCTGTCCATAACAAGCATCAAGTCGTCCTCGTCGTCATCTTCACCCAATCTTACATACACAGTCAAATGAACTGTTAGTCCAAAGCATGTGATTTTGACCTGATAATCGAATTCGGGTGTAGGTTCATAGTCCGGAGAAAACAATGCATATGGTTCAAATGTTTCAGATTTTGACATGCGAAACAATTTTACCCTAGGCTCCTCTGTGGATTTAATGCACATATGCTTTGATATAATCTCCCACAACTTGTTTGCAGCAAATTGAGATTGGATTTTCCATTTTCTTTTCTGAATACGTTTCTGCTCTGGTGTTTTCGAACGAGCATTGAAGCATATGCTTTGAAAGTTTTCCATGTTTTGAAATGTGACCAATGTGGCAACGTTAAAAGCCAAAGTGAAATGGTTTAAGATATAGATCGTTACAAAATTTGCATATAAAAGCTCTGCACAAAAAGTAAGCTTCATTTCATTTGTTGATGTTTGCGACTATATTTCTTGGCATTTTGCTTATTCGATTCATCATCGAAGAACGAAACCCCGATTTTTGGGATCGCAAAAAGACTAAACTTGACAACAACAAGAAGCCATGATCGGTGTTACAATGCTTGCGATGATCTGTATTCAAGACTTACGATGGTGGTTTTCTGTTAGAAAAATACGAAAAGAATGCATACAGGTTATGAAAGAACTTCGTGAACGCTTTCAAGCAAATAGTTGCTGTGATTGCAAAGACTGCAAAAAACGTATGGCTCAACTTCACCTGGAAAAAGAACAAGCAGTGAAAGACTCGCGTACTTGTATAATTTGCTGCAATGAAGAGAAAACCTTTGCCGTAACACCATGCATGCACCTTTTCTGCGTACACTGTTGCTGGCACATGCATATATATGGGAACAAATGCGCTGTTTGTAGATCTGAAATATTTGATTGGAAGCGGATTCATTGGACTGATTAGTGTTATGACTTTTAGTGCATGCTTGTGTGTGTATTTGTTTGAATAGTATCGTCAAATAAAATGTTGAAATGCATTTTATGTTTTGGTTGTTAGTTTGGTAGAGAAGATGCAAGTATATTGACGTTTTGGGTTTTATCTTGCTGCGTGAAGAAAACAAACACGCGTGTTTACTGTTTTTGCTCTTTATTTTCAACATACAACAAACAAAATACGACATTTAGTTCATAACATTTTCTTCTCTGCGCTTTCGGCTCAAACTACGACTGAACACTTTTGTAAAGCTTCTCTTTCTAGTTCTCGACCGCTTTTCATCGTTTTCGCTAGGTTCGTTGACAGACATTGGTTTTTGGTTTTCCTTAGACTCGTTTTCTCGTCTTAACAATTCGTTATCATACGCGGTTTTGTTGTGAAATGTAAGAAGTTGTGGAATGCGTTTAAGAAACATCACCACTTCTGTCATGCCTAGGTGCTCAGCGAGTTCGATCATGTTTACCAGACTAGAGATTGACTGCCAATCCGAGTAATCTAGCGTGAGACCGTTACATTGGTACTCAGACAGGTTCATGAGAATTTCAAACACGTTCATCAATTCTTGAACACTGTACTTCGGCTGAATCTTGACATGATTTGTCTTAACGTTAGTGAACATTTTCACAATTGCTGCTGGGTATGATCTTTGTTCTTTGCCCACATAAAATACAACCCTGTCTTTGCTTTGTTTAAGCGACTGAATGAGCTTTGAAGAGATTTCAATACCAATATCGTACTTCAGTTTAGTGAACAAGCGATTAGTGGCTTCGGTGTCAGTGACACGATTAATATCTTTAATGTTTATGGTTGACATGGTTGTTGGTTGTGTGCGGGTTTAGCGTTTCTATAGAAAAAACTATCCTTAAATAGATTTTTATCTCAATTTTCCAAACCGTAATTTGTGATTGCATAGACAGTTAAACATCCACAAAAAGTCGTGTTTTTTCTTAAGCTGGGCATCACCTCCTATAGTGTTGATCATGACAAGAAAAACATAAACGCCTAGAAGCGAATAAGGACATAGTGACGTGTTTCTCGAATGTTTGTATGTATCGTAAATAAACTTTATGTATGTGGAATTGTTAACCGTACTTTCGTCAAACAGAGAGAAAAAATTGTAAGCTTTAAGTCGGTTGTATCCACAAATAGGATCGCCAAATACTGAATCAAAATGGCTTGTAATTTCGCTAGTTGTCAATTTTTTGAACAACGACATGCGTTCATCGTCTTTGAACTCATTGAGAACCATTGTGACACACGTTTGAATTCCACACCCGAGTTTTGAGTTCATTTCTACTAGCTTGCTTTCGAATATTCGTATTGGTTCTTCATATTCTGTTATGTATTGAAAAATGCATAGCGAGCATTCGTGGTGATGTCTAGAGTACATGGGTGAAAGCAAGTAGGTGTTTTGTGCTAACTGTTCGTCTTCGTCAACAATCAAAACCTCGTCGATATCCATTGATAAGGCAACAAATGTTTACAGTTCATTGATACAATTTATTTACAACATATACAAAAAATGTAACACACACGTCAACATAATCATACAATATTGCAACAACGTAGTCATTCGTCATCATCGCTCAATTCTAGATCACTGAGTATAGTCTTTTCCTTTTTCGGTTTCTTTGCAGCTTTCGTTTCACCAGATTTGCGCATTCTTTTAACAGCCAGACCGTTCATAATTTCCTTTTCATCATCGTTTAGCGTATCTGAGATTTCTGTATCGGAGATGTCGATATCGGCATATTTGCGTTTTTCCTCAACATTGGAAGATTTTATTCGCTCTATTAGCGCAAACATGTTTTCGTCTTCCCCAGAACCGAGTATTTTGTTAATCACATCAATTGGAATTCGATCGAAAACGTTAGAGCTCACAGTCTTCACAACATCGTTCTGCAGGTTTTTTGTTTTCTTGATGCCCTTTATCAGATTCTGCGTTCTTACTTTGAGGCTTTTGTACTGCGCTAGTTTGGCATCAATCTGTTTTAGTTTCTCTGAAAGTTCTTCTATCTTCAAATAATCGTTAGGCGACAAGAAGACACCTGACTCGACTTCAGACACCAAATTCCTTTTCACGCCGTGATTCAGTACAGTGTTCGCAAACTGCTGTATTCGTTCTCGGTTGTTCGTTTTCATAACATAACTCGAGGTCAACATTGCTTGTGCCATCGTAGAAAGTGATTGCGAGTGTGCTTATTTTGTTAACTGCAGCTATATATACGCTTGAAAAATAATGCACGCCTTACTTGTTCATCATTGGCTGGAATAAACGAATGTAGTACGCCTCTTTTGCTTTACGCACATGCTTGTCTCGCTCTGTCTCCAAAACGAATACAGTGTAACGTTCTTTTACATCGCACAAGTGTTTCCCACATTCTATCAAATGATCAGTAGCTCGACAATAATGCTGTTCTGTTCGAATATGAGAGTTGTGTGTGTGAATGCGTTTTCTCAAATTAACGGTCTCGCCAATATACTCACCGCCGCAGGTGTTGCACTTCAGAACATATATAACATCTTTTGATTTACAAGTCAAGTTCTCTCCATCTTCAACAATGTATACAAAACCACAATTGAACTGAAAACTATTTCCACTCTTTATTTGAGAACATAGAGTGCAGCGCTCACCGTTACATGGTTTAACTTTGTAGTCCATCAACAACTCAAAATAGTGAAATTATGACTGAAAATGTGTTTATGCGTTTTTTGTTACAAAAACATGAAGATCAGCTGGTACCGTGAAATTGATTCCTTGTTCCTGCATAGCACAAGTAATGTCAAAACACGAACAGTTTTGCGAATTTAGCTGACTGATATGTAGAGTTTTACTAATTGTTGTGAAACAAAACTCGATTGTCAAGTCGAATATGAACACGTGTTCGTCTCCAATATAGTCTAGTATGGTTTCAAAAATGCTTTCGAGCAGTTCTTGTTCATTGATCAAAACGCTGATGCATTTAAAAACGTGGATGGAAAATTCTTGAGTGTTACCAATGCTCTCGCTTTCAATGGTATACATGTTGTCATACGAAGTCATTGTGAGTTATGACAATAGCGGATACAAACGCTTTGATATATGTTAACTGTTTACAACAGTATCGTTATGCCGAGCTATGCTGTGTAGTACAATTATGAAGCAAATAGCAGCTATCACGAGCACAATGAATCCACCAACACAAACAGCGACAGTTTCCCAAAACGTTAATTTTCTTAGTCCCGGTTCGTCATTCAATGTACTTTTACCCAACAAAACCTCGCAAATCGTGGGACTGTGTTTGCATTTTTCGATTGAAATGGTCTTTGATCGCATATCGACATACGTGCATTCTTGTCCACTGTTCGTCCTTTTGTTGTACACAATGAAGTGTTCGCTTGTGACAGAACTGTCATCTATATTTTTTATTTGAAACTTTGCCTCACTCATATTGTGTGCCGTGTTCTGAGTAATGCTAACCAAATATGAAACAACCGTATTATCCAAATCGTAAACACTCGCAATACTTGAGTGCGAACAATTTTCATCAATCCGAAAACATTTGCCATCATTCGCTTTCACAGCACCAATATCGCAGTATGTGAAATTAGCCAATTGTATGTGTGGTACGCGAATGAAATGACCATTTCTCGCTATAAGCACAGCATTCGTGCTCTCGGTACAATTCTCAATTTGATACGTATTTCTATATAACGACATACAAATCTTATCAACAGCTGTGCCATCTTTGGTGCTGAAGACAGTAAGTCGATATGATGAAGCCTTTTTCGCGAGAATAACTTCGTTACTCACTTGTTTCACTATTTGACTTAGCATCGCACGTAAAGCATGATTACGTTCGTTGAAAATCAAGAGTGTGTATTCACGAAACGGAGAAAAATGCGTATTAGAGGAAATCTTGAATGATGAATCCAAGTTGATGAAATAGCAACGATTGTTATGTACTTTGCCGATTGTAGTAGAACGATTACATGTTAGGCAGTAACAATTTTGCAATCCATACGTAGATACTTCTGCAACGGTCTGCTTGTTGTGCTTAATTCCCATTTTATGCTTGTTGATAGCATCTTGCATATTTTGAAATTGTTGGTTAACAATGTTATCGTTTTTAACTGGCAGACTAACGTTGAGTTTTGGCTTGGTAAGAGCATTTTGAATTTTGTGAGAAGTTTGGTTAACAACAGTATTTTTTTTAACTGTTGGACTTATCTTGTTTTTTGGCTTGTTGGTAGAAGTTTGAATATCGTAAAATTTTTGGCTAACGAAAGTATTGGCATTTTGAATATCGTGAACTTTTTGGCTTACGATAGGTTCAACGATAGGTTTGTTTGTTACTGACAGAACTTTAGTGTTTTTGAAAAAAAAGTCAGAAAAATCGATAATTGGAATATTTTCAGCGCTTTGCTTTTCATCCAAATTATCGTCAGAGTAATCCTCATCAAAGTTATCCTCGTCAGAGTAATCCTCGTCAGATTGATCATAGTCAAAGTCGAACTTATCATCGATTTTTAAGCGGATCTCACTCATTTCTTGCTCTATTTGTGTAATTGTTTCTCGCAATTCTTTGGACTTAGAAGGGATTATTTCCAAACCTAGATCATATTCTTTGATATACTTGGCGACTGACAAATCATTCATTTTTCTCTTCAATAACGCATTTTTGATTCGTGTTAACGCATGATCCTGTTTCTCGGGACTAGCACCTTCTAAATTCACATCGCACCATGTTCCGAACGTTGTACACAGTTCAATATTAAATCTGATGAAGGCATGACCGTGCATCCCATTTGCACAAATTTCACTTCCATCATATGTCAATGAAAAATTGTACGGAAACAAAGGTATCCAAGCGTGTGTGTAAATCTCAGTAAACACAGATTCTACAAACTCACTGATAGAGTACGTTTTCGGCTCAATTTGCAATCTAACTAAAAGACTTGGTAAGTCGTAAGTGATAAACATTGATCCCGCTACAAAACCATCAACTACACTGTATACCGGTTTTGAAAACGCTTTTTTCTTGTTCGGACATCTAGATAGACCTATGGATTTGCATTGTTGCTCATGACCTTCTAAACTAAACTCTGGGTTTTGCATCCATTTGTTGAAAAATTGTAAATTTTCTTTGACATCGTCGTATAATGACAAATACTCATAGGTTACGTTTATCAACACATAAAATAAACCATTCGTAACGTCAATCGGTGTATTCTGTACATGCTTGAAACAAGACGGTTCATAAAAATTTGGTTTAGGACGTCCTAACGCATTTGTATGTAAAACTAAGGGAAAAAACAGGGCAACTATATGCACAAACATATACATGACGAGTTTTTGATGCATTGTCATTTTGGAAAGTTCCTATATAAGTATTTTCTACAAACAAATCAAACAACACGCAAAATTGTTTCAAGTTTTTTATGAACATATACAATCGAACACAACATAACAAACATGCATTAAATGTTAATTATTGAGTCTCTCATCTTCTTTGTCCATGTACCAAATGTGCGTATGGCGAGCCAAGGCTAGAAAGTTTTTTCGTTAATTAACATGTGTTGATATACATATTCATCAATGTATCGATCGTATGCCTCATCGAATGCCTCATAATCAGAAAAATAAATATGGTGGGCCTCTTCATCCAGCTTTTTGTCAATCAAATAGTCATATGGCGATTGAACATAAGGTAGATGTTCAATTTTATTTTGTTCTTCATCATCGACGCCACCGATTTCGTCCGCAAAACAATTGTCGGTTTCTTCTTGATATTTTTCCTCCAAAAACCGTTCGTAAGATTGCAAAAACTGATCTTCTATCATATCATCGATATCACGGCTTCTGCAAACCCAACACATTTTTCGATCATGTATTTTTACATCTCGATCATTGGAAACTGTTTGAGTTGTGTAATTATTATCGTCGTTTTTTTCCTGGCAATATGTTTGTTTTTGATCTCGATTTGCATTGCGTATTTTTGTTCTTCGTTTTGAAAGTTGCCTTTGCAAACGCCTTTGTTCAGCCTTTTTACGTTGCTTTTCAGTTTGTTTTTTATAGGAATTGGGGCGGGTACGAGTACAAGTCTTTTCAATTTTCGCCGTAAGCAGGTCATCGAAATCACTGTAATCATCGTATTCGTCATCATTTTGGTTATCTTTGGTTTGAAGGATATCAACCGATTTCGTTGAACATCGTTGGTTATTGCTTTCTGTTTTCGCAATTCCATTGTTCGCTTTTTGATATAGCTTGGAAAACTCATTTTGTAAGTACCGACCGAATGATTCATTGTCAAAAGGACAAGCAGGGCTAAACCGTCGCTGACTAAGTTTCAGTTTCACTTCTTCTTCTGTGTTCATGACCCAATCGAACACAAAAGGGCAAACGGGGCACAGCTGTCGATGCCTCAGTTTTACATCTTCTTTATCCATGTTCCAAATGGAAATGTGCACATGGCAAAACACGCATCGAACACACTCAATATTTTCGGAGATTACACAAGTGTCGTAGATGAACCCTTGGCTAGCCAGGTCTTCCTTTGACACGCCGAAATGGGAAGGCATGTTTTTAAACGATTGAAGTCTCTGATACAACGACATGTTTGCGAACGAACGTTCTTAGACTCAGTAAAGCATTCATCTGCTATTTATACAAAAAATTGTAATGTAAATTTTATGTCCATCCATGTAGCGATCAAATGCCTTATTGTCAGAAAAATAAAACGCCCGGCAAAATTAGCGGGGGGGTCTTTTTTAAAACCCCACCCCCCTTATTAAACCGTCAGAACATTTTCCGGGCATATAATATAGCGCCGCATCCCGCACCAAAAATGCACACAAGAAAAAAGTGGCTGTGGAGCTTTATTAATTGAAAACAGCTACAACCTTTTATATAATCACCAATGTATGAATCCATTCAACGGCAACAACAACAAAGAAAACATTATTGCAAAAAACTGTACATTGGCGCATGAATAACAACACACCGCGTGTTGTAACTGAATGTTCATGGCTTTGATGTAATCAATTATGCTTATACTGATTGTTGTTATAGTATGAGAGCCTATGCGAACTATTTATTGATAGCGTGTGCGTGGATGTATTTTCTGAGCCCACTAGTATTGCAAAATGACTCACTATCGATATTTTTGTATTCAAATTATCACGCACCATGTTAGAATTAGTAATTTAGTTCATGAATGATAACCTGAACACAAACTACAAATTAAAAAAAAATATTTTTCATACTGTTTTCTTTACTCATTTGCAATTAAAAATATATATGTTTGTAAAACAGATGCAATCCATTGTCAGATCAGACAATTTTTATTTGAAATTAATGATTTACATTTAACATATACCACACGGCTTGCGATAGTTATATTTTTTCACAAAGCAGCTTTGATGTAAACTTTTAAAAGCCACGGGGCGTTCAAATCATTTAAATTTTAAAACCATTACAATATACTCAATAACGGTCAAATCATACTCTAGCCGAAGTATCAGTACCTTAATTTTAGTAGCGGTAAGATTGTTATATTTTTAACTGTTTAATCGTTCACATGAAAATAAAACATCCCTACCCGCGCTAGCGTTGAAAGTTTATTACAAGCAAAAAACAAGATTTCCCGACACACACACAATCGTAAACAATTTAAGAAACATTCTCTGCAGTATGATTTATTATCGTAATACTTAGTGCTTTACGACTCCGTTAAGCAACATAACTATAAAAATAGTTAAAATGTAATGCCTTGATGGATATATAGTTCCTATTTATAAGATTGGTCGACCTGGCTTTAGTTCAATACATTGTTCTTTCGAGCAAATATAACATACATATAATGTTTAAATTTATTTTTATAAAATGTTTGAAGAATATGAGCATGTTTTAGCATTATTGCTAAAAATGTTGTTTTCATTGCCCATAAAACGTGATTCTTTTCTTTGCGCTATTGCTATTGAAGCGATCATTACCATGAAATGACTCATAACTGTTGACGTTTTTGCACTAAACTTAAATGCAGCGATAAATACTGGATAAACGAGCAAACAATGTGACAAGTGCGACACTAGACTTTTTTTTCAAGCAATGTTTCAGATGAAGGATGGGGACTGCTGGTTCAAATGGGTTTTTCATAAGTAGGAACAGTATCCAACATACCCACACCTGTGTGTTGATAATAACTTTTTAGTGAAAATAGGTCAATGTTTCATGCCTGCCTACTGAACTTAATGTAAACAAGCTGATTAGGACAATGCGATCTGGAGATTAATCTAAAATTGGATGAAGATATAATGTCATAAGCTGACTTAAAGTTGACATATATACTTTTTATCTTTAAATTTAAATATTTTTAGTAGAAATCTCTCATTGATGTCAATATTCTAACTTTGTCGCATTTGTTTCTATTTTTTATCAATATAATTGATCCTAAATGTTAATAATCTACCACTGCCTCATTTGTGATTTTTTAAACACATGATCATATGAAGGTTTTTTTCTATTATAAAGCAAAAACAGTAGAAAACTTGAATTTCATGTAAGGACAATTGTGTTTGTATTCAAGGTTTACTTTACAAACAGTATTTTGCTACTTCTAATCATATTCACTAAAATAACTATACATGAAAAAAAAACATTCAAAAATATAACAAAGCGTAATTAAGTAAGTAATTAATTTGGAGTGCGTTTAGTTTTTCGTCGTATTGTCCGACAATACGTTGATTTCTTTTTTAGCGTATAACATTTATTTTATAATTAAAAAGATCGGATTATCGGAGATTCAGGAGATACATTTTTAATCCAAAATTCTATCAGCGTTTCTCTTCAGGTCTGATATTTACACGTCTTAATTGTACGCATTTAATGACGAACATCAAGAAATTTCTACAACTCTCTTGAAAAGTGTATTGCAGTTCAATGGCATGTTACTCTATTAACCACGATGTGTAAGGCAGCAAACAGAAAATGTTAAAGAAATAACATATTTCATTAAAGCAACTCCTAGTCCATTGCAAACAGATACACATCGATAAAAATGATTCACACCATATAACAAGTTATATAGTGTTCATGCACGACTTAAATAGTTTGAGCGATAACCATTGACGTATGTGTGCAGCCATATAACACTTCTTATCATATATGTCTCTATTTGGAACAACTTTTTGATACTTCTTTTGTTCGTCAATCAAAATAAATCTTCGTTATCGCAGTATTGTTGTGGTAGAACTTATATTAGAAGTTGTTAAACAACGAAAACATATTAACAGCCACTGAATATGTTATAAAGTTTTAAATCATCATAATACATCCCAGTTGATTTCCGCATTAAATTCAACTACTGTGTTAATATTATGTAAACGTGTTAAATATTTCAGAATAAAAAGCATAGCTTGAATAAAAAAATGTCCAGATACATATTCAGCAAAATTAAATGTTCATGAACTAATTTATAAATAAAGAGTGTTAACATATGTTGCGCCCTTTTCATGTTCATGGTGAAATGAAGTACTTTAAATGTAATTTATCCCTTAATGTTTTTGGGTTACTTAATGAATAAACATTATTTACTGCATTTCGCCACTGTCCATAACATTGCTTATTTAAAGTCTTCTGTGATGAAGAAATCATCTATGTACAAGAGCTGAATAAAAATCGTACTGCACCGTATGATGTCTTTTATATTCATTGCCATTAACAGTGAAGTTGTAGTAGTAAATAGTTGTGAATGCTGTTTCCAGAAATACCCATGTCCATTTATTAATGTTACAGAAATGAGTAAACATAAGGATGCATGGAACAAATACATTTATCAACTGGCTCCAAATGGAATATTGAATCAGTATCTCTGAGAGATACAGTACAGATGTATCAGACGATATTACAAAAGAAATCACATCTTTCTGAATATGTTTTTTTTATTCGAAAAGCATGCAACCTCAGACGCTAGCGCAGGTCAGAACAATGGAAGCAAGGAAAATGCCAATGAAGAAAAAGTCCCACTGTAAATATGTATTTGTATCTTGTTCGGAAATATTTACAGAACATGCAACATTTAGAGATGGTGTCCGGGAAGTCACGAATTCGATCCCCTCTTAGGGAGCGCTGTTTAGACTTCACCTATCCCCGAAACAACACACAAAAACACAACGTGTAGCATCTACATGAGAACTGGGGAGCCTTAAAGTTTTAAGCTGAATAAAAATGCTGCAGCTAAATTTTTAAACAGCGTACTGTCGTTTAAATTAATCCCGTTAAAGTAATTGCTCTTTATTGACCGTTTCAATGCGTTGACCGCATCTTTAAACATGTATTGTGACTAGCTTTTAATAGAGATAATCTGCGTAAAGAATTCCTCTCCTTTTAATATTTCTTGAGATTCTGTTTTAATCACATTGTCTTGAAATAAAAAGTTTTATTAAGCAAATTATTTAAGACTAAGCTCCTTTCTTTGTTTGTTGTAATAATATTGTTTGCAGAAGTAAGTGATAATATTTAGATTTCATGTCTGGAAAATTCCATAACTATTACAGTCGGTATCAACAGACGTTTTTGGTTTAAGGGTATCATTAACAAATGATCTTCATTACAATGCCTTGTTATTGATATGCTGTTGTTTTTTACTACTGTTCCGGTGTTAAATGTTCGATTTCATATTCAAACACGTTACCATTCCATTGACCCCTACTTGCTCGTCTGTTCGTTTTCCGCAGGGGATCATTATTTCAATCATATCATGGCTTTTGTTTGCAACTTGACCCTTGCAATTGGAGATTTATCAGAAAATATCTTTAATTATCAAACTATTACAATTTCCATACATGTTTATTTTAATACATGATTATATGGCATTGGAATACATGTACACATAACACAATAATTCTTAGGTTCAAACGATATATCGTGTTGTCAAAACGCTTCTCATATAAATAAACTGGTAAAAACCCACCCTATTTTTGTCCTTCCGTTAGTATTCCTCGTCTTCCCACTCAGTCTAAACTCTTTTCATGCTCTATCTTTTATATATCTGAAACAAATTCACTTCGCTCACAAACGCTTTATCAATTGCCTTAACTGGGTACATGTGCTAACTTCTTAAACGCTCTAAGAACAGGTATGGAGAAGAAGTTTCAGTAACTTGGTTTCTTATCCATTATTGTATGAATGTAAATCACATGTCTTGCTTAAATTTTCATTATAATGAATACTGTTTTAATCAATACAACAAACACGCACCTAGTACTTTTATTTAAAAATGTAATATTTAATCAAAAACTTATATAAGCGACCACGATGCAAAAACTATGATACTGTTTCTTCACAACAGTAGTTAGTGTTATTTGTGTTTCACGTGAAGTCATTAATGTGTCCTCAATGTTAATAAAAAATGAAACTCGCTTTGTTCATGATGAGAATTTTTAAACAATTTATTTGTAATCGTACAATATTATTATTTTCATTCGTGCCACTGCCAATTGGTATTCTTATTATGTTTTGTATGACCAATCGTGAAATGACACACACTATATTTGCTTTTTAAGTGTAGAATCGTTTTATTCTTAAATGAGTGGATATATTGAACTTTTTGGTACGCATGCATGGATGCACATGATTAATATGTGTTCGACTTTACTTAACAGTTTTGCGTTACTTATTTGCTATATTTATTTGATTGGGACATGAATACACAAAAGTCATATTTATAGCATTCAGTTATTTCATTTTTAATGTATACATTAACATAGTTATTTATTGTTGAACAAACATGTGCGTTTGTTACTTGGATTCTAAATTAACCTATTATTAAAAGATGTGGACACTCATTAAATAGTTGATTACATTTTGTTTGCCCACTTCATTTCGTAATTGAATACAATCAACGGTGAACATCAATGACATAATGAATGCATACAGTATACATGTACTTTGTTATTATTGAAAATTTCACGTGTCGGTTTTTAAATTGTATATCATCGATGTCCATAGCGTTATGTTTCAGTGTATACACACTTGTATGTTCGACTATAAACACATACATTTCTTGATTATTTATAATTCATAGTGGCCCGTGTTTTACCAGTTGAATTACTACCTTGTAATTTGCGTCGGCGTTAGTCATATAAGACGTTACAAAATCGTTATATTGCAATATACTTTTTTGCCACTTCGTACAGCAGGACTTAAAATGAAAAAATAACGTAACATATGTATGCTGCGAACCGTAAGCGGACGCACAGACAATCTCTGTACATTCGAAGTATTCGTAAACCTATGAGAAACATCGATATTGTTATTGTTGCGCATTTTAATTGTAGTGTAATTGTGAACTCTGAATCATGACTCGACGTAATGTGTGTCGTAGTAAGCTGACTTGCCAACGCTTACAATAAGGTTATTTGTTTACGTTATCATCTGATCCAGTTGTACAGAGCAATCCCTTTTAAGTCGAATGTATTGAGTCCTGGCTTCTAGAGATTCTCGTTGTATCAGGCACGATGACCTCATAATCATTCACCATCGTAAAAGTGTCAAAAGTGTAACGTTTGTACCAATAACATACAGCAATTCCACTCAATGTAAGCGTCATGGGATATAGTTTTCCGTAGATGATCTTGAAAAAGACGACAGTCGTTACTCTTTACATGCATGTATTTTTACTTCAATACTGCCATTTAATGACCTGAACAGGAGTAAAGTTAAAGGAAGCAACAAGCAAGCAAAGAATTTACTAATACCTTAAGGATAAGGCTTGGGTGGGCGGCAATTAAGGCAAAACTTGAATTTACTGTTTAATAACCGTCACATTTTCCCACGGATCCTTAACTAAGCTTCCATAAAAAAATGTTGAATTAAACATTTCATCAAATTTGCAGATCTAGACATTTACACAATACCGCATGGAATTAAACACGTCATTTTTTAACTTCAATCGGAACATTTGATTATTTTATGTTCTTGGGTTAACAATCTTTTGGATCGTATCCGAGAAACTTACACACTACTCAAACTAAAGTGAAATTGTCTGGTGGAATTCGTACTTATTTTAGAAGAGCTCTCCATTCGAAAGGATTTCAGTAAAATCAAAACTTGCTTTAAATGCTAATTTAATTGATATCATTGAAATAAGAAACAAAATATCTATCATATAGCTTGATTTTGTTTTTAACATATTAATTATGTTAAGAAGGACTTTTTCTAAATTTCGAATTCTTGAAATCGGCACCCACCTCTTACATTATTATTTGAATATTTATAAAAAAAAACAATTTGGTACACTCCAGCTTTGGAACACATTCATATTACACATATAATTGACCAAGCTTTTAATGCGTTTGTGGTAGTTTTCTTTCCTGATGTTATACAATTTGCCTCATGTTATTTATGCACACAAACTGTAGGTTGGGGTATAAATTGCTGCAAATGCATTAAGTATAAACTAAATGATTTCCGAACAGACATGATATTTTTATATGTTTATATAACGCAAATATTACTTTTATAATACAAATACGGTAATTTCCACAAAGATGAGCGGTCATTATTCTTTTGATGTAAACATTGAAGTCTCAAATCATTTTCTTATTATGTATGCATTCCAAAAAGCGGGTATACATGTTTGTACTTGATCAACACTTAACATATTTTATTTTTGCCATAATTTATATATTTTTTAAAATAAAAACTCGCCTATTTAATTAGATTGCAACCACAAATAATTTAGGTTGAATACATGTAATAACGTTAAACAAGAATAAGTTCCCACCCATGTCTTCGTAGAAAAAAGTTTCAAACACATTTGTTGCAAATGATTACTTTATAACATTATACACTATCAATAAAATTAAAATGAGGGTGAACAAAAACTCGATTTACACTGCGGAATTATAATAAAAGATTAATACAAAGCTTAGAAGTCTTGTATCCATACACTTTTAACAAATTATTTACGGGATCTGTTTGGATTTTTTGTGAGTTTAATTGATTGTATTCACTACATTGCGGAACTTATATGGATGGTTATTGCTGTGAAAAAAGAAAAAATCGAGAAAAAGGTTGCGCCATTGAAATATGACCGTAACGTGTTTGTCAGCGGCTGGTGGTTGTTGTGTGCGATATTATAAGGCGACACTTGTTAACTTTTCTGTTGTTTTAGTGCCATCGGTAAAACCTACCCAGATTGAGGCAATGCGCTGAATTTTAGGATGAAGCATGATAGGTGGCGCAGTTGATTGATGGTAAGCTTATGCTTGTAAATAAATGATTAAATTACATGCTGCATTTTTGTGTTTGTTGCTCGTCATTTTCACATAAATAATTATAGATAAATTGTTCGTGTTTGTAACATGGAGTGGTCATAGTGTAAGTTTGCAGGAAACTGTGCTACCTCAGGTTTTGTACAAGATGCTTCAGTGTTAAGTGAATCGCTTTACAAGAGGAAGTTTATAGACTGATGCCAAAGCTGTAATCATTATTCCCATTTTATTAAAGCAAATGATTTTTTTAAAACAGTTGGACATGCGTTTCTTCTATCTTCACAGGTGCCTCCTGTACACAAACTGCGTTCGACGATAGGTATACAGTGGTCTTCGGGGCCTGAACAGTTGGCGAGACGTGTCCAGGCGTATATTTGGAACAGTCTTACAAAATTTAAGGATCATATTTCCAAATATAAAACATATATATTTTTGGCGCTACACTTCTCACGTCAGCGACATTCTCGACCGCTCTGGTCTCAGTTTGATGCATGTTGAACCATTAATATTATATTCCGTCTGATGCCATTTTAATTTAACATACTTACTTCTTAAAAGATTAAATTGTTCTATGAAACTTGTGCAATAGCTGAATTTTACAAAGTCTGTTATATAATGTTTAGATATACATTTGTATTATCTTACTGTAATTGTCCTGCGTTCTTCTAATACAACATACAAACCATTTAGACTTTACCATAGAAAATCAAGCATTTAATTTTACTGGAAGACGTGTATTCTGTGAATGCGGAAACAATTTTTGATATTTTGTATAATAGAGTATTCGAAAATAACATACGAATAGCATTCGTTTTGATTTTCCCAATAACACACATCTAATGCATTGTAACCTCAAATTGTACAGCTCTTTGGTTTCTTGTATACCAAATCGAAGACAATTTTTCAACTATAGCCTGTTCAACAGTGCCGAATGGCTTTGAGTTCAGATTTGAAGTACACCCGTCTGCCCGATGCCTTCAAGTTCTGCATCGGTAGTTTTTCCTGAAATACATGGCCTATAACCTTTAACTTTGTTTCAGAATATATCGTGGATTTTGACTTATTTTGCTTATTGGTTTAATTATTTGTGTAAATATAATAACTCAGAAGTGGTTTAAACGCAATACAAAATTATCACACAACGCAAACTTTTCGAATATGGCCCCACCGTTTCCTTTGATACTGACTTTCAGAAGTACATGATAAAATATCGGTAGATAAATGCAGACGTTTGTTTTTCCTATCTTAAGAAGTGTATATTTAAAGAATTGAAATTAATGTTCATGGCCCAGTTTAACAATGTGTTTACAGTCAAGCGTCCGGCTAAGATTAAGATTATATAAGGTAATAAAAGTCAATATTATTGGCCAGACAACCATCGGTTGATGTTTCATGTACCTTTTCTGCAACAACAAGCATGACGCACGTGGTATAGCAATTTATTTCCAATTAATATATTAGACACTCTGTCTGACATTTGTCTTTTTTTTTTAATTTTATTAATCTGTTGTTTGAAACGTATTCTTATTGACGTTGATTGATTAAAACCAAAAGTTAAAATGATTTCTATTCATAAAGTCATAGTTTGAAGTTTTTTAACTGGGTTTTCCAGGATGAGAATGATATATCAAACATAGCATATAATTAATCACTTCGATTCGATACAAGGTGTTTATAATTATTATTTTTCATTAACAGGAAGTTTTAAACGTGCCAAAACAATTCATTCAGGTTTAAATTGAAATTTGATCTCAAGCGTGTGTCAAATAAATCAATCAATTATTATACTAATCATGGTTATTAAATATTACTATAATTGTCATACCTTTGGTAATTTACGCTCATAAGGTTAGCGTCGTTAGATCATTCGAAATAGATCTATAATTTGTAATACCCCATATGCACATTACACATGAAGAAAATCGAACTAAATGAAGTTGTACTAATTAAAATGATTTTAATGGGATCGCACTGGGATCATTTATCAACTGCGGAACGCTACTGATACATACATCCACAATTCGCGGCATGAATAATAGGCAGCCTCCAACGCCTCAACGTTAATAACAATAATAATTATAACAACAACACTATTAATAATAATAATAATTATAAAAAAATATAACAATAATATATTATTAATTATATTATTATTATTATTATTATTAGTAGTAGTAGTAGTAGTAGTAGTAGTAGTAGTAGTAGTAGTAGTAGTAGTAGTAGTAGTAGTAGTAGTAGTAGTAGTAGTAGTGGTAGTAGTAGTAGTAGTAGTAGTAGTAGTAGTAGTAGTAGTAGAAGTAGTAGTAGTAGTAGTAGTAGTAGAAGTAGTAGTAGTAGTAGTAGAAGTAGTAGTAGTAGTAGTAGTAGTAGTAGTTGTTGTTGTTGTAGTAGTAGTAGTAGTAGTAGTAGTAGTAGTAGTAGTAGTAGTAGTAGTAGTAGTAGTAGTAGTAGTAGTAGTAGTAGTAGTAGTAGTAGTAGTAGTAGTAGTAGTAGTAGTAGTAGTAGTAGTAGTAGTAGTAGTAGTAGTAGTAGTAGTAGTAGTAGTAGTAGTAGTATTGTAAAGCAATCACCCGGGGTATTGTAAGTTATGATGTGTTTGTTAGTGTACATGCTCAAAGTATATCTTCTGTATTAGCGAAGATGAGATCAGCGTTTTTATTCACATATGTATGCAAGACGCATGCATACAATAAATACTGTATTATTGTTATGCATTTGCTTGTGTGATTTACGATGCACACGTGCTTGAAGCATCATTAACCTCTCACTGAACGATGTTTAACGGTGTTTAATATGCACTGTCGGCCAAGAGAGATATAATGTGATTATATTTAATCTTGCCATTGAAAGGCGTGTTGTAATAACTCATACTTGTTTAAATCAATGGTTCTGCACAGTTGCTATATGATATTTAAGTCGATAAAAAGTACAATATATATATATAATGGATGCAGCTGGTATCTATTTGTAGCGATCAGCGATTGACATTAATACACATGTACACCAGCTTCATAAATCTAGTTGATATACTCAATCGGACAATATTATAAGGGACAAGAAGAGCACATTTCCGCTTTGACAAACAATTAACCTGTGCATCACTACATATATTATTTTAGGAAATATAAAATTGTAATCTGACTAAAATCGGTTTGTATACGTTCATCGTTGTCTATCCTGTGTTATGTCACATGGCAATAACATAAGAGCTATAAATCATCGTTTCGAACTTTAAAAATACGTTTAAAATATTATTAAATATTATTCTTTTGAAAAACGTCATTTAACAAGTAATCTCAATTTTGTGTGCAAGGATCAGTCTTTTATTAAATATAAATGAAATTCACATTTAAGAATTATTATCAATTTACAAATAAAACGATTTTTCGAAAAGCTGATATATAATATATTTAAATATCAAGAGACAATTTACTTTTGAATTACTAAGTTCTTAATTAGATTATGTAAGTTAAACACTATTAGGTATTTTTTTTCTTTTTTCTTGTGTAACACAAAATCAGCATCTTATGCATTTAATAACTTTATTAAAACGATTTGATCTACAACGCACGTGTCGTATATTTGGTGGTTGTTGAATTTATTCAACACCCGTTATCGATATATGAAAAATGGATACATTTAGTTAACACTTTTTAATTTTACTCGTTGTCATTTACGATCAGTTCTATAAATAAAGTAACAAAACAAATTACACATTTTCAAAAAATTTATATCCATATATTTGCGAAACAGTCATCGAGTTTGCATAATATAAATGGTATTTTAAATGACATATTTTAAAAATTTAGCATCATACCGTCTTATTAATTAACTTAATATGTACTATTAAGCATAATACTAAAACATAGAATGGCGACGTTTTCCTTTTGGACTTCTTGTCAGGTAATATGTCATATATAAACGTAACTTATATTTAATGGATTTGTTTCAATAGCACAGTATTGAAATGCATGCGCTACTAGAACAACTTCTGATATATAACGAATAGTAATATCCTTTACTAAATAAATACAAGCTATAACGTGCGTTTTATATTTAAATCATTGCTAATCTTCCCTTACCGAAAAAACAGGCCTCCTGCAAAGTGTTCTTGCTAATTTGCAGCAAAGTTGCAGCAACGTTGCCGCAAACATGCTTTCTTGCAAACTTTTACCATGCCAATGAGCTTTGCGGCAACTTTGCCGCAAACTTCATTTGCATATGGGTTTGCATCAACTTTGCCACAAACTTAATTTACATGGTGAAAGTTTGCTGCAAATTTGCCGCAAAGTTCTTTCCATGTTCCTGCAAACTTCATTTGCATATGGGAGTTTGCGGTAACTTTGCTGCAAAGTTCTTGCAAAGTTGCTGCAGAGTTGCCGCAAAGTTCTTGCAAAGTTATCGCAAACTGCATTTGCATATGGGACTTTGCGGTAACTTTGCGGTAACTTTGCCGCAAAGTTCTTGCAAAGTTGCCGCAAAGTTCTTGCAAAGTTGCCGCAAAGTTCTTGCAAAGTTGTCACATGCTGAATGTTTTGTAAATGAAAATGCAAGCATACAAATATATAGCTTTCTTTTGTAAATGTCGTATGAATGCTTCACCAAACATTAAACTAAAACAGAAATTTTTTATGTTTGATTGACTATTGTATAATTTTGATTAAGTTACAAACTATATTATATTAAGTTTTTGCTTTACACCTTTTAAGCAATATCAGTAGCTTTCTTATATATATATATATATATATATATAAGTGAAAAAAGGGCTTAACATTTCGTGGCAGAGTATTTATTCTATATAAATCTATGTATTGGTTACATTGCCATTTCATTTGGTCACTGATTAAGCAATTGATTGTTACAACTATGTTGGTTTTGTAAGATAGATATACCTTTGACTGACTTAATATGTTTTTTATGTGACCTACTGTAAAGATAATTTGTTTTAATCATTTATTTTAAATTCAAATCACCCACCAAAACAGGTATTTGAAACTGTTAAACAATATCATTAAATTAAACTTAACCTTAAAAGAAAAACAATACAAACCTGTTTAATAGTTCAAAGCATTTCCAAAAGGGCCACTTCATAACTCACTGAATTTCTCCTTAAAACTTGTTGACACACACAATGTTGATTTCCACATTCTACTTAATTGTTTAGGAATGTTCATCAAAGTCAGTATTTTAGGATATTGTTAAAACTCTAACTTTAAAAAGTCCAAACATTGCTTTCAAACTACATTTCAAACCAGTAACAGATCCTGCGTGCATCTATGCATGTTTACACATTCCAATTTGGCTCACAATCTACCATGAACCAATCAGAAGAGATCCCTTACAGAAATAGAATGTTTGCTGCAACTTTGCGGCAACTTTGCTGCAACTTTGCGGCAAACATTTTTGTTTGCGGTAATGTTTGCAAGAAAAAAGTGCAGCTATTGTCTTCAATCTGTCATCTGAGTCAGCGTGAATTGTTAAGATTCTTGGCTAAAGAGGAAACTTGTAAATCTGGGATAACGATAGAAAATTGTAGTATTATATACTAGTATATTACTTACTGTTATAAGTTGAAATATACAGTGGCACGTGTGAGGTCAAAATTTAGATAAATTTAAGTTTTTCTTTATGTCAATTTTGTATTAAAAACTATTCTAGATGCCCACTTCAAACTTGGGCCCAGGACATCTGTCCACTATATAGTGGCAAGAATGGTAACCCTGTGACCTGTGTTCGTAAAGTTATCTTCCCTTGTTTTGGCTTAGTACATAACTATAATGACCATTTTCAACTTAGATGGATTCTCAAAAACTATCAAATCTTTCAACTAGAAAATTTATGCACATTATAATTTGATGGCCTATATACTTCTATTGACTTGAGGCGACAACTCTGGCAAGAATTCGTAAGAGTTATTCCCCTTTTTTACTAAAAAATTAGTATTCGTCAAGCACCTGAAGTCGAACGTCCAGCATCCTTTTTCAATGCTTTTGTCGTCTGAAGAATAACTCCAAAATAAGGAAGGGATTCTACTGAATTAATTTTTGTAAATACATGTTCATACCAATGAAAATTAAAAAGATTGTTCTTTTAAATAATCATACTTAATCATACAATTAATGTTTTTATATTATTTCACTATTTAACTTTACGTACTATTCAAAGAATAAGGAGAGCTATCATACTAATCACCAGAGCTTCTGCATTCTTGTCTTAATACTTCTTTGAAATATTATTTAGTCCATTGAAATATTTTATTGTTTGTTATGTTGCGCAGTTGTTTACAATCATGACCTAACATTTAAATCAGGAAAGAGTAGGCAACTCTCTGATGCTTTTTGTTGAAAGTATGCCCATTTTTGACTAAAAAAACTACTATTACTATAGTAAGCCAATATTAAGAGTTTTTACAACAGTAATATTGATAGAATCAAACTCAGTCCATATTCTTATATGTAGGGAATTTACATTTAGTCATAAAATCCGGATTTTCTGGAAAATTTCCTGTAACATCAATATTATATCAAAGTTTTTTGCGAAGTTCCTGCAATGACAATATTTTTAATAAAAGTTTCTTGCAAAATTCCTGCAACACTAATATTTTTTAAAAAGTTTCTTGCTAATTTCTTGCAAACTTTGCGGCTAGCCGCAAAGTTATTGCAACTTTGCGGCAACTTTGCAGACACTTTGCAGTTAGCCGCAAAGTCCTGCAAAGTTTTTGCAAACCTTCCCGCAAACAAAAAGGTTTGCCGCAAAGTTGCGGCAAAGTTGCGGCAAAGTTGCGGCAAAGTTGCAGCAAACATTCTGTTTCTGTAAGGGTTATTATAGGATCGTTTATAATGATCAAAATGTATTTCAATTGCTTAATATATTTCACACCAATAAAATACTATTTGATTTCATGCATTCGAGTGAATGCAATAATTGACATAACTTATTTTGCAATATTCATGTCGTAATGTCGATTATTTCATTACCTAAAAAGGCGTGAACATATGTGTGCTATCGCGGTTGCAACAATTATATTTTATTATTTTAAGTTGTTTTGAACACGTATGCTCCTTTACCAAACTCAGCAAACACATTGATGAACATTTGTTTTGGCATAGCTGTTTAACCCAGCTTTTCACCTAAGTTGACATTTTAAAGCGTCAAATCAAATTTGATTAAAAATATCCAGCCAGTAGACCAGAAACTTTTCGAAACAGAAAAAGTGCATTCAGCAAACAGTTACATGTATCACATTATATAGGTAACGAAATAGACTTTTTTGTGTTAATTATGTGGTATGAAAAATGATACAACAGTGCGTTTTGCAACGAAGTGTACTGCGTGTCCAGCATGAAAAAATTGTATCTCTAATGAAATATGCTTGATGGATAAAACAGTTTTACACTCAACTCTGGACATAATTGTGTGTACCTCTTCATATTATACCGATTGTCAGCGCCAGAGCGTTTGTTTGGCAATGTTCGCATATTTAGTAATTACAACCATATTGCATTATGTGTACTTGTTATGTGTGCTAGCATATTTTATGAAAATATTTCAATTTTTTTTTAATTGAACGTCAAAAATGTAAAAGAAAAGTTTTAAACAAGCCGTCGTTCCAGCAGTCGAATTGTGACCTCACTTTAATGCACTGCATTCCGAACCGCAAGGTATCAGGGTCAGTTCGCGGTCAGTAAAAGGATCATCAATAATATTAACGTTAACAAGGTGAACTTGAATTTAAATAAGAAATATATTAAATAAAGATATGTGCCGATATAATTATGGTAGTAAATAATATATTCTTAATGTGTGTTTCAACAATTTCATTATAAATACTATTTTTTATTAATTTTACAACAAATAATCCAGCATATTGACCAAATTATTTAGCATGAGCGCGATGATTATCGATGCTTTTTATAATCGAATCAAATAACATTGTCCGACAATCTTCTCAAACAGGTTTGTTCAAAGAACGCGCGTATAAATATGTTAAATGTACGGATAATTCGCGTGTGTCCGGTTGACTCATATGTTTTCATTTAATTTCCATTCATCTATTGTATTTATTTTCTGTATCTAAAGATATATCATCATTTATATCTTATAATGCGAAATAAGCTACGAAATCTGGCGAAACACCCCGTAAATGATTTTAGCGTGCTGGCGATAAGATCTGTGCAGATAACGGTATTAGCTATCTTTGATCTTATTGATAGAACTCTTTATATTTCAACACCAACACCAACCAAAATCCACGCCGTATATCATTTAACAGATATTTTTGTTCTAATATATGACAACACTTGAACAACTATTTTTAAGTATTAAATAAAAACGTTTAAGTTGCTTAGACACAATTTACAGTTGGTATTGTTATCTGAATATATCGTTGACGCTTGTAGTGCTTTAATTAGTTTGTTATCCTTTTTTTTCTTGTCATATAGAAATGGAGAGAGTTGTCCAGAAATTAAAGACCAATTTTTCAAAAACATGTTTCTATACAGTATACCATTCGCAAAGCAAACTTTGGATATTACGTGCTTGGTGTGCGCCCCAATCACAGCTCTAGAAAACTTGTCAAAAAACAAAATTATTAAAATTGTTATGCCTTCTTAATGAGCATGATACACAGCAAAAAAAAGTATATAAAGTGTGTGCCGCATTCCATTAACCTGCAATAGTGACTTACAGCTATTCGCACTTATTTATGGCAGGTTGTTGCTTTTGTTAAATGTGAACACTTTCAAAATGTATGTATTGCAAACAATTGCATGGTTTATACGTATTATTTATTTAGCATTGTTTAAAAAAAAAAGAGTAGCGACGGCAATCTACCAACAATATATTGCATCTTCCTTCTTATCAAGCATAAAAAATATATATATATGTGGTACATTAAAAAAAAATATTACAACAAATCCCGCGTAAATATATTTCACAAATATTAAGATCAGGTGCAATAAGGTCAGAGTTATTACGTCAAACGTTTATCACATATAATTTTTCGCCGAAATTGCAGAGTCGTAGCAATTCTATTTATTATTTCTTTTTAAAGTGTGCGTATAGGTATGGTAAATAGATATAACATGGCACTTTCACATCGTGTGCAACATATCAGGCAAGGCACACATAAACAAAGGATTCTCTATATACTTTAGCAAGGAGAAGTAAAACATTACTCAATGCGACTTTACTGATACAATATTTAGCCTCGGTTAAAAGCAGATATTATGTTCTGTCCATTGTTTTCTGACTTAAAATACAAACGAGAAAATGTTTCTTAAATTATTTATTCAAAATAAATAAAACAGTATTCAACGGATGAATTGATATGATAAACATATGCATACAAAATGAAGGGACACTACGCATTGTTACCGCTTACTTAAGAAACTGTAGCTCAGTTGTATCACTTTTTAGGCCGCTGGGGTTGGCTACTTTTGAATACAAAGTTTATATTTAGGTTTAACATTTTAATTTTAGCTCGATTGCACAGAAAGCCGTATGCTTATTTGAAACGCTCTTGAATCATTTTTTTGGGACAAGAACAAGTACTTGGTGTCTATGGGGGAGATAACGAACGCTCCAACAGTGGGGATCAAACACATGACCTTCCGGTCGGTAGGCGGACACCATATCCATTACGCCACTGCGACCTCTATAAAGGGCATCAAATGAACATATCTTGGCATGTTAATCTTTATATAAAAAAATTATCACCAAACGCGTGTGGCCACTGTTGACTCTAAATGCATAATTATAAAACAAAACTTAGTAGATGACCATGTTCTGGGAAATGCAAGTATTACACAAATAATCGTTTGTATTTTAGAGAAGAACATTGCATGCCCAAAAATGTTATGTCATGATTCTACACTTCAGAATCTGTAAGAATTGTATGTTTCGGCCTCGGATAAAAAATGTTTAAATGTTTCCATTCTGTCAATCTTTTAAAACTTGCTAACGCTTACACGTGGTAAGATTCAATCCAAGATGCAGGATTTGAACAAACTTTGTGAAGGATTTTAATACACATAACACACTTTGGGATATGCAGATACAGAGGAAATTATTGTTTCAATTTAATCATATAAGCAAAACAAGCCAGGTCTGGTTTGACCCTTTGGCTGATTTTAAGGAGCTAAGTAAATTACAACAAAAATATTCTATATTCAAACTATTAAACGTCTTTGTCATATGCATTCGGAGGAGGCGACGATTATTTTACTTCAATTTAAGCGCACGGTGAACTTTTAATAAAAAAATAAATAATTTACACAATTAAACTTGTTAAGCGGATATTCCCGTGAAGGTCCATTAAAGTCTGCAAAGCGGCGGCGGAGAATAGTATATTTTCGAATAGTTGGATGACGGACTGACACTTCATAACGATAATCTCCTTAACGTTAGCCTGTGTGGACTACGCTTATTTTGACCCACAATGATTGCAAGGACATTTCATAAGATATAGTTAATCAATATGTTTTGAAGATGAATATATTAATTGTTTGCTTTCGGTGTCATACCGTATAATAGTTTGTGCAGTTAAGTGAGAAATATATATTCTATGGAAATATTCCGAAAGCAAGCACACTCTCCTTATTATTTCATGTTTTTTTATTAGTGTTATCATATTGTTGATTTGCGATACATTTTATGTCATAATAATATTTTTATTGACGTGTAGTAGTTGGGTTGAGAAATCAACAATACACCGTAATATTTGCAGTCAAATTAGTATTTCTCGTGGATATCAAACACAATATATTAGGGCTCCTAATGGCACTATCAAGATACATAACACATGTGACAATCTCGACCCCCCCCCCAAAAAAAAAAAATATATATCTATACTAACATATACACAATGCGATATAGGCTTGGAAAAACGTACAATTCATAGTTACAACATGAAAATGGATATGCGTTTTCGCAAAGAAAGGAAGCAGGCTTATAATGGAAGATTGCTCTGAAATCGATTGAAAAGGTATAAATTGTTGTCTCCTCATGTATTCTTAGATGTAATAACGTAATTGATATGGGCAGCACGAACGCGGAAAATAAAACGGAGAGCAAAAATCGTACGAAACAAATACTCTATATTTCAAATTAGATTTGTATTAAGATGACTAGCTTATATATATGTTGGTTTGAATCAATACTTCCCGGATATTTCAGTAACCTTAGACCAAACCGACCGAGGTAACATTTCAGCATTGATAAGTTCAGTCATAATTTTAAGATTTGCTTATTTTGGAATTTAAAATAGAATTTTTCGTGACTCGCATCTATAATATTAGCATTTATTGATATTAATGGACAGTCCAACACATGCATTTAAATATTTTTCAAATTAATTCAAAACAGAAAAAATCCTACTCCGGCTACTGATCAAATATTGGTAATCATGTTTTCCCCAGTAATTGATTATACTACGATTATTAACTATTGCACTTGCATAGGCTAACACGTTATCTAAAATGATCTTCCAATTTATCACAACAGCCACTAGATTAAATCCCTCATCGATTAATGTAAATCGACTGATACAGCTCGTGTTTTCTTGTGTTTGAATTAAATTAATGCATAAATCGTCTGGTTTTGTGCAATGTAATGAATTGGTCTTTCTTCATATCGACTAATTGTCGCCACAACTTCCGAATAATATGGAATAACATATGTGGCTGATGAAAACAATTGGGCCGAACTCTGTGAAAAGGAGGTTTAATTTATGTGCGTAAAGTGTCCCAGATTAGCCTGTGCAGTCAGCACAGGCCATTCAGAGAAGACCCTATCCACTTTATCTGTTTTTTGCTAGGGAGAGACCTTATGTGAACGAGAAATACCATACAAGCGACAAGTGTCCCTGTGCAGTTTGCACAGGCTAATCTGGGACGACTCTTTACGCACATGCATTAAACCCCCTTCACACAGAGCACGGTCAAATTGTATATGTTTGTGCACAATCATTTACATGTTAGTAAATACAAAAAGATTTGTTAAATAACACAGTACTCATTACAAAAAATAACCACGATTGGCTTTTAAAATCAACGATCAACGATAAATTGAAAAAAAAACACAAACATTTTGCACTATTAAATTAAAACCGCCGAAGAAAATAACCTGTAAAAAGCAGGGAAAAAAATAGTGGATGACACAATTGCATTTTAAACATAATAAAATGAGAAACAATTTCGACATCATAAATAGACACCAGTTAAACGTAATAAGTTAGCTCATATTTTCACGAAATATGTGACAGTGCCAATCTGCACGAACACAATTGAACACGACAATCCCAATCTCCGAACATATTTTGGCTTGATATCTACAGGCGTTTTCAGCCTCCGGTTGGTGCAAGTTTCTTAGCCATTTCTCGAACCAAATTTATTTCTAAATACCTTAATCATAATCTTCCGTTTAGATCCAACATTGCATGTCACAATACCTCTTAATGTTTAAATTAGAGTGTATAAAAACACAACAACAATAGATGCAATACGGTATTCCTGCTTATACATTGCAACGATCAACGATCTCATCTTATACTAGCACTTCGTTGTTTTGTGTAGATAACACATTATGTGGATTGCATTTAAATCTGTATCATTCTATCAATATATGACCTCTTGCTTTCTTTGTGTGTGGTACTTGGTAATTACATAATGTTCGCATTTATTTTACTTTCAATGCTGATTACTATTTTCCGTAAAGTTTTATCTTTTTGTCATCAGGTTTCGTGCAATGTTCTTTGGACAGTGGTTCAGATGCATTGAAGACATAAATTAAGACGTGTTATTGCAGGTGCAGCTGATACTCGCTAATTAAATATGGATGACAACTCATATGCGATATAAAGACAATCGGACTGCGGGGGGGGGGGGGGGGGATTCGCCTTTCCGCCGTCCATCCCACAGTCTCGCAATTTTTTTCTTCCCCAGGCTACTCCTGGTAATTTACCGGCTTTAATAAAATATCGGACCATTCAAGGCTTCATTGCGCATACGGGTAACTACCATGATAGTATGTTTAAAATATTCGTTGTATATGTAATATACAAGTTGAAATAATTAATAATTTTCTATCCAAAATAATTCTCTGAAATTGATAGCCATGGTCCATTGAACATTTTTGGAAAACGTCAATATAATACAAGGAGAGCGAATATCACTATGATTTTCAATCAAATAATTCAAATGCAGAGCATACCTACATGTAACTGAGTAGCTTTAATTTCGGTCGACTATCATATTTCGGTCGCATATTGCCAAGTAAAACTTTGCGAATCAGTGAAAATTTCCTGTAATTCTTACCTGCATATTATTGAACTGCAAATCAGGATGATCATAATGTATTTAATGACGGATATTTGACGAACATGGAAGCAGTTCATCGGTTGTTCCCTTGATGTGTTTTATTTACATAAGAGCAATGATTTCTTCGATATTTTATTTATGTTAAGTTTGATAACGTTTGATAAGATGTTTATGTGACATTAACATCGTTGCCAAACCTCAAATTAGATTCAAAATACATAGTAATTCAATAAAAAAATCGATACCGTCAAAAGGAACTTTGAATAAATAAAGAATGCTGGTCTGTAAGTTGTGTTAACCGGTGTGACATGAATTGTTAAACTTAGCGGGCGTTTATTTCCATATCTGTTTTACGTTTTTATGTATCTGTATGTTTCTTCAAACTAGTACATTTTATCTTTAAAGACATGCATACAAATCAAAACGTAACACATGATGTTTTCTAAGGGACTAAAATTAAATCATGATGGTAATCTAAGCAAAACATTCGCAAGAATAGACGGTCAAATACTCTGAAGGAAAATAATTTTGTTTTTTATGTAATTTCGATTGACACCTCTATATATAAAGGCTTCTAAGGAGTGCATACTGCTACGAGCCATTGCATCCCTATCTTTGTAATGGTGCAATAATTGGATTAAATGTATATTTTGGACGTTTTGGACGCAATAAATTTGCATATGAACTTGGCGGAGATGTGCTTAAGATACTTGTGTGAAGTCAGCCATACGCTTATTGAAAACGTAAAATGGTAAGGGAATTGTTGTTATCCATCTAAAAGAGATATTAAAGACTTGCATCGCCATTTGCCAATAAACAACTATTTATTGTGAATCCTTATGTCACCATCACTTTACCACAAACGTGTTAGTTAACGTTTGCAAAAGCATTTATGGTTTGTTCTTTGTATACATATAATGTAATGATTAAATGCATTCGGTGAAGTTCAATGTATTATATTTAATTACGATCATTTATGTTCACGTAAGTGAATTGTTTCGGTTAATAGTTAGGAACGTGCCCGTCCAGACAATAGCTTACACAATTTGACAAGCCCACATGGATTTACTTATCCTATCGTAATGTGTAATACACGCTTAATGTGGTTTTTTAAGATTGCAAATAATGTAAATATCAGGTATCATTAATCAAAACGGACCAATTACCGCTTAATATATGGGTTGAATGCTACATCGATTAACGTGTATTTAAGTAATTTTAATTATGCGCCCCATACATAATTAAAATAAAGGAATAACACTTTTCCACAAACAATATATTGATTTTTTTTATTAACACAAACTTGTAATTTATTGAAGGCAAGTTGAGAATAGCCTTTACGATACAGGACAGTATATACAACGCGACTTTACATTAATTATTAAGTCTTGATTCACTACGGTTCAAATACGCATATAACCATACATTAAGCCCAACATTAATCACTAACATAAACGTGTAAAAAAATTAATCTAGAGGCTATGTTATTCAAATTGTGTTACTCATTAATTGTATGCGCCAGTGCAAGCAAATAAAAACTTTCGGAGCACGATATTAGGAAGCAAAATGTTTAACAAATATTTTGTTTTTCATAGTATAGCTCAATACAAGTGATACAGACAAGTTGATACTCCTTTCACGTGGACTCGTGCTTGGCGTTTTCATCACACATAATAAATGGGGTTGTTATAAAATAAAACCTACGTACAATTGAAAAGCACATTCAGTTGAGCACGCCTGCGTAAATATCACTTACATAATGTCATATGACATGTCAGCTAAGATGCTTTATTTACCTACTATTCTGACAAAAGTATAAAGATCTATTCGAAAAAATGCTGGTTTCATAATGGACGTGCGAAAGAATGTGAAGTAGTACTGAATATAATTTTATGTTTGGGTCATGATGGCGAATAGTGCTAGCAATGCTTGTTTTTATATATAATATGACGTTGTTTTTTTGCATATAATGGTGACATTTCGTTTAAAAAAAAATGGTTTTTATCAATACTTTATAACTTTTGTGAAGGTCAATTTCATTAAAACTCATAAAAATCCTATGCACAATATCTTGGCATCTGTGATTTTATTTCGTGAAGTATAGCTTTGTTAGTTACATTTATATTATTAAGATTCAGTTATGATTTTAAAGTGTTAAGTTCTATTATGATTTAAAATTGTTATGAATACTGCAGAATCAAACTAAAGGCGAAAACAACCCAATCATATTTCTAGTTAGCGGATACATTTTTACCGACTGGAATGAACCTTCAATAACAATTTGTCAGTCTTCAAACGTATTGTAATCTGCTTTTGCAATTACAACTAGAGGTGTATAATTAATTGAAAAACAAATGACAGAAACTTTTGTTTCTCAGAACATCTGTATTCATTTTCTTGTTTAGTGAAATAATTGACGATTGACAACACATACTATACGTTATTCTACCACGGCACGTTACTTGTTTTCTTTATGCAAAGAAGGAACACTACCAGTGGGTTATTACGCCGATATACCAACGGAGATAAGTACGACGTCACTCTGATTGTCCGCGCACTGTTTAAGAATGAAGACGACATCATTTGATTTTCATTGTTGTGGTGACGTCACGTTTTTGCGGAAAAGTGGAGGACGTTCGGTTAATATAATTCTCATTTAATACCTTTAAATCACGGATAACTTCTTAATGAAATCGTGTAAGAATCGAAATAATCGACGTGTAAGCTCTCGTTATTTAATTCCTACGAATCGGAACTCATACCGTTTGTTATTACCGCAATAATCAACGGTTACCCGTCGATTATATCTTTAGTAACCCATACTCACACACGACACTATTACAGATTGTTTCCATCCCCTCACTTGGAATAACTATAGTAATCATGTCACGATGGATGACGCTAATTGGGAATTTGCGACATTTGCTCTGATTCTGAAAATGCATCTAGAGAGTATCATCTTTATGAAAGACGAAATTTCTCTCAATCTGACCCGTTTGCTTTGATAAATTGAATTTAATGCTTACATGCTATTCGTTGTTAAGTTTACGCGAAATCGCGACGTCACCAATTCTACTCCGCAACTGTGTTAGTCGTCATTAAATGAGATATGTGCTGCGTATGCGCAATCAGTGTGCTGACGCAATATGGCGGACGAGGATTCGCAATTCATTTTGGTAGAATATTTTTTCAGTTATTGTACGCAGTTTATTTGCGTATAGTATTTCATTTAGTGTTTGTTTACGCTCTGATTTATAGTTTGGGTCCGTTTGGGCTGTTTTAATAGTAGATTTTAAGACATCTGTGTATCGCACGTGGTGCGTACTTAAATTGAAAAATGGCAGACATTAACTCGCCACAGACGAGTTCTAAGAAAAAACTCTGACAAAGCAACAAAATAAACTAAAAAATATCCAAACAAACAATCTCTTTCGAAGAAAGAGACTCAGACTCAGAGTGATAAGCAAGTTGACTTGCTCATGGACATGAAATGTAAAATGGACAAATCGGAGATGTTAAATAACGTATGTTAAAAGGTCGAGGACCTGAAAAACACGGAACAATATCAAGATTACGGTGGTTACGGGGAGGATTGTATTGATTGGGATGGAAACTATGATTATGATCAGGCTATTCCGTCGCAATCGGACAGTAAAAGACCCCTTGAGGGGAGTAGGGATAATAATAACAATGCTAGAATAGAAAGTGACAGTCGTTTTTCTTCCCATGCAAAAAGGGTCAAGAGACAACATCATCCGATATTGATCCAGTTCTAGCCGACAATATTACTGATCTGTTTCGTAAAGGCATGGATGATGATCAATACAATGATCTGTTAAAAGATGACAAGTTGGCGCGGCCAGCTAATTGTGACGGACTTGCGGTCGTAAAATGTAATCAGTTAGTTTGTAACTTGTTGCCTCCAAATGCCAGAACAAATGACAATACAATACAGAATTTTGAGATGTCAGTTGTGAAATCGGCTACTGTTCTTGCCAAAATGGTTACTAAAGTTGCTACTTTAGAAAAAGAAATGAAAGAAAAAGGTTCAGAGGATATTTCTTTCATAATTGATGACGCCAATGATGCCTTGACACTTCTTGGTCAGGCAAACCGGAAAATACATTTGACGTGTAAGGGATTTGTTAAAGCCAGAGTTGAAAAATGAATCTGCTCACTTGTGTACTCATCAGATGCCTTACACGACACAATTGTTTGGAGACGATGTTTCTAAAGCAGTGAAAGAAATAGAAGATTGTGCAAAAAATGGAAGCAAAATGCTTCAATATAGCTCCGGTAATTATCGAGGGCCTAGCAGTTTCAGAGGATGCCGTGGGGGCTTCCGAGGTCGATTCAGGATGAGACCTAGAGGTTTTGGAAGAGGACGATGTTCGTTCGATCTGATTGGCAATGATGTAAAAACCGGCCCGAGAAGGGGTGGTTTTAGGAACCTCAACCGCCATTAGATGATTGTAAGGTATGTACCTTTACTGCTGGTTGTTTAAAAAATATTGTTGGTGAATGGCGAACCTTAACATCTGATCCATGTATTTTGGATATGGTTGAACATTTTCACTTAGAATTTATAGACAATTCACCTCCTACTCAAAAGTCTGTTGTACCTCATTGTTTCAATAAAAATGAAATAGATTTAATCAATAAAGAAATTGAAATATTACTGTTGCAAAATGTTATTGAAGAGGTTGAGTTTGATGAAGATCAATTTATATCTCCAATTTTTTTTAGAGGGAAGAAAAATGGTGAATTTCGACTTATTCTCAATTAAAAAAAACTCAATGACCATATACCATATAAGCATATCAAAATGGATACGTTTGAAATTGTTCTTACAATGATTACAAAAAACACATATATGTGTATTGTTGATCTTCGCCATGCATATTATTCGATGCCAGTAGCTGAAGAACATAGAAATTGTTTATGTTTTCAGTGGAATGATAAGATTTATGCCTTTACATGTCGTCCTAATTGTTTATGCTGTATGCCATTAAAATTCACAAAATTACTGTAACCGGTGTACGCACAATTGAAATCAGATGGACATGTTTGTACAGGTTTCATTGACGATAGTTTATTATGTGGTAATACAAAGCAAGAATGTTCTGATACATTACAAGCTACATCGTCTTTAATGCAGAAATTGGGATTCATGCTCAGTATAGAAAAATCTGTAATGATTCCTACACGAAAGATTTTTTATCTTGGCAATATTATTCATTCGGGAAATATGATTGTATATTTGCCAGACGATAAAAAGGAATGTGAAAAATTGTTAAATAAAAGCATGTCGGATATCAGACACATTGCACATGTCATAGGCCTCATTGTTACCAGTTTCTCGGCTGTAGTTTATGCCAAACTGCATTATAGAGAATTAGAACGTTCTAAGATCAAGGCATTGAAACGGATGAAATGAAAAAATGAATATTTCTCAGGCTATGAAAAGGAAATTAAAATGGTGGTTTCAAAATATTCATGCACAAAATAGACGTTTGGATAGAGGTAATGCAAGTTTAAGCATTGTAACAGACGCAAGTTTAATAGGTTGGAGTGTTGCTTGTGAGGAGGCAAAATCAGGTGGTAGATTGACAAGCATGGAGCGCTTGAGACACACTAATGAATTGGAATTGTATGCAATTTTGTTTGCATTGCAGTCTTTCCGTTCAAGAGTAGAGAATAAGCATATTAAAGTTTTAAC
This sequence comes from Dreissena polymorpha, assembly GCF_020536995.1. Taxonomy (NCBI): domain Eukaryota; kingdom Metazoa; phylum Mollusca; class Bivalvia; order Myida; family Dreissenidae; genus Dreissena; species Dreissena polymorpha. Next base: position 131,621,434 of record NC_068356.1, on the reverse strand, counting down.
AGACAGCTCAACAGCAGTGTGCTATGTGAAAAACATGGGTGGTATGCGATCAGTTGCTTGTGAACAAATCAGCAGAGACATTTGGTTGTATTGTATACACCATAACATTCGGCTTTCTTGTTCCCGTATTCTTGGGAAACATAATGCAGCTGATGAACTTTCTAGAATTTTTAACACAGACTTGGTTTCCGATTCTCATGAAAATGCTAACAAGAAAACCAGTTATTCTTCCAAGAAAGAACTTTCTGCTTCTTCCACATCCGATAAAAGAGCATCCACTTCGTCGAAAATTGGTCCTGATGGCATGACGGGTGTCCGAAGTTTATACAGAAAACAAGGATTTTCTAGAGCAGCAACCAACATTATCATGTCATCATGGATGAATTCCACAAAGCGTGAATATAAATGCTATATTTCGCGATGGTTTAAGTATTGTGATAGACAACAAATAAGTAGATTTTCATTTTCTGTGAAACATATCATTGAATTTTTAACAGAACAGTACAACAATGCTCTTGATTATAGTGGATTGAATACAGCACGTGGAGCAGTGTCGTCATTAGAAATAAGGTTAGACAATTTTGCTGCTGGATCACATCCTACAGTAGTGCGTTTGATAAAAGGTGTTTTTAATCTTCGTACTCCAATTGCTCGTTATACGGAAACATGGAATGTGGATCTTGTGTTAAAATATTTGCGAAAATTGTCACCTGTGAATACCATTTCATTGAAAACTTAACAGCTTACAGTTTTGTTAGGACTTACGAACGCAGCCAGAATACATACATTACATGTTCTTAGGTATAAGCTGTCAAAGAAGACACGTTATGGTTATTTGTTAAAGTATAATAGTTTATTGAAGCAGAGTCGACCTGGCTTTGACTATTCTTGAAGTGAAGTTAAATCCTACCCTCCTGACAGGAGATTTTGTGTAGTTACAGTGTTAAAAGAATACTTAAAGAGGACTAAATAATCTAGTCTAGATGATAATGATAGTTTACTCTTAAGTTATGTGAAACCATATTAATCTGTTACTCGTGATACTATAAGCAGATGGGTTAAGGTTATTTTGTTACGTTCTGGTGTTGAAACCAAGATATTCAGTGCTCATAGTTTGAGATCCGCATCAACGTCCAAAGCTAAAGCCATGTCGGTACCAATGCAGGACATTCTTAAAACTGCGGGATGGTCCAGAGAGAGCACTTTCGCTAAGTACTACAACAAACCCATCAATAGTGTGAACAAATTCATGGAAGCAGTACTGAAATTGTGAAATAAGGTAAAATATTTATTAATTGTTAGCTGATTTCGATTTGTTGTGTGAACTTATTTGGTCATTGTGCTTTGAAGTCTCATTTAATGACGACTAAACCAGTTGCGGAATAGAATTAAATAATTAAACGAGACTAACCTTGGTTTAGTCGATGTTTGATTGTAATTCTATGAGCAATGGGAGTTTAGGAGGCATTAAATGCCGCCCTCCCACCCAGCTTATTTCATGTATATTACATGTGTACACATATATTTTTTATTCATTAATTATGTTTTGTTCGTTGGAATAATATATGGATAAAATGCCCAAATAATTTATTTTCTTTAAATACTGATTGCGCATGCGCAGCACATATCTCATTAAATGCCTCCGAAACTCCCATTGCAATCTGCACACATTACATATTAATTTTACGAAATAAAAAAGAACGATTATTAAAAATGACGAGATGATGTACGTAATCGGAGTTTTACATTGTTAATAATATAAGAGCATGCATTTAACTACTCTGATTTTAAATTGAACGTGAAATTTTGAACTTTTCATTTGATGATAAATATACACTTATGCGTTTGAAGATTCCGAAGCATGTGCTATTGATTTCAATGAATGAGTCATTGATCGTGTCGTTATGTATACCAATACTTTTCGTGATTTAATTTTCCCCTTCACTGTGTTATCGTTGTTGAACAACTATTATAACCGCCAGACGTAGTCTAGGTAAACTCTTGGCCCAATCAAAATGTCAAAAATAATATCTGTTAGCAATAAATGATGTCTAGTTCACACAACGTGTTAAAAAGGATGTAAACAGGATAAGTAAGTATATTAGTGAACATGAAATCCACCGTAAAGCATCCAAATGTGTTTACATACTGAGCGTGTTGTATAATGATTTATGCATTATTATATTATCGAAAATATACCCAATTAAATATATAATTTTAACGAATCTCTGGTGAAAACGATGCGATTGCAGCAAACACGGCATGGCGGCATGAATGGGAATTAAAGAGAACTGTTCGCATAATATATATTTTCCGAAACATGCTATTTATAGCGCTCAATAACAAAATAATTTTATTTCGAATATTCCTAAATAGTAATTTTAATATCAAGAAATAGGTAACATTTTATTGACTGATCTGTTATCCAACCCATGCAGTAATGAGGAAATATCTTACTATGCACCACTTAGGCTTTAGACTTTTGAAGCGTATGTAAACGCGTTATTTATCACCATGTTAAAAAATATTCGATGAAAAGCGAACAAACAATTTCATTTTGATTTCGAGAGACAGTCAATGAGTCAAGCAAAACTTAAGCATGTTACATAGTAAGGAATGTAAGTTTGCTTGTTAGAATATGTTTATTATATTCATCTTTGGATCTGTGCAAATCCGTTTTTTGTTAACGTTTCATGTTTACCAAATGAGAACATAAACCATGTACTGCAAAGAGTTTTATAATCGCCAGTATTGAGTTAGTTTTCTTTCACAGATGGCAAGACCGACTCTGTGTTTACATTCGTGTTCTTGTATAATTAAATTGGCCATCATCATAGCCTACCGCGTCATATGCTTTAATTTAGTTGGAATTTAAATAAAGAACGCGAGTAATGCTAATTTGCTCTGGCTAAAACAGAAATTAACTGTTTATGTGTTACAAATTGTATATGTTTAAGCATCTGAACTAATGTTTAGTAAACGTCATAACAGTCGCAACAGACGCACGACAACAAACTTTCTTTTTTTAATGATTTTTGTTTCCGTTTCGTAAAGCTCCCGATGCGTAGATTTAGTACCAAATTGAAGTGTTACAGTAGATTTTGAATGCCGTTTGATTAACCTCGATTTGAATTGTACAAATAGGTAATCTCGGCGGACTGGATGAATTAGTATATTCTGTAGAAAACTTATATGTCATTGACTTTAAGGAAAATCTGGCTTATTAAATAAGGTCGTCCAACAATATAGCTACATCCGACTAAAGAGAGTTTGATTATCGAAGCAATAGCTGAAGACAGGCACACTGGGATACTGCATCTCTAAGATATATTGAATCATGGATATTAACTGAAATGTCTTCTTTACTTGATAAATGTATTCAAGATAAAGAAAAATATTGTTCACGACACATTCAATGCCGCTTCGAAGAAATAAGGGAGTACGAACAGTTGACCGTCGTCAAATCGAGTCATAAATAACAACAATTGAGGATACACAATTATTGTAAATAATAATAAGTAATATATAGATAATATCGTATTATATAATGGGGTGAAGAGGTAGATCAGAATATAAACGTGTAGGCGTTATAGCAGAAGTATAGTAATGATCGCATATTAATCATAACATCATAGTTTTGTGGTAATTGTAATCAGGCGTTTTAAACATATTCCAAAATCGCTGAATATTTAATTTGTATATCAAGGGATTCATATTATTCTGATTAATGTGTTTTGTAATTATTCATTTGTTTATCTTTACTTCAATTTATTATTTGAATATTGCTTTAAGTACAAACTGCGTATATAGTGTTGAAATGAATAGACTTTCAGCGAGATAGCTAGTTGATTTAAATCCATTGACATGATACATATCAAATGGGATATAACTATAACTTTGAACTGATCTGTGTGGAATTCGATAAATTGCGCATTGTAACAACCCGTTTTGCAATAAACCCGTTTTGCAATACATTTATGGCAAAACGGGTTGGAGTGTCTTATTGCAATTTGATTTTTTACAACAACCCGTTTTGCAATAAACCCGAAAATAACAAAACTACGAGATTCCACGCACATAGTTTGGATTGTCTTTTTTTCGCGTGTATTCGTTTACATTTACTTACTTTGATGGATCAATGTGTGTAAACACTATACACTATTTGGCACATTTAAGTGTAAACGTATCAACAACCGCTTCTTCCATGACGTGAGGTGATTTATGCCACAGGGGCGGTATTCTGTACGGAATACACAAGCAAAAAAGCAAAATATTAAATGTTTTAATTATAAAGTATGATCCATTAATGACGCTTTGTTAGCTGAGCATATTTATGAACAAATCAGTTAGCATTTTCACGGCGATATATAATAATACTCATAATAAATTTGACGATAATCAATATTATTTTCTTTATGTAAACCTTAATTTGTTATTAATGACAAATGACCAATTGTCAACACAATAACAGACACAATAACATACGACATTTATAAAAGCTGAGATCACCGCATTGTGAGTTTAAGGTAGCGCACCCCTAATGGACACATATCCAAATATAATTTAATTAATTATTTTCCTAATCAGCATATTTTCAATGAGCTACATGCAAATTTGTAGGTAGGCTTTCCCTGCTTTAAAAAAATATATACCGATTTTTTCAAAACCACCCTCACGCTCGGCTTTTGTCCAGTTTATTTTCACCCCTGGGGTATATAAAAGTTCCATAATTCATTCAGATTTCAAAATATGGGCATGCAGTTGGTGTGTACAGATGCAGTAAAGGTGTTTAAAGTTTAAACAAGATGAAATAAGCATATTTTTACAGACATTTATTTTTTACAATTTTTTATCTATGGAATAGCGCCATGAAATGTAAGTGATTTCAGCCAAGTAAAAATTGGGTCGGTTAAAAACAAAGTGTCATCAAATTCAAAATAGTATCATTTAAGTTATATTTTAAACTTATTTTTATAGAAACACTATATACAGCAAAAATACCAAGAAATAGACAGATTTACCGTTTACTTTTTGAAATAAAAATAAAAATGCAACATGCATCATTTTTTTCAGCAGTAATTTACCCAATTTAGCCATAACGTTGTTTTAATGTTAACATTTGAAGGATGTTCTTACAATTTGCAACATAATTAACAATAAACATAGCTTATATGCTATATTAAATCAAATTACGTTAGAAAAGAAATAAAACGCGTCGCAAAAAGTATGCGATGTCGGCAGGATTCGAACCTGCGCTGGAAGATCCCAAAAGGTTTCTAGTCCGTCGCCTTAACCACTCGGCCACGATAACTTCACATCAGTGCAACTTTAAATTAGAAATTTATACGTAAACAGGTAAAAAGGCTCATCGATCTTTGAAGAAATCGCGAAATCGTATTTTTCAGATGATAATTGGATCAAAGTCAATATTTATAGTGAAAATAATTTATTCTAAATGAATTAGGTAAACACATATCAAATTTCGAAGTTTGAAAAAAATAAAATGCATCTCTCGGAAATAACCGATCATTTAAGATCGGCAATGATCGTAAAATAAATCGCGGGAAATCATTGGAGGTGCGCTACCTTAAACCGTTAAAGCATAATTATTTAGTCATAATTACGTTGTACATTAGTCCAGTTCAAATATCCAAGTTTTCGCATAGACAGTTGCTTTGCAGAACTTCTAACGGTTCTCAAGTCGAAAGCGTCGGTAATAGAAGATAAAACAAATTATCGAGTGTTCATTCCGTGGAAGCCCAAATACATACAATATAATATGATCTTTACAAGTTCTCTGAACAGCCCCCTGTTCTATTACACAATGCCTATGTTCTTGAACCAGCGATACAAAACTATTAAATGGATTATAATAGCAGAAAGGATAAGGAAATCGCAGTGGGCACACACAAACTTGATATGCCCTTTTCATTGCAGGTCAGCCCTTAAAGGCAATGGAATTTTTACTTAACTAGAAAAAAATAAGGATATTATGCGCACAGCACAAACAGTTGTCAACTGTAAGCTAAGGCCAAGTTTCATCTTTAGACGATTAAACCGTATATGTATTGCGATTATGTGTTGCGCATTTTTACCAACGGTTTTGAAGTATGTTTTTTTTTAAATCGCAGTCAATGTAAATTATTGTTCTATCGTTGTGGGGAAAACATATATTATCTTTACACTTATCTTTACAAAAAGAACCATATCGATATTAGGTCAAACGTGTAGTGTTCCCAGCTATGTGTGTATAATGAGGGGACAAATGAAGGCGATATAAAGTCATTATATTTCAGTTCCTAATGCATTTACAGAACATTTGTTCGGATACATATGCGCAAAAGAAGAATTAGCAGTATATGTATATGTTTGTGGTTTACTATACAGAAGTAACTGCTTTTGCATACAAATACTTTGAATTTGTACGTTCGTTTGTTCTTTCTAAACCTATGTCAAATATTACTTTTTTGTGTAACGTTATGCAAAGCTCAAAAATTTGTAAATTGAATTATTATCTTAAACTGAATGCATCTCAATAAAATGGTAACTTGTTGATCTATATTCCCGTAAAATGCACTTAAAGAAAGTGTACTTTATTGTTAAGAAATCAATAAATTTTGAGGAGTTTCTAGCAACATATATCAAATGAACTTGGTCAAGAGGTTTCTTTGTTAATGTGTACGTTTTAACTAATCATTGTATTGCACAACTTAACGAAAACTCTTGCAATGTCCCTTTATGAATTCAAACCATTCATGTTCCGATATTTACTTGAAACGCCGAAAACATGAACACATGCGTATTTACATATTGTTCAAACATTAATTACCAGAAGGTTTATGCCCTTCAATATTACCCTCCATACAATTATTTATGCCGGAACCTTCGGTAGTATGAGATGAAAATAACATTGTGCAAATTGAAGGTTTTCATTCATGGAAGTTATTTCCATAGACATAATGTATAACATAACTTGTTTCATCTGCAACAAATAACACGTAGTATTCTATTTAAAATCAAACGTTATTGCATGATTATACTATCATGAAAACATCGAACAACACATCTCCGTTGTCGATACGAAATATAACCTTTCTTATATCGATAAAAATTATGCACTTATAATAGCTTAATTTATTGCAAACATCAACAACAACAACCTTTTTATATAATCACCAGTGTATGAATCAATTCAACGGCAACAACAACAAAGAACACATATTTGCAAAACTGTACATTGGCGAATGAATTACAACACACCGCGTGTTGTAACTGGGTGTTCATAGCTTGTATGTAATCAATTAGGCTTCTATTTATTGTTCTTATAGTAAAAGAGCCTATGCAAACTGTTTGTTGATAGCGTGTGCGTGGATATGATTTCTGAGCCCATTAATATTGCAGAATTACCCACCATCGATATTTTTGTATTCAATTTTCACGCAGCGTGTAAGAATTAGTAATTTAATTAATGAAAGTATACCTGAACACATCCTACTTACTTTTTTAAAAATATTTTTCAAACTGTTCTTTACTCATTTGCAATTTAAAATAGATATGTTTGTAAAACAGATGCGATTCAATGTCAGATCAGACAACTGTTATTTGAAATTAAGGATTCATATACCACACGGCTGGTGACATTTTTTTCACAAAGCAGCTTTGATGTAAACTTTAAAAAGCCACGGGGCGTTAAAATCATTTAAATTTCAAAACGAATACAATATACTCAATTTAATAACGGCCAAACCATACTCTAGCCCTTGTATCTGTACCTTAATTTTAGTAGCGGTAAGATTGTTCTACTTTAACTGTTTAATCGTTCACATGAAAATAAAACATCCCTAAATGCGCTAGCGTTGAAAGTTTATGACAAGCAATCTTAATTTACGAGATTTTCCGACACGCACACAATCAAAAAAAATTTAAGAAACATTCTCTCCAGTATGATTTATTATCGTAATACTTAGTGCTTTACGACTCCGTGAAGCAACATAACTAACAAAACATTTAAAATGTAATTCCTTGATGTATATATAGTTCCTATATATACGATTGGTCGACCTGGCTTTAGTTCAATACATTGTACTTTTGAGCAAATATAACATACATATAATGTTTAAATTTATTGTTATAAAATGTTTGAAAATTTTGAGCATGTATAAGCATTATTGCTAAAAAGGTTGTTGTTTTCATTGCCCCTAAAAAGTGATTCTTTTATTTGCGCTATTGCTTTTGAAGCGATCATTACCATGCAATGACTCATAAATGTTGACGCTTTTGCACTAAACTTACACGCAGCGATACCTACTAGATAAACGAGCAAACAATGTGACAAGTATACGGTCACTCACTTCTCTTTTTTTTTAAATTGCTCTCCTCTTTTTTTCTAGAAAAAGAGGAGTGCAAAACTAAATAAAAGCGGCGTGCAATTAAAAAAAGAGCGGTGCTTCTCTTGTTTTAAATTGCTCTCTTCTTATTTCTATCTCGTGGCCACGAGTTAGCTATGTAGTGGCCACGAGATAGAAAAAAGAGAAGTGCAAAACTAAATATAAGCGGCGTACAATTAAAAAAAGAGCGGTGCAGAAAAAAAGGCAGATGTGCATTAAATAAAAGAGGAGAGCATTTTCGTCATCTCGAGATCCCGACATAGCTCACTCGTGGCCACGAGTTAGTCAGCCAATCAAATTGTGCGTAACATGTGTACATATTATGTACGCATATATTCTGGTGACCAGCTTCCACTGTAAACAAAAAGAAGCCTGGCATTGGCGGAATCATGGTCGACGCGATGATAATGGTGAGTTAACCAAATATTTACAAATGTGGCTCGTCGGGGTATCATTCATTTTTCAATCGAAATGCATATATTTCATTCTGTAAACGTTCTTCCTTTTTTCGAGTTCTTCCGCATATTAGAGTTAATTAATGTTCCATAACCTGAGTATGTTTTGAACAAGTACACAGATAGTGTAATTTCGGATGTTTAAGTAAATTTGTAACATACTGTATTTGTGATGTATTTTTGAGTAGTGTGACAAATATGAAAGCATTGCGGTGTGGTTATCTTTGATTAACAGTAGTAATGCATTTTTATGTATTCATGCCTTTTTCCAGGTTCACCTAGGTCAGAATTTCAGACCTGCTTTTCCCAGATTAGCAAAATGATTGTAAATATCTTTTCTAAACTCCATTAAAAATGGTTCGTGGTTTTCAAGACCAAGTTATTCATAATTCATAATTCAAATCATTAATCATATTTCAGATGGATCATACTTGGTTCCAAGTAATTGAGAGTAAGTCTGGCCCAGATCACACATACAGTGCCTGTGCCCAAAAAACTCAAGTACCCCTCATAAACGTGGAAGCAAGAGGGCAATATCAACTTCCACAAGAAAAACACCTAAACATGAACATAAAAGGATTAAACTGGTGATTATTTTTCACTTTCTAGCACTACTTTCTTTTCTATAATAATTCAATTGTATTTTTATAATTATGAAATCTCTTCAACCAATTGTAAAATTTGTTGAAAACACAATATATCACTTATTAAGTACCAACATTTGGTATAGATCACTTATTAAGTACCAACATTTGGTATATATACTATGGATTTAATATTTGTTAAACATAGGCCTGCTTAATAGAACACTGTCTTGTTGTGAGTATATTATATTTTTGCCATTACTATTAAGTTCTTTGCAATAGGACATGGGCTAAAACTTTAATTCAAAGATCAAATAAACCACTCTTCATTCATATAAACTATTTTGGCACAAGCCCATCAATCCTTTTTCAAGCTTTGCCATTAAACATTCAAATTTTCATGTTTCATCACTGATCTAGGATGAAAAAAACAGACACAACAAATGGTCCATCGAAGAGAAATCTTTTCTGAAAGAATACAGTCAGAAATTACGAAAAGATGGCGAGTCAGAAAACAGTTTCTGGAACAACTGTGCAATTGCCATGAACAACATGTTTGGTGGAAAAAACAGAACAGGTACATAATGATTCTTAAACAGTAATAACATTAGTATATTTTCCTTATTTTGCTGGCAGAGCACTCAATTTTATATTCAGGTATGATACAATGTCATATGAACCATGCTTATTAAATTGAATTTAGAAAACAATCATTACCATATGTCATAAGCTGTACATATATACACAACAGAAACAGTGGGAGATGATAAATGTAGTAAAGGGGTGTGTAATTTTATAAAATAAAAAATCTAAAACGGCTATCAATCAGATATTTTGTTTTTGTAAAATATATGACTAAGTTTTAGTCAATTTAAACAAATAATTTTTTTTTTGCTTCAATCAGGTTCCAGCTCTCCAAGAGAAGTTGCAGGGCATATATTGTCTTCTATATATTGAGAGGAAGTATCGTTGTAGAACTTTTAAATGAAATTGAATATGCAGCAAAAGAATGCTACAACAAGGACAGTGTTTTAGCCCAAAAGGATTTCTGTGACCTGGCTGAATTTAAATGGCATGAACTCATTGATGAACAATTAGAGCAACAGCCACTGCTAGCTGATGTTCTCTTGGCTGCTTCTCTACCAACCTCTAAGATAGGGAATACAAAATCTGTTCAGAGACTAATACTGGTCATATCTACTGTGTTTGGAATGTTGATGAATACAGGATACCAGGAGTTGTCGTTACAACTCGTTAGTTCAAAAGATAATCGCAATGACTTTAGCTAAAGAACAAACATGCCCAAAATTACATTTAGTTTCAACTGTGTTTCTTTTTTTCTTCAAATGTTTTGTTTAAGCCCAAAAACACAAAATATGACTTAACACCTTGTTTATAGAATGGAATATTGTAAAGTGTGAAATTTATATTTAATCATTTTATGAGTAACTCAAGAGAAAATTTCATTAAAGAGTTGCCAAACTCAGCTGTGAATGAATGTTTGTTTTATAAAATATTCAATATATGTATTTTAAATATATCTTTATATGTTTTAAATATTTCACAATATCTAAATACACATACAGTTAAAAACATACCAGGTATTAAAAAAAAATCTTTCTTAGCCAGAACTTAGCATTATACATGTATAGTTTTTTGCAATTTGATAAAAAAAAACAGTATTAAACATTAAATTGTGTACTATTTTCTTAACCTCAAGTTTGTGAAATTGGGCATTTGAATGTTTATGTTACTGTTCATGACACATGTTTTGTTTGGAAATTAAATAAATCTTTTGGAACATCTATTTAATAGCGCTGACCCAGGCTCTTAAGGTTCTTGATGTTTTAGCTCACCTGAGCTCAGATGAGCTCATAGGATCGATAAATGTCTGTTGTCCGTCCTTCTTCTTTTAACTCCCCTTTGGGGAGATTGTCTGCTCATAGATCGAGAAACTTGGTCAGGATGATTGTTTGGAGGTATTGTAAGTCAAGTTCAAAGACGGGTCATCAGGGGTCAAAAACTAGGTCACTATGCCATTGACAAATATTGGCAACTGTACTAAGGTGAGCAATATAGGGCCATTATGGCCCTTTTGTTTTAATTCTACCCTTAACACAATCAGGAATAAGTTTACAAATCTTGCAAAAAAAGTCTTATTTCGCGTCCATTTCGTTTCAATTTTTGAATAATTGTAGTTCTAAATGTAATTAGAACACCATTTAAATTTCATAAATATACTTTACGTAAAAATGTGTTAAATTTGATGTCAAAAGTGAATTTCCCAGCAGGATTCTCAGGGTTTGTTATTCTTAACTAATTAATCATTTATAGTCTTATATAGAAGCAAACAAAATTGGTCCTGTCAATTTCCTGAGTCAGTCAGGGATCTCCAAACAATAGAAATTTTAAATGGGCCTTTTCACAGATTTTGACATGTATTGAAGCTTGTTATTTAATGCTTTATATTGATAAATTTAAACATTGGGCCTAAAAATCTCCAGTAAAAAACAACAAGAATACAATTAAAAAAAGGAAAAAAAGTAAGCCTCAACTGGACTCGAACCACTGACCCCTGAGATCCTGGAGTAAAAAGTCTCCCGCCTAGACCACTCGACCAACCATGCTCATGCTATGAGCGGATGTATTTTTTTTAATGAAATAAGCAATCCTCTTAGTTTCCCAAACTATAACGACAACAACAGAACTTTCCAAATTATTCAATCGTTTCGCGTTGCAACGCTTTATAATTCCAAGGTATTCAAATTGTCAAAAGATGCATATAATGAATATTTTAGAGCATGGTAAATGTTCAGTATTACTTTTTCCTCACAAATATCATTGCTAAAACAAATATTTGCGAATATGAAACATTTTTTGATTTTTTTTTTCAATTTACCAAAACGTGAAAAGGCGCCTTTAAGGTCAGCCTTATAAAAGATAAAATGCTCTGCTATACAGCAGATGTCATTAATAAGAAATAAAAAAATGTACCTCGTGACTGTTAGTTTGTTGTTATTTGTTTATACTTCGGTTATGTTTATTTGTTTTTTATCCTTAAAGTATTATAGAACTTCAAAAACCAAACACACTGAATTAGTTAAAGCTGAAAGTTATTGCTTCAATCTTGTTTTAATATTACTTACATTTAATGACAATCACCTTTTGACCAAATTGTAGAGAAAAACCAATGGAATTTTTCTGAAATGAAGCAAAACCAAGTATAAGATTTTTCATTGGCTAATTCATTCTACAATTTTCTGAAATGTGATGTTTCTATGAGCCTTTAAACTAATTGTTCCTATAGTAAGTTAAGCGCACCGACTTGAAACAGGTGTTGTAAATTATGAATTATTCACTATATACATTTGTATATAATGTATCCTTATATAATTTCACTAAACAGAATGCCTTTCAGGTAAATGGAAATATATGAAGTATTACCTAAATGTGTTTGATTTAGCTTTTCAAACCCATTTAGTTGATTTATTTAAGGCAATATTTAAAAAAAAATCAAATGAATTATAAACAAAAATGTTTAATCATTGTAGGTGTATGACAGACTTCAACCTTTGGGTGTCACTCTGACCCATTCAGGCATGTTGTATACAATGGATCAGATATCGGGACATTTTAATACTGAATTATTTGATTCCATTGCCAGTGGAAAGAAATTCAGAATTGTTGGGGACAACATTAACTTTCATTTAGAGTTAAGCACTGTCCCAACAAGAGCTGTCAAAGGACAGCGCCCTCGACTATTCGAGTGCTTGACAGTTTAACGTAAGCCATCATGGGGTAATATTCAAATTATTCAATAAGGTCAATGTAATAGTTCAGGTATATTTTCCACAATCTATTGGACATTTGTAAAGACATAAAACAAACTAATAAAATTTTATTTAAAGTTTGATTGCAAATGCTTGGGTGGGAAGTTTGGATGGTCCTTCAAAAATAAAGAAAATAAATATATTTATATTTTTTTAACCATGTTTCAAAGAAAAAAATATTATTTTTTGGGTTGGGTGGGGGTTGAGAGGGGGTATAATGTGGGGTGTGGTCATTTATTAGATGATCTTTCAAAAATAAAAAAATGTGGGGGGGGGGGGGGCAGGGATTCTGGGTTGGGGCATGGGGTATTGTTTGGGTGGAATCCATTGTGGTATTCAGGTAAGTGTTGTTTTGTCAAAGTATTAATAAAATCTGATCATAAATAAAGATGTAATGGCAATTTTACTAAAATTTACTCTTGACCTTCACAGTCAAGGTCATTCAAAGATCAAGGTCAAATTCAACTTGGCAGGTACAGTACCCTTATGATATTAAGAAAATATTTGTAATTTGAAAGCAATAGCTTTGATACTTTAGAAGTCAAGTGGATCTTAACACAAAATTTAACAAAACACTCAGTTACTAAGATAAAAAAGGGACATCATTCTCACAAAATGTTTGAAACAGTTGTCTGCTCTTGTTTATAGATTAGGGTCATGTTGTTAAAGAAGTTTGCAAAATATGAAAGCAATATGTTAAGGAACATTGAAAATATTTGAGGTGGTACGCAAACTGTAACATAGATTTATCAATAATATGCATATTCTAAGTGGAAAAAGGGCCATAATTATAACAAAATGCTTGATCGAGTTGTCTGCTCTTGTTTATAAGTTGGGGTCATGTTGGTTAAGAAGTATGCATAATATGAAAGCAATATGTCAATGGACATTGAAAATATTTGTGGTGGTACGCAAAACTTTAATATTTGCACGCTTTCGGGAACGCCGACGCCGGGGTGGGTAGGATAGCTCTACTATATATATTTCATATATAATAGTCGAGCTAAAAATCCGGTAAAGAAGATTAACACGGAAGAACTGCACACATGGATTTTCAGAACCAAATTAAGTGTTATTATGAAATATGACGTTAAAAAATAGGGTTACATTATTATGCTTAATAGTTCTGAATTACATACAATGTTTGAATTTTAAAAACATTGTTATAGACAATGAATTTTTATTACTAAACTGTTTCCCATAAGGCCAAAAAAATATTGTTTCTGGTCACCAGATTGACCCTCTTTTTTGTATCCCCAGCCAATCTTTTTTTATTGACACTTTCTTTAAATATGTCAAAAGTCAATTATTTACAAGTAAGTTCTTTTTAAGGTAGATTTGATCATTTTTAAACCAAAATAAGCATAGCAGCACAATTAAGAACAGAACAGAAAAGAACTTTATTAGGTAACTTATACTTCATGGTATATCGTTACAAACAAATGTTAATTTATAAACATAAATCACGCAACTCCCGTACCATTCTCACACATTTTCACCCATACGCACTATCCTCAGAAACACACAAACATACACACACACTCACACTAACATATGCATTAATTCAACATAGAATATACATTTTCATCAAACATAAATGATTAATAAATCAATCCAATCAAATATATTTAAGATATTTAAAATATTCGAGGATAGACTTTCCTAAAAAGTTGTGAAAATTCAATTAATCAAGGAATCTTGTAATAATAATATGGATGCTTTTAGTCAGGTGACAGTTTACTAAAATCATATTCTATCCCCAGTTCATTATACACAAATCACAACAAATTGAAAACTGTTAGACTTCCTTAGTTTCAAAACCTAAATACTTGTTAACTTAAGTTCTTCGGCAGATAGTTGAGTTTCCACAATAGTCCTTTATTTCTCTGGTCATATGTGCAGATGCAATGACTGATTTGTTATAGAAGAGAATGGCCAGGGCATCAACATGGCTTCTTTCTGCTCTGCCGATCTCTTGTATGTAAGCTGCAAATATAATGTGTGTGTGTGTGTATATATGTATATATATATATATATATATATATATATATATATATATATATATATATATATATATATATATATATATATATATATATATATGTTTGAGCTGAGAGAACAGATAAGAACTTAAAGCACAAAATAAAGTTGTATAAGCTCAGGTCAGTTTGTTTGCATCAGCAGATCAAAACTTCTTTATCTATTATCATTGCTAGTTTTGTTGACTTTTATATCTAATATTGGAGCTTAATTATGTTTACATTATGACCAATGTTGTTTAATTCTGTGTTCGCAATCAGAGACGTAGATAACAACGTCTCTGTCGCAATGTATCTGTAACTGACTGGTTGTTGATAACCTGAAAAAAGAAGAAAGCAGTGTAGTGTAAAGGCTAGCTTAAATAATTAGACCTTGGTTACACAGGATTATCATCCCACCAAAGAAAATTACCAGCATCTGGATTTAAGCTCGCTCGGTAGGCATGCTAGAATAATGGTCATCACAGGTTTTAGTCCTGCATGTGTCATAATCTCTTTCTCTTGTGTACTATGACTATGTAAATTGCTTAGCAGTTGAATTTAAAATTAAAAAAAAAAACGATTATTTACAATTATAATTATTTTAACTCAGCTCTCTCAGCCATCATAGCAAAAATTGCAAGTACAATAGGACAATGTAAATAGTTCTATTAGAATGAGCAGTGGCTTGTTAAATGTATTATATAGTTGTTTGTTATAAATGAGCATTGATAAAAAAATCAAATTAAATGGATGTGCAAATACATTATCGATTTTTAAACAGAATAAATTGTATTATGTAAGCCAAAAATGTACATATCATTGGTAAAAATAAGGATTTTGACGGTACTATTACTCCATATAATTAATGCTATCCAAAATTACATTTTCCATTTATTTATCCGAAAACAATTCAACTTATGAAGAATGAAAAATCTCATTCAAAATCAATCGTTCCGTGAAAATGAGTCATACCATTGAAATACTTAATTATACTACTGATCAAGAGATAAATAATTTGCACAACGAACCACCTTTTAAAATTTGCTAGTTAACTAACTATTGCCATCGCCTCCGCTATAACTTCGTCTGTGCCTGCTGACTCTTTGTTTACAAAGGGGCAGGTAATCCAGAATAAACGTTAAATTGACATAAAAACAATTTGATTTGCTGAGCTAAGTCGGGATCTCGAGATGACGAAAATGCTCTCCTCTTTTATTTAATGCACTCTGCCTTTCTTTTCTGCACCGCTCTTTTTTTAATTGTACACCGCTTTTATTTAGTTTTGCACTCCTCTTTTTTCTATCTCGTGGCCACGACATAACTAACTCGTGGCCACGAGATAGAAAAAAGAGGAGAGAAATTTAAAACAAGAGAAGCACCGCTCTTTTTTTAATTGCACGCCGCTTTTATTTAGTTTTGCACACCTCTTTTTCTAGAAAAAAGAGGAGAGCAACTTAAAAAAAGAGAAGTGAATGTCACCTCTATGCCACCGTACAAGTACGACATTAAACTTCTTTTTTTTCAAGCAATGTTTTAGGGAAAGGATGTGGACTGCCGGTTCGAATGGGTTTTTTATATGTAGGGACATTATCCAACATCTCCACACCTGTGAATTGATAAGAACTTCTTAGTGAAAATAGGTCAATGCTTCATGCCTGCTTACTGAGCTGAATGTTAACAAGCTGATTAAGACAATAAGATCTGGAGATTAATCTAAAATTGGATGAAGATATAATGTCATTAGCTGACTAAAAGTTGACATAAACACTTTTTATCTTTAAATTTAAATATTTTTTTATAGAAATTTCTTGTTCATGGCAATTTTCTAACTTTGTCGCATTTATTATTATTTTCAACAATATAATTAATAGTAAATGTCAATAATCTAGCACTGCCACACTGTGTTTATTCTCTAACACATGACCATATGAAGGTATTTGTATTATAAAGCGAAAACAGTTGAAAACTTGAATTTCATGTAAGGACAATTGTGTTTGTATTCAAGGTTTTCTTTACCAACAGTGTTTGATATTTCTAATCGTATTCACTAAAGTAACTATAAATGAAGAAAACTATTTAAAATATAACAAAACGGCACATAGATCGGCCTACCCACGCAACACTTATTGTAATATAAGCAGAAACAAACAACTGATCTGGTCTACATTTGTGCAAAATATAACAATCGTTTTAAAAGTGCGTTTATTGTTATTCAAATTCTCGGTTAAGTCTGACGGTCAGCTAGCTCTAAAACTGGTTAAAATCAGCAAGTCTTGCACTGGCCGTTCAAAGCGGTGATTCCAATTGAAACAGTTAAGGTTTATAGTTAGGTTTATAGTTAACGATCTGATATAAAAGTTGTTGATCTGAACATAGATTGCCATATCTTTTCTTGAGTTTGTTTTTGTTTGATTTACTAATCATGATTGTGTTATATGCATACTTTCGTAATTATTTGAGATATGTTGAAACATTATATAAGTGGGGAGGCTGAAAGCATATTTGTTTCAACTAATTAAACAGAGCTGTTACAGGGGCAGGTTGTTGAAATAACAAGTTTCAAAACATTTTGTCACAGTTTGAAAAATAAAAGAACACTTCACATAAAATAGTGCAAAATAACACTAACGGCATAGATTCATACAAAATATTATATAAAACAAAGCATTACAAACGCGACACACGTAATTAACCTGGAGTGCTTTTTTTCGTCGTTCTGTCAGACAATACGTTAATTTCTTTTATAACGTATAACATTTATTGTATAATTTAAAACATCGGATTGTCGAAAATTCAGGCGATACTTTTTAAACTCAAATATCAGTGGTTGAAGCATGGGTTGGGGCTACACTCTTTCCGCTCTTTTTTCTTCTATCTTTAATTCTATCAGTGTTCTTCTTCAGTTCTGATATTTACATGTCTTAATTGTACGCATTTAATGACGAACATTAACAAATTCCTACAACTCTCTTAACTAATGTATTGCAGTTATAGACAATGGCATGTTACAATATTAACCATGATGTGTAAGACAGCAAACAGAAATGGTAAAAAATAACATATTTCATTAAAGCCGTTCTTAGTCCATTGCAAACAGATATAAACATCGATAAAAATGATTGACACCAAATAACAGTTATACAGTGTTCATGCACGACTTAAATAGTTTGAGCGATAACCATTGACGTATGTGTGCAGCCATATAACACTTCTTATCATATATGCCTCTATTTGGAACAACGTTTTATTACTTCTTTTGTTCGTCAATCAAAATAAATCTTCGTTATCGCAGTATTGTTGTGGTAGAACTAATATTAGAAGTTGTTAAACAACGAAAACATATTAACAGTCACTGAATATGTTATAATTTTTTAAATCATCATAATACATCCCAGTTGATTTCCGCATTGAATTCAACTACTGCGTTAATATCATGTAAAGTGATAAATATTTCGGAAAAAATAGCTTAAATTAACAATTTCCAGATGCATATTCACAAAATGAAATGTTTATGAACTTATTTATTAACGAGTGTATGTTGTAAACATATTTGGCACCCTCTTTTGTTCGTGATAAAATGCAGTTTTGTTAATGCAATCTTTCCCTAAATGTGTTTGGGTCACTTACTGAATAAACATTATTTACTGCTTTGCACCCGTGTCCATAAAATTGCTTCAAATTATTTACGAACAACAACTGTGTAAAAATCATAATTTACCCTATGATCTCTTTCAAATGCATTGCCATGAAGCTGTGTTAGTGATTACTTATGGCGGCTGTTTCCAGAAATACCAATGTCTATATATTTATGTTACAGAAATAAGTGAATATAAGCGTGCATGAAATGGAATATTTGATCATTATCTCTAAGAGTTGAAATACACACATATTGTTAAATTAATGTTTTCCCACAACCATATTAAGTAATCGTTTTTTGCAGTAATATTTCTTGTAAACTATAAACTGTTGCTCCAGATGTATCAGACGATATTAAAATAGAAATCACATTTTTCTGAATATGATTTTTTATTGAAAAGCCTGCAACATCAGAGGCTTGCGCAGGTCAGAAAAGCGTTGAAAATGCCAATGAAGAAATATTGAACCTGTAAATATGTATTTGTATCTCGTTACGAAATATTTACAGAACATGCAACAATTAGAGGTCGCTTGGCGTAGTTGCTTCAATGTTAAAGTATCGTCCTGGAAGAAACCAATTCGATCCCCTCTGTTTAGACCACCCCTAGCCCCGAAACCACAGAAAAACACAGTATAGGATCCAATCGAGAATTGGAGAGCCTTACAGTTTTAATGTTAATAAAAAGGCTTCAACTAAATTCATTTTCCGACAGTACAGGTCGTTAAAATATATTCCTTTAAAATAATTGCTTAATATTGACCGTTTTAATGCGTTGAACGCATCATTCAACGAAGTATATATTGTGACTAGCCTTTCATTGAAAACCTGTGAAAAGAATTTCACTCCTGATGATATTTCTTAAGATTATGTTTTAATCACATTGTCTTGAAAGAAAAATTAATATTACGTAAATGATTTTAGACTACGATTCTTTCTTCGGTCTTACATCAAACATGTGTTATAATAAAAAGAATTGCAGGAAAAAGTGATAGCATTTAGATATGTTTTCTGAAAAAAATAAACTTTTACGTTCGGTATCAACAGCCGTATTTGGATAAAGGGTATTATTTACAAATTTACTTAGTAACAATATATTTTTTGTTGCTGGTGTCTTTTTACTTATGTTCTGTTTCGGTCTTTAATGTTCGATTTTATACACGTCATCATTAGTCAGGTAATAAACACTTTGATCCTCCGAAAATTGCTCAAAACGGTATTTATTTTGACTGATCGTGTTAGGGTAGAAGGTAAATTATAACATATTAAAAGAAAACCGAAATCGGACCACCGGAAATAAGTTTTTTTCAAGATTTCCGCTTAGATGGCCGCCAAAAGCTATAAATGCTCATACCTATGTAACTCTCCACTCGAATTGGATGATTTTGGTGTCTATACCTATGTTTCGGGGATCAAAAAACACATTAAGATCATAAGACATTGTGTTAAGTTATTATGTAATAATACAGTAATCCAACAAGGCTTCCAAATATAGACAAGGCCACAATTAGAATGACTGTTAGTCTATAACGTTTGACTAAGCGTGATGATTTTAACGTCAAACGCAACAGTTTTGAGAAAAGGAACACTTGGATGGAATTTCTGACATCACTCAGCAGTTGAATAATCATCAACATCCAAAGTATTGCCTTCAGCTGTCTATTATCATCTGATACACAATCACCTTTGTCAATATCATTTGTCTCAGAGCGTTAAATTGTCGGTGTTGTCATCCTCGTCTTCAGTACAGACCTCTTGTCAATTGTTTGAATTGTTACAATTTTCAGTTTGTAAAAGGCCTCATACAGCAGTGCAGGGGAATCGATAGCAACTTGCCCTGCACCAGGAGGATTTGTATCTTACAGAGCTAAAATCGATGTTTTTCAATAGTTCTTAAGGTGCAGCATTGCTGTGGGTTATGATGTGAAATAATTGGTCGTTTTTCTGTTTCAATTCACATTCAGTGGGTTTTCATAGTATTTACCATCCTCATCCATACCATTATTTGAAAATATTACGGCGCAGTGATTGAATGAAATTATTGTACTTGCCACCAAACAGATCCACCATCGAACCCTTGCCAAGATTTTATATTTTCTCAAAATACCTGTAACGAAGGAGGAATGAACTGGTAAATTACTAAATGATGTGAACAGGTTTTATTAATTTCCGAAAGACTGACTTTGAATCGATGCCGAAAAAATCCTTTAAATTGAAACTCAGTCTGTGTAGGCATGAACAAAGAGCAACTCATAGCACACTTGGTCTCCTAAAAGTTCGTTCAAAAGATTAATATTATACTCTTCGTGTTCCTTTGACTGTTTATAACATCAGAGCGAAACTAGATGGTCTTATAGTCTGTTTCGGAGTCCGGGGTAATTCAAGATCAGCAAATCTGTATCTCCGCCGATTAACGGAGTGGTGCTCTGCATCCCCTGGTGACACAACGACATTACATCCCTTTTTGGTCAGAGCTATTTAAATAAGTGGCATCATGCATGCATTGATGTTGTCACGAGATAAAAGTCCTCCCTTTTCCATGGACATGCTGTTTCCTTGGTGAAACTGAGGTATGACGTTTTTTTCTCGTCTCTGATGTGGGTGTTGTCTTTGATAGAAGTACCGTCTTTGTCACCATTGAACACCACTGTCGCTTGTCAATTATGCCTTACAGTGAAATCTGCATTAAGCTCGGCTACTGCGTTATATGTATCGCCCTTTTGCAATAGTAAACGATGATTCAAAGCGCCATCAAGTACGAACCTGTTTCAAGAATACAATTCGTTACAGCCTCACTTGTTCAGCATGATATTGAATTACCTGAATGATCTGAGGCCTGCCTGCTTTAAGAAGTATGTTGTTGGCTTCAAAGAGGGCAATATCACCATATTGTGACACTCCCAGGAAACGATTGAACAGAGGGCAATCTGAACAGCGGAGCTATTGGCAAGAGTTTTGGCTTCTCTGCCTTTTCTCTTAAATGTGTAAGCAGATGCTAACTTTAATATTATGACGTTTAAGATTGTGTTCCCAATCTCTTGAAATACATGCACGTTCACATATGACCCAGCCACTATAAAACTGACAAAGTGTCATAGTGTATAATCAGCTTTGTAAGGTGAGTAGGTTGTTATCTTTGTCTGCGTTTTCTCGAGATCTGGAGCATTTCTTTTGATGCGCGCCTCTGTGTGTGAAATCCTTCAACGCACGGTTGTACTCGGATGTACAGTTGCATTTCATATGTCATCCCACTGCCTCGAGTTCGACCACATATGCTCTTAAGAGACCTCATTAATGTTTGCTCAATCACAAGATCATTGCCTTACCCAGCCCAGCACGTATTGGTCCTACGAACAGCGTGAAAATCATCAACGAACTTTTGATACGCGTCTGAGTTTGTTCCTCTAGATTTCTCGTTTGACCGCAGTTAATTGAAGTGCCCAGCTGCAGCAAAGACGGAAAGACAATTTGATACTGCTTGCAAATGCATCAACCGACGCCCAGTAAGCTGATTGTTTTCAGCCATTACTGCCTTGTCTCATAGTTTTGGGCAAGTTTATGTTTCCTCTCCCATGTAGCCGTCTCGAGTTTGATCTAATTCTAAGAACATGTAGCATCAGCTAGCGTCGCCTCGCCCCTAAGAAGGGAAGTGTACAACTCCTCGGTGTAATCCAGCAGTATCTGAAACGCGGGTTCTTCCTGTGTCATTTAGGCTATAAGTTGACTGTGTAGGCACTTTTTAACAAGACAATGGTCCCGCAAAGCCCTCTTGATAACTTTCCCTGCCATAATGTGTACATTTGTATCTTCCCCATAGACAGTCTCAAGTGTGTTTTTTTAGTCCGGTTCCTTTCATGAGAAATCCCATAGCCCTCAACACGTTCTTGAGTGTATGAAAACATCCAATCATAACAATTAACTTAAAGCAATTTACTATGCGTCGCATCAATAGTGATTTCGGCAGCAGTCCAATACAAGGATTGGTAAAGCGTAACACTGGTGGGATGGTTGTGCTGCATGGCAAGGTTGCAAACAAAGTCTTATGTTGACTGAATGTACGATTTGTCCCCATATAACATATTTATCATAGGCAAGAATTTGACTAACGACTGCCCAGGGTGCTTGCTTTCCTGCTACAAAATATAGATACTATGACACCCATCCCATGAAAAAACAAACAGACATCTCCAACAAATCTATTTCTTACTTCCCAGTACATAATGTTCATGCAAATCTGCTGCATTTTGCTAAATTCTCATAATTTTTGTATATAGGCCCAATACTCTGGTATTCTTATCATAACTTAAGAAAGAAATATTAGCCAGTGTTTAGCAAGTCTGATGTTTGTACACTGGTGGTCATGTTATTACATTTTGTTGCTTCAACATCAAGAATTTCCATATACGGTTTTACTGCGGATTAGACTATAAAAAATCCATGCGCAACTATTTATTATAGAATTGCGAAGGAGAGAAACACGTTTGATTTAATAATTAAGCACTTGGGGTTATTGTGTCATTAAAATGCCATGATGAATATCTCCTCTGGGATTTACTAACACAATTTGTTATTATCTTAATGTGTTTTCTGTCCCCCGAAACCAAAGTAAACACACCAAAAATAAGGAAATGTGAATGGAAAATCACATAATTTTCATCACTTATAGGTTTTAGCGGCAATCTTGGACGCCATCTTAAAAAAATAAACTAGCATTTTGTTTGAGGTTGGGTGGTATTTTTTCATATAATAACCCGACTACATTCCATTGACGCCTTCTTGTTCGTCTGTTCGTTGTTCGCAGGAGATCAATATTTCAATCATATCATTGCTTTTGTTTTCGACTGGGTCCTGTTTAATCGGAGATTTATCGGTGAATATCGTTAATTATCAAATTGTTACAATTTCTGTAAATGTTTCTTAAAATACACCGTAATATGGCATCGGAATAAACAATACAACAAACACGTACCCAGTACTTTCATTTAAAAAGTAATATTTAATTAAAAACTTATATAAGCGACCACGATGCAAAACCTAAAGTACTATTTCCTCACAATACCAGTGCCGCAGTGCGCGTCATTGGTGTTTCACGTGAATTCAGTTTTGTAATAATGAACTGTGTGGTGAGAATTTTTCAACAATGTGTTTGTAATAAACAAATATTATTATTTTCAGTAACACCGCCAATTGTTATGTTTAATATGTTTTTTTATGACCAATCATGAAAAAAACATATTTCCTGATTTGAGTGTAAAATCGTATTATCAATTAAGAAGTTGATAAATGAAACATAAATTTATGAGTTTCAGGGATGTAAATGATGAATATATATTCGACTGGACTTTATGGTTTTAATATATATATATATATATATATATATATATATATATATATATATATATATATATATATATATATATATATATATATATATATATATATATATATATATATATATATATATATATATAACAAAACGCTTTGATTATATTTGCCGTAGCTTTCGACCTCTCAGTCTTCAGCGGCATTTATTTTTGAAGCATATCATGTTTAGCGTATTGACGTTATATTGTTGAACGTTACATTGCGCGCCAATTTACTTTTTATGTTAAGTCCATATGGTTTGAACATTCTCAGTTTGCGTTTCCAAAGTTGTTCAATGGTCTTCCGGTACTCGTCGGATCCATTAATTTTTCTAGTCCCATTACCCGCAAGTCTGCGACGCTGTGGCCGTTTGTGTTAAAGGGCTCGGCAACCGGATCATTGTGTCAAAGCGTTTCATTTTTTAAAAACGGCTAAAAGCGACTTTGTCACATATATATATTCTTTCCAAAATGACCACTGAGTTTCAACAGGTTTGTGTTTGGGACATGAATTCATTATTATAAGTAATTATTATAGAAATTAGCTATTTCATTCATTGCATGTATTAAAATAACTATTTATTGTTGAACAAGCATGTTTTTGTTTGTTTGTTTTTTTGTATTTGGATTCCAATGTAATCTATTATTAAAAGATGTAGAGACTCATTTTATAGTTAATCTTATTTGTTCTGGCTTATTCATGTCTTTATTGAATACAAACAACGGTAAACCTTAACGACATCCTGAAAGCATTCAGTATATATTGCCATTAGTAACAATTGCAATTGTCGGCTTTCAAAATGTATTTCATCGAATACCGTAACGTCATAATTGAGTTAATACACAGTTGTAAATACACAGTTGTATGTTCGAATATAAACACATTAATTTATTGATAATATATTATTATTCATAGTTGGCCGTGCTTGTCAAGTTGATTTACTACCTTGTTCATGTAAGCGTAATTTGTGTCGGCGTTAGTCGTATAAGGCGCGACGAAATTGATATATAAAAATTATTGCAATTTACTTGTTTTGTTTCAGGTCTACAACAGCAGCTAAATTTTCTACATGAATTTTGTGTTGTCTCAAAATTATATGTAAATGTTTAAAAAACAAAAATTGTTGTATTTAAAAATGGTGGTCGACCTGCTTTGAATGAAAAATGGTATTACAATAATACATTATTGGAATGTGTGCAATGATTTAATTATGCAGGTGTTCATTTTTCGTCTAGCCTGTCTATGCTTAAAATGGCAGAAAACATTTCTTGTAAAGCAAAACGCGTCATTGTATCTATGCTTTCGTCCCTATACGACTATATGCCTATGCCATATGATTGTTACTTTAAGATTGTTGATGCTAAAGTGATGCCTATTTTATTATATGGATCGGAAATATGGGGGCTCAAATATTTTGAAGTTGTAGAAAGAATTCACATTATGCATGTAAAAGATTTATGTCAGCACCAATGTACCCTGTTATAATGCTATTTTAGGTGATTGTGGCAGATATTCAGTACATATTTATTCATCTATGAGAGTTATAAAATATTGGTTACGAATACTGGATACACCTCACTCCCGTAATATCAAAAAGTGCTATGAAATGTTGAAATGCTTTGGTGGCATAGGACATATAAACTGGGTCACCTCATTACGCAATCACTTGCAATCCATAGGTTTTGGATATGTGTGGGAACAACAATCGGTTGTAAATAAACCATTGTTCTTGTATTATTATTCTCAACGATTGAAAGATATTTTTGTACAGCAGTGGATAGAAAAGTGTAATAGTTCCCACAAACTTAAAACATACAATGGATTTAAAAGTAACTTTGATTTGAGGTATATTTAAAAATGTTAACAATTCGTCAATTTCGAAATGCAGATGTATGCTTTCGAATTTCTTCCCATAAGCTCATGATTGAAAAGGGCCGCTATTTGAATATCGACAGAAACCAAAGGTTCTGTCCTTTTTGCAAAACTGTTACTGAAAATGAATTTCATTTTCTATTAATATGCACGACATACTTACCCTCCGAGAAAGGTATATACCAATTAAGTATTATTCACCCGCTACTATAAATAAATTTAATATAATCATGAGCTCCCGGGAAGAAAAGGTGATCAGGGGTACTTCTATGTTCTTGTATTATGCCTTTGAAAGAAGAAATGCGTTACTGAATAACAGTTAATAATAAATAGCTGTACCATAACATATGTATGTTTGCTTATACTTTGTCGGTGTTTTTTGAAATGTTGTGGTTATTCGATGTTATTTGTACTTGCAAGGGCCGGAGGCCATATAGCAATAAACATTGAAAAAAAAACTTGAAAAGCTAGTTTACACTGTGTAAAACAGAACATAGAAGAAAGAAGACTTACGTAACATATGTACGCTGCGAACCGTCATTCGACGTATTCGTAAACCTATGAGAAACATATCGATATCGTTTTTGTTGAGCATTTTAATTGTAGTGTAAGTGTGTACTCTGATTCATGACTCGACGTAATGTGTGTCGTAGTAAGCTGACTACGAAGCCCCTTAACTGCCAACACTTACAATAAGGTCATTTGTTTACGTTACCATCTGATCCAGTTGAACAGAGCATTCAAGATTACGTCGAATGTATTGAGTCCTGGCGTCTAGAGATTCTCGTTGTATCAGGCACGACGACCTCATAATCATTCACCAACGTAAAGCATCATGGAATAAAGTTTTTCGTAAATCGTATTGAAAAAAGAGGACAAACGTAACTCTGTTCTTTCATGTATTTTTTCATTGCAATACTGCGATTTTATTAACTGAACAGGAGTAAAGTAGTTCTTTAAGGAAGAAACAAGCAAGCAGAGTATTGACAGTTTAATAACCTTCACCTTTCCCGACTGATCCTTAACAATCCTTAACTAAGCTTCCATCAAAACTTGCTACATTTAAAATTTCATCAAGACTGGCAGAGGTTGACATTTATCCAATACCGCATGGGAATTGCACACGTCCATTCTTTTGTAATTTAATTGGAACATTGAATTATTGTATTTATTGTGGTAACAATCTTTTGGATCGTATCCGAGTTAAGTGAACAATGCTTAAACTAAAGTTAAATTGTCTTGTGGAATCTTTAATTATCTTAGAAAAATTCTCTATTCGAAAGGATTTCAGTGGAATCAAAACTTGCTTTATATGATTATTTCATTGATATCATTGAAATTAGAAAAAAAGATATATCATACAGCTTGATTTTATACTAAACATATTAATTATGTTAAGAAGCCTTATTCTTAATTTCTAATTTTTAAAATCGGAACCCAACTCTAACATTATCATTTGAAGCTTGATAAAGACCAATTTGAAACACTCCACCTTTGGAACACATTAATATCACATATGAAAATGACCGAGCTTCTAATGTGCTTGTTGTGGTAGTTTTTTCCTGATTTATAAAATTTGCCTTATGTTATTTAAGTTAACAAACTGTAGGTTGGGGTATAAATTGCTGTAAATACATCAAAAATACATTTAATGATTCCCGAACAAACATGATATTTTAATATGTTTATATCACGCCAATAATACTTGTATTATACAAATACGGCAATTTTCACAAAGATAAGAGGTCATTATTCTTTTGATGTAAATATTGAAGTCTGAAATCATTTTCTTATTATGTATGCATTCCAAAAAGCGGGTATACATGAAAGGACTTG
This sequence comes from Dreissena polymorpha, assembly GCF_020536995.1. Classification (NCBI taxonomy): domain Eukaryota; kingdom Metazoa; phylum Mollusca; class Bivalvia; order Myida; family Dreissenidae; genus Dreissena; species Dreissena polymorpha. The sequence goes on along the minus strand of NC_068356.1, from coordinate 131,593,451 downwards.
ATCAACACTTAACCTATTTTAAATTTCCCAAAATATTTATAAATAAAATGTAAAGTGCAAGTAAACGGAAATCGTCTCGCCTATTTAAGTAGATTGCAACCACAAATAATTTAAGTTGAATACATGTAATAACGTTAAACTGGAAAAAGTTCCCACCCATGTCTTCGTATATAAATTTTTTTTCAAAAACATTGATTGCCAATTCTTACATTATAACATTATACAATATCAATCAAATCAAAATGAATATAATTGTCAACACAAACTCGATTTTCACTGCGGAATTGTGATTTACTTAAAGATTAATACAAAGCTTAAAAGTCTTGTAACTATACACTTTTAACAAATTAATTACGTGACGTGTTTGTTTTTTTTTTGGTGTGTTTAATTGGTTTTATTCACTGCTTAGTGGAACTAGTATGAATGGTTATTTCTGTGAAAATAGAACAAATCGAGAGAAAGGTCGCGCAATTGAAATTACCGTAACGTGTTTGGCAGAGGCTGGTGGTTGTTGTGTGCGATACTATAGAGTGGCACTTTTTAACTTTCCTATTGTTTTAGTCCCATCGGTTAAACACACCCAGATTAAGGCGATGCGCTGCATACCGGATGAAGCATGATTGGTGGAACAGTTGATGTATGGTTGTTAGTGAATGATCTAATAATGTTGCTGCATTTTTGTGGATGTTGCTCTTCACTTTCACATGGATAATTATAGATAAATTGTTCGTGTTTGTAACATGGAGTGGTCATATTGTAACTTTGCAGGAAATTGTGCTACCTCAGGTTTTGTACAAGATGCTTCAGTGTTAGTGAACTGCTTTACAAGAGGAAGTTCTTAGACTGATGCCAAAATTGTTACCATTATTCCCATTTATTAATGCCAATTACTTGTTTAAAACAGTTGGGCATTCGTCTCTTCTCTATTCACAGGTGCATTCTTACACAAGCTGTGTTCGGCGATAGGTATACCGTGGTCTTTAAAATGCAACATCAAAGCTTATCAGTAATGATTTAGAGACTGCTTTTACAGACAAAACTATGTATCAAAACCCAGACGTTATTTCACCTGTTGATATGAATACACACTTCTTGCCACAAATTCGTGTGCAATGTTTACAAAATTTAGATAGTGCAAAGGATTCTAATATAGAAGTATGTTCGATAGTCCGAGATATGTTCAAAGGTCGGTGCTTATGCTTATTATTTATAAGTTAAAAGTACCAAAACATTGCACGTCTACAACCAACGCATGGTGTTACTGGTAGACAAGTATTTTTGTACACTCCGTTTAGTATACGAACACAATAAGCATGTGGTTTAGTGTTGCTGGAATTCATCTGTATGCCTATTTATGAAACGCGTCACATTTAATTAAACAATAGTTATATTTCCCAAAATTCTTTTAAACGCTTATTTTCTAGTTGAGTTGAAAACTTGCCTCTTCGCCGTGTTCCCAATGTTGTCTCTAATCATACGACGTATCATTGATACTGACTTTCTAAAAGAAATGATAAAATATCGGTTGATAAATGCAGACGTGTTTTCCTATCTTTAGAATTGTATATTACAAACATTGAAACTAATGTTCATGGCCAAGTTTAACAATATGTTTACATTCAAGCATACGGCTAAGATTAAGATTTTATAAGATAATTAAAGTCAATATTATTGGCCAGAAAACCATCGGTTGTTATTACCTGATGTCTTATATAAATGATAATTAATTATTTTTTGCTATTTTCTCGTCAAAAAAGAAATTTGCAATGTTTTAAACAGTTACCGGTCAATATCGAACTGTTGACCGGTCAACAGTTTGAACTGTTGCCCGCTGAAATAATGACGTCATTTCGTCGAAAAAATGATGTCATTTTACAGTTAAACAGTCAAAATAATTTATTTTATCGATTACTGTTGTGTGTTAATAAAAAGTTAGTTTGCTGTTATTTCTATGTTGGAAATTTGATCAGGTAATAAAACACTTATTTCATGGATGCTTGGTGAACAGTCAAAACTGTTGTCCCTCGGTATCAGGGCTGACATTACCAAAGTCATCCCTGATACCTTGGGAAACAGTTTTGACTGTTCACCGCGCATCCATGAAATAAGTGTATAATGTTTCATGTACCTTTTCTGCAACAAAAAGCATGGCGCATGTTGTATAGCAATTTATTTCCAATTTATATATAAGACAGTCTGTCTGACACTTTTCTTTTTTTAAATGAATTTTATTGATATGTTGTTTGAAACGTATTCTCATAGACGTTGATCGATTAAAACCAAAAGTTAAAGTGCATTCTACTCATAAAGTCATAGTTTGAAGTGTATTAACTGATTTCTCCAGGTTGAGAATAATATATCAAAAATAGCATAATAATTAATCACTTCGATTCGATACAGTGTGTTTATAATTATCCCCACGCTTTTTGAAAAAAAGGTGGGGATATTGTGGTTATCTCCGCCGTCCGTCCGTCCGTCCGTCCGTCCGTCTGTCTGTCTGTCTGTCTGTCCGTCCGTCCTGGCCACTATCTCCTCCTACACTAAAAGCACTAGAACCTTGAAACTTACACACATGGTAGCTATGAGCATATGTGCGACCCTGCACTATTTGGAATTTTGATCTGACCCCTGGGTCAAAAGTTATAGCGGTTGGGGTGGGGCCGCGTCAGAAATTATCACTCATTTTTTAAGGTTATTTTACATTTACTTCTTTATTTCTACACCGATTCACTTCAAATTGATACTGGACATCTCTTATGACAATACGGTCAATCTCAACCATGCATGGCCCCATTCCCAACCCTGGGGCGCCCCGCCCACATAGGCCACACCCACCAAAAATTTCCATTTACTATATTTTTTTCATTTCTACACGGATTCACTTCAAATTGATACTGAACTTTTGTTATGACATTAGGGTCAATCTCAACTATGCATGGCCCCAATCCCAACCCTGGGGCGCCCGCCCACATAGGCCACACCCACCAAAAAATTCCATTTACTATATTTTTTTCATTTCTACACGGATTCACTTCAAATTGATACTGAACTTCTCTTATGACATTAGGGTCAATCTCAACTATGCATGGCCCCATAACCAACCCTGGGGCCCCGCCCACATAGACCACACCCACCCAAAATTGCCTTTACTATAATTTCTTCATTTCTACACCGATTCACTTCAAATTGATATTGAACTTCTCTTATGACAATACAGTCAATCTCAACTATGCATGGCCCCATTACCAACCCTGGGGCGCCCCGCCCACATAGACCACACCCACCCAAAAATGCCTTTTACTATAATTTCTTCATTTCTACACCGATTCACTTCAAATTGATACTGAACCTATCTTATGACAATACGGTCAATCTCAACTATGCATGGCCCCATTACCAACCCTGGGGCCCCGCCCACATAGACCACACCCGCCCAAAATTGCCTTTTACTATAATTTCTTCATTTCTACACCGATTCACTTCAAATTGATACTGAACTTCTCTTATGACAATACGGTCAATCTCAACTATGCATGGCACAATTACCAACCCTGGGGCGCCCTGCCCACATATGTCACACCCACCCAAAATTGCCTTTTACTATAACTTCTTCATTTCTACACCAATTCACTTCTAATTGATGAAAAACTTCTCTTATGACAATACGGTCAATCTCAGCTATGCATGGCCCCATTACCAACCCTGGGGCACACCTAGGTCAAACATTCGGCGTGGGGATACGCGTCGGCCTCTGCCGCGCCATTTCTAGTTATTATTTTTCATTTACAGGAAGTTTTAAACGTGCCAAAACAATTCATTTAGGTTTAAATTGAAATTTGATCTAAAGTGTGTGTCGAATAAAATTATCATTAATTATACTAATCATGCTTAATAAATATAACTATAATTGTCATACCTTTGGTAATTTACTCTCATAAGGTGAGCTATAGATCATTCGAAATACATCTACAATTTTTAATATCCCAAATGCACATTACACATGAAGAAAATCGAACTGAATGAAGTTGAACCAATTAAAATTATTTTACTGCGGATCGCACTGGGATCATTTATCAACTGCGGAATGCTACTGCTACATACATCATTCACGGCATGAATAATAGGAAGCCTCAGACGTCTCAATGTTTATAACAATAATAATAATTATAATAATAATAATAATAATAATAATAATAATAATAATAATAATAATAATGATAATAATAATAATAATAATGATGATGATGATGATGATGATGATGATGATGACGATGATGATGATGATAATAAAAATAATAATAATAAGAAGAAGAAGAAGAAGAAGAAAATGAAGAAGAAGAAGAATATGAAGAAGAAGAACAAGAGCAAGAAGAAAATGAAGACCGACGAAGAAGACGAATATATTATTATTAGTATTATTATTATAAAGCAATCACCCGGGGTGTTGTAAGTTCTAATGTGTTTGTTAATGTACAATGTTCAAAGCATATCTTCTGTATTAGCGAAGATGAGTTCAGCGTTTTTATTCACATATGTATGCAAGGCGTATGCATACAATATATACCGTATTATTGTTATGCACTTGCTTGTGTGATTTACGATACACACGTGCTTGAAGCATAACTAACCTCTCACTGAACGGTGTTTAATATGCACTGTCGGCCAAGAAAGATATAATGTGATTATGTATAATTCTGCCATTGAATGGCGTGTTGTAATAACGCATACTTGTTTAAACCAATGGTTCTGCACAGTTGCTTATATGATATTTAAGTCGATACAAAGTACAAGATATATAATGGATGCAGCTGGTAGCTATTTCTAGCGATCAGTGATTGACATTTATACACGTGTACACCAGCCTCCGAAATCGTGTTGATAAACTCAATTTTACAATATGGCACACGCTATAAGGGACAAAAAGAGCACATTTCCGTTTAGACAAACAATAAACCAGTATATATATTATATATATATTATTGTAATCTGACAAAAATCGGTTTGTATACGTTTATCGTTGGCTATGCTGTGTTATGTCACATGACAATAACATAAGAGCTATAAATCATCGTTTCGAACTTTAAAAATACGTTTCAAATATTATTAAATATTTTTCTTTTGAAAAACGTCATTTGACAAGTAATCTCAAGTGTTGTTTTTTTAAAGAATCTGTCTTTTATTAAATATGAATGAAATAGCCATTTAAGTATTTAAGAATTATTATCAATTTATAAATAAAAGGAATTTTCGAAATGCTGATAAAATAATATATTTAAATAACAAGAGACAATTTACTTTTGAAAAACTTAGTTCTTAATTGATTTAGGCTATGTAATTTAAACAATATTATGTTGTGTTTTTTCCCTTTTTCTTGTGTAACACAAAATCAGCATCTTATACATTTAATAACCATATCAAAACGATTTGATCTACAACGCCCTTGAAGTTATTTCACACTCGTTATAGATAGTAAACACTTTTTAATTTTACTCGTTAATATTTACAATCATTTCTACAAATAAAGTTACAATAAAAATGACACATTTTCACAAAAATCGTATCCATATATTTACGAAACAGTCATTAAGTTTGCACGTTAAAACCAAAAATAAATGGTATTTTAAATGACATATGTCAAAAATCTAGCATCACACCGTCTTATTAATTTACTAAATATGTACTATTAAGCATAATACTAAAACATAGAATGATGACGTTTTCCTTTTGGACTTCTTGTCAGGTAATATGTTATATTTAAACGTAACTTATGTTTAATGGATTTGTTTCGATAACACAGTATTGAAAGGCATGCGCTATTGTAACAATTTCTGATATATAACGAATAGTAATATCCGTTACTAAATAAATAACATGCTTTTTTATTTTAATTATTGCTGATCTTATTATAGGATCGTTTATAATGATCCAAATGTTTGCTTGTGCTTTGTATAGTTCACACCAATAATATACTATTTGATTTCATGCATTCGAGTGAATGTAATAAGTTAAGCTCAACATAACTTATTTTTTTATATTCATGTCGTAATGTCGATTATTACATTACCTTAAAAGGCGTGAACAAATGTGTGCTATCACGGTTGCAACAATTATATTTTATTATTTTAAGTTGTTTTGAACACGTATGCTCCTATACCAAACTCAACAAACACATTGGTGAACATTTGTTTTGGCATAGCTGTTTAACCCAGCTTTTCACCTAAGTTGACATTTTAAAGCGTCAAATCAAATTTGAATAAAAAATTTCAGCCAGTAGGCCAGAAACCTTTCTAAATAAAACACGTGCAATTTACAAACAGTTACATGCATCACATTCACATTAAAAGAGAATGCAATTGATTGTTTATTTTGTGAAGTTTATGGTATAAAAAAGGATAATAAAGTGCGTTTTGCAACGATGTTTACTGCGTGTCCAGTATGAATTGTTTTTATATCCAATAAAAATGCTTGATGGATAAAACAGTTTTACACTCACCTCTTGACATCAGTACAGTTGTGTGTACGCCTTCATATTATACAAATTGTCGGCGCCAGAGCGTTTGTTTGGCAATGTTCTTATTTTTAGTAATTACTACCATATTGCATCATGTGTACTTGTAATGTGTACTAGTATATTTTATATCATCAAAGTATTGTTTTTTTCCGATCCTGATGTCAGTTTTGACCAAAACTTGAACGTAGAAAATGTAAAAGTTACATTTTTTTAACAAGCCGACGTCCCCACAGTGGAATTGTGACCTCGCTTTCATGCATTGCATTCCGACCCGTAAGGTATCAGACTCAGTTCGCGGTTAGTAAAAGGACCATAATATAATATTAACAATAAACAAGTTGAACTTGAAGTCAACACAAGAAATATCTTAATGGAAGATATTCGCCGATATAATTATTGTAATAATAATATATTCTGACTTTATTTTTAACCATGCCATGATAAATACTATTTTATATTTCTTTTACAACATATATTCCAGCATATTGACCAATTTATTTAGCATGAGAGCGATGATTCTCGATGCTTTTTATAATCGAATAAAATAACAATGTCCGACAAACTTCTTAGAAAGGTCTGTTCGAAGAACGCGCGTATAAATATGGCAAATGTACGGATGATTCGCGTGTGGCCGGTTGACTCGTATGTCTTCATTTAATTTCCATTCTTCTTTTGTATTTCTGTTCTGTATATACAGATATATCATCATTTATATCTTATAATGCGAAATAAGCCACGACACCCCGTAAATGATTTGAGTGTGCTGGCAATAAGATCTGTGCAGATAAAGGTATTCTCTATTTTTGATCTTATTCATAGAACAGATATTTTGTTCGAATATATGACAACTCTTCTAAAGTAATTGTTAGTATTGTATGCATACTTTTAAATAGCTTTGTCACAATTCACAATTGGTATTAATTGTTATCTGAATATGTCGTTGAAGCTTGTAGTGCTTTAATTAAGTTGTTATCCTCTTTTCATCTTGTCAAATTCAAATGGAGAGGGTTGTCCAAAAATCAAAGACCAATATTCAAAAAAGGTTTCTATACAGTATACCAATGTAATGGTTGTATAATACGTGTAAGTTGTGCGCCCCATTCACAGCTCTTCGCGTCAAACAAGAAAATAATTAAAATTGTAATGCCTGCTTTGCGAGCATAATAAAAAACCACACACACAGTATACACAGTGTTTGCCCCCTTGCATGTACCTGTAATGTGTTTATATTTGACTTACATGTTGCATTGATTACATCGTTTAGAGAAATATATATATTGTGTTTTATCACTACAAGCCTCAAGTGGGATTCGAACTCAAAGAGGGTAGTTCAATGAACAATTTCTTACACTAGTCTCGTGAACGATTCTTCGAATGCATAGAGCGATAATTCATGTGCATTTCTTGAAACATATTCTTGTTGTTTCAGTCTAAATCAATAACAATCTCCGTAGCGGCAGCAAACTTGTGAGAAAAATCTCTACAGTATACATTGTTCTACTTATCAAAGACAACACATTACCATACATTAATTGCCTGTCAGAAAAGCCCTGTTTTCATCGCATTATTATGTTGCATCGTGGATGTGATGTTTTGCTTCTCTCTAATGTTCTTTCTTATCTCGGGGTTATGATTTTTGAGTCTTGACGGCTGAATTAAAAAAAATCAACATGAAGCGAATTGCGTATATCCTCCCGCTGTAAATTATGTTCATATAAAACATATCAGTTATTAAAAAATACGCGTTTATAATTATGTCTAGAACACGCGTTTATAATTATGTCTAGAACATAGGTTGATATGTGAAAACTGCTTTTCATCATCTCATATCGATTTGCAATTTATTTGAGGTAATAACGAATTGCTATACATTAGGTCACAATGCAAGACGAAAACAAACACCAACAATAAAACAGGGGAAAAAGCCTAAGAAAGTTCAAAGCATAACAAAGTACATATGTTTTAAACCTGGTTTAAGGTCGAAAAAATCTCACAAATGGTCCCATTTTCCTGTTAAGCACGAAGAGAGAACCGATTTCAATTAAATCACTAGTTTATTACTAATGATCGTATGACTATTTACGGCCCAATGAAATTGAAAAAAGGTATTATCTACATTTGTATTTTTTCGAGAAATTGTAATATTATTTCGAAATAATTAGTGTGGTTTTTTTACAAACGACCAAGAATAAACCGTTTAATTGGTTGTTAATGGTCGAAACATAGAACTTCGCGATTAAATTCTCTGTATCAAAATAGAGTAACACAAGTGATGTTAAATAATTATTTGCCATTACATGCAATCTAGTAGATCTATGCTTAGTGAGAGTAGTCAACACACAAGGGCTTTATTTCTTAAATATATTAATAAGATCACCTGAGCAAATCATGTTGAGCTATAGGTATACCATTATGTACGTCGTCCTTATTTGGACAAGTGCGTCCATATGACCGTAAACGTTATATAAAAACGAAATCTCATCCTGAAATGCTGTGTAGAATTCGACGAAACTTAATACAATAATTTTTGCGTGAGTCTCTTCAAAAAATGCTCTAATGGTTGATTATATAGGGAAAAAACGGTAAAAGTCTTTTTGTCTCAAACCATAAAGCTCAGTGCGTTCATAGTTATATGGAAATTCCTTTTACAGTCGAATTGTCTCCAACTATTTAAAGCCAATTCTTAAATAGTTGTAGTGTGTGGGTCCTCTACAAAGATTTTACGAAATAAGCATATGATGTCGTAAATGGCCTCGTTCCAGACAGCACTATATTTATACAGAATTATAAAGTAGTAACCTTCTAAAAATATGATTGTCAGCATCTTACTCCACAAATCCCAAAGCTTTCAATTGTGATATTTAGCATCATCCTGATGTCTTCTACAAATTGTGCATTAACAATGGCCCCGCTAATTGGGAACCAGTTTTGGATTGACTTTTAAAGAAAGGGAAATATATTCTTGTTTAAGCCGCGATGTCCATGGCTTTGGTATTTTGCATGTGTTATATCCTTGCGATTTTTTAAAAGTACGTCCCCCAATTGACAAAACAAGGAATTCCAATTGAATCGCCAGTTTTCAAAGATTAATGTATGGAATATAATTGTCAATGGAAAATTATCAGCACTCTAATTTCTTTGAATCGCCGAGTGGCATGGCTATCAAATTTATCATATACTTTAACCTAGAGGTTTTATGTAAAGCTTTTTCAAAAATCATGTCTGGGCTATGGACGGCGTCGCTCGAATGAATGGTCGCCTATTTACATGTAATGTATATTAGCAATGCCCTGTGAAAAGGGGGTTAAATGCATGTGCTTAAAGTGTCGTCCCAGATTAGACTTTGCAGTCCGTACATTATTTTCTTTCTGCCTAATTGTGTGGAAATTAGTTTTTTTCATAAACAAAGGACCAAATTGTTTTTAAAACTTATCTTCTTCTGGTTCATTTTAAAGTTCACTTTCACTATAAATGTTCTTCGTCAAAATTACAAAAATATCAAAAACTGTTCTTCTATTAAAAGTGTTCACATTATGGTTGGTATGAAAATTGTCTACAACCTTGTGGTGGTGACAACAACTTTATTTTGAAATATATAGCAATTTATGTTCATATTTTGCCCTTGTTGGCAAACGTACCCAGCATTCAAGTATTCTATCGTTCGGTTACCTTATATCATGCGTCTGCTGACATCGATGATTTTGTTGACATAAAGGACGAGGCCATCGTGCTAACGTCATACGCATGAGCTCCGAATATTTTGTTTCACTTACAATAATACGCTTCAAAAGAAATACAAACACAACCAAACTGAGTGGAAGTAAATGTATAATATCAGTTATTTCAAAATCTTACTACAGCTGAATAATTCATATGTATTAATTTTTCATATATTGTATTGGTCATCTTCATTACATTTTCAGATTAATTGCAAAGTGAAGCACTTCGCGCCTGATGATATACACATGTTGACTGGAAATACCCCGTCCCGATTGGACGCTTATTTCAGGAAATAGTAATAGAAAACGCTGTAAATAAATAATGTCAATATGGCTTTAACGGTAATTATATAAATCGTTGAATGTTACTCGTTAATTGCTGTATTGTTTGCATTAATTCATTAATTCTGTTATTCGTTTCCATAATCGCTCGACACGTGGTAACAGAAGGGTACCATTCAGTTTGGTAATTTACATAATTTGCAAATGGAAACGTTTACGCTTTATTTAAAAAGAATAAAATTCATTGTGATCTCTTTTCAAATCGTCAGAGTATGGGTGATCCTATTCAAAATAGGTGAATCAAAGCAAACTCTTCATAATAAGTGTTTCTCTTTATCGCAACACTCGCCAATAAGTGTGAGATAGCACGTAGTAATTATTCATATTTATTCACTTATCCTTGAAAATGACATGCATCAACATAATTATTTGTGTACGGAGGGCTTTGTAAGCATGTTTGACCGTATATAAACGTTGTTTATCGCATTTCTCTGCGTGTAAGATAACTGTGAGTAAATTATGCGCTGATTGCATCGTAGCCGTTAGAGTACTCAATCACTAACTACGGTATGTATATTGGCATGTGATCGTTATGTTTATGTCAGCACGAATATACATAAACTCTGTTATAATTTGCATATTTACAATCATTTGTCATTATTGCAATCATGTTTCGTTAAATTGAATGTTTAATCTGTATTGTATTGCAGTAACCACAAGCGTCTGGAAAATAACATTTGCAGTAAAATGTTCGTCAAAACATGCCCTCAGTGAGAATATTTTCTTTAATGCTTATACTCATTGAAACTTTGGCGGATTGGTTCATATTTTGAAGATGCTTAAAATGAGTACAAATCAAACCGCTGTGTTTGCTTCCGAAAATGTGACTCGTAACATAGAAGGATTATCATTTTTTATAATAAAAGCGAATATTCAGATGGTCTTGTGTAAACGTGCTGTTGTCTTATTTTATTTTATTTTTTATCTTCACATATAATTGTTTATATCTTTGTCAATAAATCAATGTAGTAAGATGCATGTCCCGATTTACATCAGCAGTAATTTAATATAACAGTTTACCTAGGAATAAATTATATAATAATATGCAACGAAGTTTGCGTTCAATAATTTTCATGCCATACAAAATTGATCTGGAACACAAAAAGCTGTTAATGGTGTTTGTATGGTTAATTTTTACCACACGATGGTGTTAAATGACATAAACAGTAACAAAATTAAAAGCTGTCTATCATTAAGATCGATTTCCGAACTATTTAAATATTATTTGAAAATATATACGCAGATAGTCATACCAGTCAGCACAACGCAATCCTAAAAACACATATGAATAAACCTTCATTTACGTATAAGCATCACCCATGTAATCGTATTTTTCTTAAGCTCTGACGACAGCTGAGAATCACCGCAAATGTTCATCTCGAGATGTAATGCGGCTCACATTTGTTTTTTTCTTTAATTACGTATGAACAATCACAACGGTGCTTACCAGAATACTGTCAGCTTTACATAGACACTTCAAAAACGTCTACGGGCAACCTTTCCGGACCTAGAATTGTAAATGTACGTTTTTAAATTTGGATTGTTTTATTGTTTTACAAATCGTATGACGAACTAGGTATTTTTCTCAATTTTATATTATGCGCAAGAATGATAGTGAAGTTATTGATACAAAATATAAAACATACGTTCGCGTGAAACCTTCTTTAAAGGTAATTAAACTAGCAGAATATAAAAATCAGCATTTTATGAGTGTTTTTCGGTTTTCGTTTAGCAACATAGACGTGTCGAGATGTGGTTTTTTAATTAAAAAAATCTGATAAAATGGTACCGAACATTATTGAAATTATTATGCAGTCTTGATTTTCATTGTCATAACAACATATGTATAACACATTTACTAACGTGTTTCATCATTTAAAGAAAATACTGCTACTCAACATAAAAATATGACAGCTGCTTGTCTTCAAATGAATTCACAATACTTGTCGTATATATGATTCCACGTGGTTACCATAAGGAAACATCTTGAACAAGTTGATAGTGATGATTCTTCTATTAAACCAAAAAAAAACATATTAAGAATTTAAGTTACGTCTTACTATTTATGTTAGTAGTAAGTTATTTTGACGTTCACATACTCTCTGTAAATTATACCGTTTAACTTTACTTTTTCTCACTCTTATTGATTAAGTATAATCCTCAAAAGAAGTACTTTACAAATCACTGTAAAAACTCATTTCATTTCCTGGTAATTCGCATAAGACTTTGATACTTGGACATTGTGGATGCTTTGTATTTAATTATAGAACTATAAATGAACCGAATATTATAACGGTAAAAATCCATATTTTTTATTTGAACTCTGTAAGAACCAATTCTGTTTCCGCCCTTTCATTATAATTTTGTTTGTTATAATTTTATCGCACTGCAAGATACTTTGCAATCTCAAACATGCTTAAATATCTTGTTTTATCTGCTAATTTGTCATATTTTCTGCTATGTTGAATCAAAAGAACACTTTTTATAAAATATTTCATTTATTGTAATGCTCATCATTCAATCTTAGATTGCACGTGTCAATTTTAATCATATGTTTTCCAGTTTTGAAATATTCCATGCAACTACAAGTGTAATGACTGACTGAGTTTTTATAAAATGATATCAATGCTGCTTGATAAAAGTCCATTTGTGTCAATTTCCTTCAAAACGATTGCAATCACATAAAATAATAAATGGGTGACCTCTGAGCAGGAATGATTGTTTGCAAGTATGCTTTGTAAGACAGTGGCGGTGTGTATATGATTAAATCGTGAATGCACGTGTGATTATATGAGCTCGTATACGGTCAATTGTGTTCGCATTTCAACGAAACCGTTTGTTAAGTGTTCATATAATTTCAATCTGCATTCTTCACGTAGCTAATTTTACATCAATATGTAGTTAACAAAGTTAAACTTTGCCGACGTTCATCATTACCAATCACCGGACGGATTTTGCTCTGAACGTTTGTTTTTGACAGCAATGGTGGATGCATAATCTAGACGCTTACGGGCGTCCCGACGGAAGTCATGTGTCGGTGCATAAGGCTGCATTAGAAGAGGCAACTTGCCGCTTCTATGTCGATGATTAGAATCATTAACTCCAGTGTTCTCTTTGTTTGCAAATCATTTCAGTCGGTAGAAATCGTTCGGTGCCCGATTGCGTTTGAGACGACGGTTGTAAAAACTGCATTCGCATGTGGATCCCTACATACTCTACCATTCTTTAAAATCAAATGGTGCGCGTTATTCGTGATCTTTGCATTAGTACTTGTATTATTGAATCTACTCAAAGGGCAATCATGTGTATGCTTATGTCTATGCAGAAAGTTTGTTAATTGTATATTCCTATTTTTTCAGATATGATAAGAGCTAAACATATCAACTACATAAGCTTGCACTCTTATTATATCTTAATTTGTACCATTTTGTTTAACTCTATTATTTTGTTATTCGTATAAATAAACAGTGTGTGTTATTAATTAAATTTGACATTATGCGTATATAATGACTTATAACTATAATTTGCTGGGGGAGAATTTGATTGTGAACTGACATTGAGAAATTTAAAGACATAAACATGTCACTAGTTGTGGTTTTTAAAACATTTAATAAAGCGCAACAACCAGTGTGAAAATGCAACTGAACGATGTTGTAACGGTCAAAATACGATGTATTTAGCAATTTAATGTTGGCTTAAATGAAATGAAGTGCATATTGAAGAAGGTTTCCAATGCTCACATATATTCTAAAGACATTTACATCTTGTTAACACAATACGCATTCATCATATACGTTCGTTTAAAGGATTTGGCAACGATTTAAATATTTTGTGCATAGGGTTTCATATGTAGTTTGTGCAGTTATGCATTGTGTTTCCTTTAAGCCTTTTTGATTGGTCAAAACCCAAATTAGGTGATTGCGCAATGAGCTAAGGCTAAGTGTTTGTGAAAAAAATCCCATTCGGGTGTGATATTAACATTTGCGAGGTATTAGTGCCGCCTGTGAAATGTCATGTCACAAATTACATGTGGTTCGTTTATTTATTTTTTACTGCATATGACAAGTAAGAGAAAAAAACTAAAAGGTACATTTAAAGAAATTAATCTTGTTTAAATTTCGGAGATGTGGAAATGGTTATGTAAACAATATACATATAGATTCAGTTCATAGTACAACTTGTTTGTTTCATCTTCTAGTAGTTAGGCAAACAATACAAGTTTTTACGGATTTTGTCCAAAATCGAAATTGTACAATATAATGCGATCAACATATAAGGTTTTTAAAACACATACAGCAATGCAGCAATTTGTTTAATGTATAGTAAATTTTTAATTTTAACATATGACAAAAGTGTAATAGTGTATATTAAATGTGTTATTAAATTGTATAAAAATATACAATTATGGTAGTATGTTATAGTAGTATAAGAAGTAAGTTAATTAGATAAGTTACGAGCAAACAAATGACTGGAGAGATAGTCTTCACTTGAGTTTAATTGTTTGGGAAAAGATTCAGTGGTTTGCAGCCTTAATGATGCTACTTTTAGGTCGGTTGGTTTACCCAGTTAATACTGACCACATGTCATGCCTTAATATATGTTACTTTGTTCTGAACATGTATATTATAACGGACTTCGACTTATGAACTTTGTAAACAGGTTAAGTGGTTTGATATATTGTAATTGTACGTTAACAGTTAAAGCTAACTTGATTACCGGTTGACGAAAACATTTGTGCATAAAAATGCAATACCAGGACAGAAAACGCCGTTTAATCACTTAAAACGTAATGTATTAACCTTCTACTTGAATATTCTTACAAACATGTCTCCAACTTATCCTTATTCGCATACATGACATTATCCGCAACACGTTTTGCCTATTGATGCAATATGGGCTGGCAACACGTGGCTTTTACATTAACTGCTTATTAACAAGGGTGACCGTTTATCCAATCTTGGAAAGCATGCGTCTGTCCATATGCGGATACACTTATTTAAAGCACCTTATACTTCTTAGATAGCTGAAATATATTTTGTTCTGCTGTCCTAAATGTTGGAAAGCAGCGTGCTGGTTTTGTATTATATTAAGACTGGTGTATATGTTTACCTTTCTGCTTGACCCAGATGTGTATTTCCTGGACACTCATATAGTTATTATTTATTATTTTATATACGAAATATAACGATAGGAATAAGATTATGTATTTTTTGTTTTCTAATATAAGCTAATAAAAGCATGGCTCATATTGAATAAATTTGTGTTAACATTTGAATTAATTTCTCCTTTTATATCGTGTTTTGCATTAAATTAAATATCATCATGCACATTTCAGGATCACATATTTTAATTTTAAAATAATTTTTAAAACCAATGATTACTATTAATAATAACAATCACCATCTCACGATGAACGATAAAGCATGTCTGTTTTTGTTACATACATATCGATAATCTGACTAAAGTAATGAAGTATTGCCATAGACAAATGCAAGCTAGCTATTGTTCAGGAATTCCGTATTTTACAATGCATTGAAACCTTATTCTGTATTAAATGGTTGGGAATGAGGGCCATGTTATGTGCTATGTATCGTCAATATTCGTTGAGTTCCTACCGGTAATGGGGAAATCGCGACCTACCTTAATCCGCACTGAAGAAATAATAATTCTCGTCTTTCCGTAACTCATTTATTGTATTTCTTGTGTATTTATGTATCTATTAGAAAAAATGTTTGAATGTATGTTTAAAATGTCTTTATTGGTTGCGATCCTTAATTACTGTTATCATCGTGCGTGACATGTAGTCGATTGATAAGTTAACGGGAAGTACAGAGTTAAAGTTGTATATCATAATGGATGTTACTCTAGTTATATTGCAGGACCATACCAGAACACTAGAATTGACATATTACTATAACCTCAATATCATATTTAGTTAATTTTTATTTCGAATCTGAAATAAAGTTCCACTCAAAGTTCTATATCATGTATGCTGTGTTAGGCTGTACGAGAGAGCACGCACAATTAGTATTTTTCTTAAAAAAAAACACAAACGGATAGAATCAATAATGTCCTTTTCATGTATTTTTGGTTTAACATTTTCTACGTTGATTTGATTGAATGGATTGTGCGTTATTATTTGTTCCTTTGACATGATGTTTACAAGATTTTTTCCTAGGAGGTTTTTCAGCAAAATTGTTAGATTAAAGAGACTCAAATACGTTTAGCATTTTGACTGAAATATATGAAGGTATCTGAAATTTCCAATGTATTGACAATTAGTGTAAATGACTTTGTCTAAAGTGATATGTGGGTGTGAAGTAAAATGGTTAGGTTTACAAAATGCAAATAATAATAACTTAAGTTCGTTTAGTATATGCCGTCATCACCACTTGTATTAATTCATGTGTTTTTTCCAATAATTATGTGAATTACATATGAAGTACCACCAAACGCCTAAAAGTGTTCACATTAATATTAGAAAAAAAGTAAGTTCGTTCTCATAAAATTGCTGTTGCGTTCTCTCGTAATTTTGCGTGCAATTTAATACAACCTCTTAATAACTGTAAATTCGTTTAAGAAACTTTAAACTGTCTATAAACGTAGCGAACGATGATGCATGTTATAAGCAGTTTTTAATTAAAAAGTTAATATCATATGTTGTGGTTTAACAAACAGCTGCGATTTCACACAAAAAGGGCGGTTATATTTTTTTCAATAACTAAATAGATTTAATACTAATAAATACCTTATAAATATTAAATGAAGGTCATTGTGAGTGAGGAACGTGCGGAACTGATGTTTGTGGTTGT
Organism: Dreissena polymorpha; assembly: GCF_020536995.1. NCBI lineage: Eukaryota > Metazoa > Mollusca > Bivalvia > Myida > Dreissenidae > Dreissena > Dreissena polymorpha. Next base: position 131,576,067 of record NC_068356.1, on the reverse strand, counting down.
TTTTATAGCGTTTTAAGCGTGTGTATTTTTTCCGGTAGTGAATTCATAAAGTGTGGGGTTTGTGACAAATCTGTGTGTTTTTAAGTGTGGTTTGTGACATATCTATGTGTTTTTAAGTGTGTTTTTTGTGTCGAAGATGATTATCGTAAACTGTGTATTGATTGTTAAAGTATTACCTCAATGTGTTGCGAGTTCATTTAATTTATGTTGCATCGTGGCTATTTGTGTGTTGGTTTCGTGTTGCGGTTTTCATAGATGGAAGTGTGGACTAACATTACACACTTAAATACAATAAAAGTAACCCAATATTGTTCTCGTTCGCGTATATTTAAGCTATCGGTAGCAGCGGTCTATTGCTTTTCGCAATTTACGGATGTATGTTGGTGAGAACAATCAATATTATTGCGGTTTGATTTATCTTCAGTAGATTCTTAAAAAGAGTACTGTTATGATATTCAGTTTTTAGAATTATATTATTTAATGTTAAGCTAAACATCTAGTTTGACCCACCAAGACAACTCGTATCACCCGACATAATAAATTACGATTAATACTAACATTTGCTTAATACAGACTTGTTTAATCAATCAGTAATGTGTTGCCTATTAGAATGTTACAGTTTAAACTGATAACTCCCTTTTAGCTTTTAAGGCACAAATGTATATTTCGTATGCATTCAATGTTGTATGAACACTCATTAACAATTCAATTATCAGCCGACTATTACAGCGCTTGAAAATTCCTAAAATATGTAGGCGATTAAATTTAACTGAAATAAATGCAAACTGACGTGATTTTTATAACGGCAGATGCATGAAGAAGTTGAATGCAGAATAGTTCAGGTACTCTTAAACTGTTATTTATGTCAGTGAAAGTATTGTGATCTAAATTTAACCTGGGAATAGAAAGAATGTCAATAGGTGTTTCGATAATAGCGAGTTTAGGGGTTGTTTTACTAACCAAACGTAATCACTTCTTGATTTGTTTTTTTATACAATTACTACTTGTGTACTACAATGACTTTAATGGTTCAAGACAAGCATCCCATTGACAATCGAATAAAAAAGAACGTGAAATTTACAACACAGGTTGCAATATAGCATTCAAAATCTATTTCGATTTATCCCGTTAATAATGAATTAACGACACAATTATTTTTCCTTAGTTCCCAATCGAATGGAGGTGGATACTGGTTCATTGAAATCTTAATCATATTAAGTTCTCAATATAATGCAAATTGGTTTGTTATAAAACGATCAACATCGAAATCGTCGACTTAATTACAAGCAGTTTTCTCAATGAAATGATAAATCAAGTCGTTACTGAAATATAATAATGTATTTTTTTAAACATAATAGCGTAATTTAATTTAAATTCCCATTATTCTAGATTTTAATGCGTAAATAACACATAAACAAACAAACAATAATAATTCGTGTTTGTTTTGTCGAGAACATTTTGAGACTGTATCTATCAAATCAGTTACATTAAAACAACATGGTACCCCATACACATGTGAAATAATTAAACGTTTTGTAACATGTCATAGTTTTATTAACAAAGAGCTGCATGGATTGGAATGTGATATAATTCATACTTTTAGTACATGTTCTAAAACACTGTGTATGATTATTAATAAGGAAATAATTGTTTTTAACATTAGTTAAGAAATCATTTCATTTAATTAAATATGAGCTCAACTGTATTAAATATAAGTTGTTTGGAGCACAACGATAAACATATTTTAAGTGTTTCGGGGGCCAGTGTATGACAATAGCAAACGAACAATACGAAGCGTATAAGTCTAGCTGAGTGATCAAGTGTATTACTTTAAATCCAATTACTTCATTAAGAAAACGTATTAATTTACAGTCGACTAGTATGTCGTTCATATAATGTAACTAACGTTGGTTAACATATGCATTTAATTATTTTGTGTGGGTAGCGCGGAGAGGGAAATATATGAACTTAACAATTGCAGTTTACATTTCAGTCTAAGTGTCACTATGAATACTTCTGGGAATGATATCATCTCCGGACATCAGATCCTCAAACATTATCCTCCCTCGTGGTGGCCTATTGTTGTTGATCACACTCTCTTCCATTTGTAGCTCTATCCGCAGTCGCGGGAACACCGCGTGAATCTTCTGAAACATCTGATCTTCCGATGAACAACGGCTTTTTTTCTTACTGTAGCAGCTTTCCATGGCAAGCTTCAGTCCAGTCCTGAACTTTGGGCTCATCCATAGGTATATCAAAGGGTTGTAGCAGCTGTTCGACATAGAGAGCCAGTGACAGCATATCCAGATAATCGGTATGTAATTGTTGTTGTAGATCGATGGGTTGTGATCACCCAGCAACGTGATTGTGTGGAGTGGAAGCCAGCATAACGCATAGAACAGTACCACGGTCACCATCATTTTGATCATCTGAAAAATAGACGTGAACTATTCTAAAAATAAGATGGCAAGAACAAATGCCATCTATACCGTCTATTGAAAAGCAAAATTGACTAATGGCCTATTTGCACTTATTCCGGTCGATATTTAAGAGATAATACTGTTTCACATATTTGCTTTATATTTGACGGTATTGGTTTGCCTGTTTGTGTTTTATATACTATGATGCTGTGAAATTATGATGTGTTTGCCGATAATTATTTTGTGAAGTGGTTGTATAAATTATCATGGAGAACATTTAAAGCCATCTAGTTTTGTCTTCTTACTGAAATACTGGTATAACTTGTAATAAAATTATATGTAGCATGCTTGATTTATTCATTCCATCTGTAAAAATGGCACGTCAGAGATATTTGGAAAAGAATGACGCGGATAATTGATAATAATGATGCGATTACAATTATTGTTGACTCTGAAGTTAAATGAAATATAATTCTACTGACGAAATTCGTATCTGCTGAAGATAATACTGAAAATAAATCGTCATTGATAGAAAAAACGGCTTATTAAAGGGGCCTTTGCACAGATTTTGGCATATTTTGAAGTTTGTCTTTTAATGCTTTATATTGATAAATGTAAAAATTGGATCTTAAAACCTCCAGTAAAAAATCAAGAGTAAAATTTAAAAAAGGAAAAAAAGTAGCCGGTACCATGACTCGAACCAGTAACCCCCGGAGTCCTGGAGTTAGTCTGAAGTAAAAACGCATTAGCCCTCTCGGCTTTTCCGCCGGATTAACACAGGTGTAAGTATTTTATACCTTATATACGCAATCTTCGTAGTTTCGTTAATTTAAACGACAACAACAGAACTCTCCAAATTATTCAATCGTTTCGCGTTGCAACGCTTTATAATTTTTAGGTTTTCAAATCGTCAAAAGATACATATAATGGCTATATTGGACTATTGCAAATGTTCAGTAATACTGTTTCCTCACAAATATCATAACTAAAACGAAAATTTGCGAATCTGAAACAACTTTTTTTCAATTTTGTCAATTTACCAAACCGTGAAAAGATCCCTTTAAATACTATTTCAGTTACTCTTTCTAAAGAATTTTCTTAATAAATAGAGACCGGTCTAAAATATGACTGCGACAATTCGCAATTGAAAGTATTACATCCGGATCATAAATCTAAAAAATAATTTTGGTTCCTTTTACTTTAAACGACTGGTTATTTTGTAACCAAACAAAAGCGTACATCAACAATTACGCTCGCATTCCAGAAAGCAAAAATAAGGTGATATACTGAATGTAGATATGCTGTTGTTATTTTAATTTGTTTCTGAAATATATTTGTCTTGTATCGAAAAATTATCTATAAAATCCATGTCTCATTTAAACATTAAATGATAAATATCGATTCTTAATAGTTTGCGTTATATGTAATTAAATTCTTTATTGTATAGTGCCTATCACACGTTTGTACTTTTTACTATATATTTAAAAGTTAGATTTTGTTAAAGTAACATTTAAAACATAAAATAAGTAAACTTTACAAATTAAATATACTTACAGATTTGGAAGCATTTAACTTGTGGATTAAGTGCCTACCTTTAATCGCATAAAGTTGTTATCTCTAAAATTAGTATGTATTATTTTAATTAAAACACTAGTTTTTTCTAATATATTAAAATTAAAGAAAATGATAAAACGCAAATCTTTACAATTACAATATTATTTGATGTTATATTGATGCATAAATGGTGTTCTGACCTTTAAGAACTTACCTTTTTCTTTGCTGTCGCTAATTGAAGTTTTCTTTTGTTTGTGTCAGTACCGTCTATATTTTTAACCCATATCGTGTATCCGATCCTCGAATAACAAAATAAAAGAAGTATGAGAGGAGCGAAGTAATGCAAAACCATTAATAGCAGTCCGTATGTGTATTGGTGCGTATTATTTCCCCAGTCTTCACGACATTGTCCACTTGTATTTGAATGATATATTACACTCGACTTGTAATACGTCGGCAACGGAATGGCGAATGATACTACCCAAATTGCAAATATTGTTAACACTGTTTGTTTGATTGATATCCGTGGTTTAAACGGGTGCACAATAACAATGTATCTGTCGATGCTCATAGCCACTAAAGTATAAGCACTTAGGAACACAGCAACCGTTTGGATATATAAGACTGCAGGACATAGTACCTCTCCAAATGGCCAATAATTCAGAACGAGATTTGCAACGAAAGTAAACGGTATACAAAATAAGGCCATTATTATATCACTTATTGCTAGATTCACAATAAAATAGTTCGGCACCGTGTGCATTCGCTTATACTTGTAGACCAGATAACACACTGTCCCATTACCACATATCGCTATTAATATCACAAATGTATACAATACAATTATCAGCACTTGCACATATTCCGAAATTTGAAAGGGCTCACTGGCATTATTTTCTGTCGATGTATTCCCATGATACTCGAGTGTATTTTCTGACATTGTGACAATTAAGAACAAAATAATGTTATCTTATTTTATTAGACGCTCATCTTAAAAAAAACAAGCATGAATGTCGCGATTGCTCTATACCCAACACGCTTATATATATGTCGTATTGCCATTGCGTTAAATTGCTTGGTCATGTCTTGTTATGCAGAAGGCATAAATAACTTGTTTGCTATAAATCCCATCCTTATTATACAACCGTGTATGGTTCACCTGTATTGGCTGCAAATTGCTTGGCGCGGCTGCGATGATTCCTATTGTTTGCGATCAAACTAACAACCTTAGTCCAATGTACAATACAACATGTGTTTCACACTAGGAGCGAACGATAGCGTTGTGAGGCTTGCTGCAATTGGATAGGCGTTTTACAGCACAGTTAAGATGCTGCCGCAAACAAACTCCGATAGCGCAGTGTTTGCTATGAATAAATACAAATTAAATCAAGCGTGTGCTTTGTCTGAGAGATTTCGGGAATCTGACCACAGATACTGTTTTATAACGAACTTGTCGATTTCAAAAATGTTGAATATAAATATATATATATATATATATATATATATATATATATATATATATATATATATATATATATATATATATATATATATATATATTCAACCAGTTTAAGTATTAACAATAAAAACGTCAAACATCTCTAAAAAGATTGACTGACTTTAATTTGTTTGTAAAACATCCTTTAAGATTCGGAAAATAAATGAAATATTGTATATTTAAATGTTAAATTTAGTGTCAGACATAGACTGCAGATATATATATATATATATATATTTGTATCGCGTCACGTGAAAACCTGATTAAATAACAAAATTTTCGATTTTTAATTTTTATCTTTTTTTTAATAGATTTTTTCCCCTGGTTTGAAATCTGCAATTCTTTTGACGGTGACGGGACAAATACTATGCGGAATTTATATCTAAAATACCACACTACCGAAATAATTTGTTTAATACGACGTCGTTGACGTCGCGTATTTTCGGCGTTCATAACATTGTTTCGCAAGTTAATATTTTCGTGTTTTCTGTTTAATAAAGCATTTCAACTGTACATAAGTAACTGTCGGTAACATTACGATATAAAACTTTAACATTTAAATACAAAAGTGATAAGTTCATAAAAGTAAATGAATCCGTGAGGTGGTGAAACACAACAATATCCACCTCCACATTTTTTTTTAGACATCTATTTCTCAATATTTAAAGTTGAGCATGTTGAAGTCTGTGTTAATCAAACAGCACATACATAATTGATTTAATTTTCCACATGCACTAACACCTCACGATGCTCAGCGGACACGTATGGGGAGACCATCTTCGTCAGGTAAGCGCGACGCTGCTCCGACAACCCTGCAGCTGTGAGCGTGCGCGGTCTCTCCGTTGCGACAAAACCGGATTGTGATGTCAACAGAATCTTCGTCTCATCTGATCCATGTCGTTCCCTTGCTTGTTTCACGCATTCGAGATTTAAAAGGTCACAAATATAAAATAAGTAGGGTCTAATTTAACTCATACTTTAGCTGTGTAAGGTCATTAAGACATATCTGAAATTATTTTACATGTTTAACATTTCCAATACAAGTGTTCGTCACTTAGTCTAAAACAGAAAAAGCTAAATTAAGTTCATATTCAATCATATTGCTATACCAAAACTGATTAACAACCATCTAAATGTTATTAGAACACGAAGTGCGTTTTAAAATTCTCTATAACTTTTAAAATTATTTTTGTCAACGTATTGTTTATGTGACGAATGATATAAAAACACTGAGAACGCACGTTTTTTTTTTTCGTCGACGATGTGGTTCTCTACAGCGGTTGTGGAAAGCATTTTTCCTCCTCTGACACGGAGGAAGCGACGTCTTTTCGCAATGACTCGCATTTTGCACACACATCATTTCTTGGATGTGCAATATATATATATATCATTTATTTTGCTTCACCAAATTTTCATGCATAGCACCAGAAAGCATTATTTTTTACATGCATTTAGTTGTGGGTTTCGATACGCGAGGTCGACACAGGTAAACAAAAACTTCCATTTATGCAGAAGCTGACCAATGAAATTATAAAGAAAAAAAGACCTGTTCAAAACACATAACTGCGATTGGACAATAAAATACACAATATACGATATATTATAAATGAAAGACGAATCAAATCACAGCTCAAAAATACAACTATCCAATAAAAGGAAACAGTTCATCAACTCATCAAATTTAAAAAACAAAGATGCACGAAACGCAAGACGTCTGTCTATTTAGTACTGTGGCTGAATTGATAGATGGTCAGTAACTTCATATTTAAATGATCTCTATTATATTAAATGACTATTAATAATACATTTTTGTGATTGGGCACATCAACTTTTGCATCAATCATCATTAGTGAAATCACACATAGCAGAAGACAGAATTCCGCAAAAAGAAACTACGACTTAATATATGCGTTCTGGTTTGGTATTTTCAATCGACATCAAATGTATACATACTTACAATTTTTGTCCTAACAAGCCTCTGTCTGTATGGAAATAATCTAAACATAGGCTACAAATGTTGAACTACTAAAACTAAAAACAAAGACAAATATTTATTTTATCGTCAAATTTTGAATTCTATATCGAAACATGTTTCGTCGTCCTTAAATGAGATCTGTGCTCGCGCATGCGCAATCAGTATGGCGGACGCTGTTCGCAGCTTAATTGTATCAGTCTTTTTTTTTGCAAAATAAATACGTTTTAAGCGTGTGAATCTTAGTGGTCATTTGTGAGTATTTATTATTATTTATCAATTCTAGTGTTTATTTCGGCCGAAAATCGAGATTTTTTCTGAATGCACGTGGCGTGTTCGTGTCAACTGCTTGGTTGAAGCTTGACTGAGGATTTAGATAAATCGAAGGCCGTAAGCAAAGAAAATAACAAAGCTCAGGAAGCAAAAGAACCAAAAAAGCATGTTCATTTGAGGAAGGACAAAGATGACTCGAAAATTCTCGAATTATTTATAGAAATGAAACAAAAAATTGATAAATCGGAGGAAACATTATCCGATGTTTGCAAACGGGTCATGGACCTCAAGAACAGTGAGAATTGTTACGATTTCCAGGGTTAGGATCAAGAATATGTGGATCACGAACCGGATTCATGTTCAAGTAAAAGATCCCATGACGAATCTTGCCAAGATTCGAACAATAATGAGACTGTCGCTGACAGCAAGTTCTCTTCGTTGGCAAAGAGGTTCAAGGGACAAGAAGTTACAGATAAAGACATAGACTCTGTAATGGCCAATAATGTAACTGATTTACTTAGGATGATTTACTTAGGAAAGGGATGGAAGGAGACCAGTATGCATAACTTCTTAAAGATGAAAAGCTGACGAGGCAAGCTAATTGTGATGGACTATCAGTTGTCAAATGCAATCAGCTTATTTAGAATTTGCTAACGCCAAAATCTCGTACAACAGACAAAAAGTTACAGAACATAGAAACTTCTGTTGTGAATGCAGCAGTTGTTTTAACTAAGATGGTTAATCAAGTCGTGAAACTTGAACAGAAATTGGGAGAAAAGGGCAAAGACATCGTTCATAGTGGACAATGTGAATGACTCGTCGGCCTCTCTTGGACATGCCAAAACATGAACCTACTGTTTAGAGATGATGTCTCCAAGGCTGCAAAAGAAATAGAGGATGCAGCCAAAATTGGAAACAAGATGCAACAGTATGGACCTTATAGATGTCATGGTGGTAACTTCAGAGGAGGCCGAGCTGGTTTCCGAGGTCGTTTCAGAATCCGAACAGGAGGTGTCGGTCGAGGTTACTACCCAGGATCAGCTGGTCATGCTGTAGTTGATCCAAAAAACTCTGCGAGGAGTGGAGGCCTGAGAAACCCCTTCAGGAACTAGAAAAAACCTCAGGTAAAAATTAAAATCTGATCCTTCAAATTTGCAGATGGTAGAAGGTATAAAAATAGTGTTTATTGACAACTCACCACCAAGACAGCCAAACATAATAAGCCATTTATTCAATACAAAGGAAACACATATTATAGATACAATTGTCGATGAGCTGTTGTCTCAAAATGTAATTGGCAAAGCCAAGTTTGATGAAGATTTTAAAAGATCTAAACAAACATATACCATAAAGGCACATTAAAATGGATACCTTTGAGATAGCATTAACAATGATTACAAAAGATATGTATATGAACAGCATTGATCTTCGTCATGCTTACTATTCAGTGCCAGTTGCAAAGGAGTACAGAAAATATCTAAGATTTGTTTGGAGGGGCCAAATATTTGAATTTACATGTTGCCCAAATCGCTAATCATGTTTGCCATTAAAATTTATAAAGCTTCTTAAACCAGTATATGCACAACTAAGAACTAAAGGTGAAATATGCACTGGTTTCATAGATGATAGAAGCTAGAATGCCCAAAATCTTTCAAAAAAGCATGTGCTTTATTCGAAAATTTAGGTTTCCTGATAAATTATGGGAAATCGGAGCTTATTCCAAATCGCCAACTTGGCAACATGATAGACTCTGAGAAAATGATAGTAGTTTTGCCAGATGACAAAAGTCAGAATAGATAGAGAATGTAAAAATCTATCTTGAAAAAATATTGCAACAATCAGACGGGTTGCGCATGTCATTGGACTAATTGTTTCCCGTTTTTCATCTGTAGAGTATGGAAAACTCCATTATAGGGTTCTTGAGAGAGCAAAATCTGTAGCTCTGAGAAAAAACATGGGAATTATGATGGTCAAATGTTGATTTCGGATAGCATGAAATCTGAGCTACAATGGTGGTGTGAAAATGTTCACTCGCAGGTTAGACATATATAGAGAGAAAATCCTGCAATTTGCATTACAACTGATGCAAGTATGTTTGGCTGCGGGGCTGTCTGTGAAAATTGGTGGTCGTTGGACCGATAAAAAAAAACACATTTACGAACTAGAACTTCTAGACATATTGTTTTCATTGAAATCATTCATTGCCGATCTGCAAAAGAAACATATAAACATTTTAACAGACAGCACTACTGCAGTGTGCTATATCACCAATACGGGGGTACCCATTAATTGGTGTGTGACAAAGTTAGACAGGAAATTTGGTCTCTTTGCATTGCACATGATACCTGGATTGCCAGCACACACATTGCAGGAAAAGAAAATGAGGCTGATAAGCCATCCAAAGTGTTCAATGAACGTACAGAATGGTCATTGTGTAATTGTGTATTCAAAATTATGTGTGATAAGTTTAAAACCCCAGATATTTATCTATTTGCATCCCGACTTAATACGAAGCTTAAATTGTACTGTGCATGGAAGCTATATCCTGGGGCTAAATTTATTGATGTTTTTACGCTCAACTGGGCAGATTTTGATTATTGCTATATTTTCCCACCTTTCAGTTTGTTGCCCATGTGCGTTCGAAAGATCAAACAAAACCAAGCGAAAGCCTTAGTTATTGCTCCATTGTGGCCGACACAGACATGGTTTCCACTATTAATGAAACTTCTGGCGCAGAACCCGTTGATTCTACCGAGAGGAAAGAAGCTCTACCTTCCTCATCAAGAGATACCACATCCTGTCGAAGAAAAACCAGTTTTAATAGCATGCAAAGTGTCAGAAAATCTTACAGAAAACAGGGTTTTTCTAGAACGGCTACCAGAATTATTATGTCCTCTTGACGAAACTCAACAAAATGTCAATATCACTGCTATATTTCAAGATGGATTCAGTATTGCGATAGAAAACAAATTTATCAAGTTTCAATATCTATAACATATGTAGTTGAATTTTTAACGGAACAATATAACAAAGGACTAGGTTATAATGCCTTGAATACTGCTCTTTCATCAATGGAATTCGATTGGATACTTTTCCTGCTGGTTCTCACCCTGCTGTTGTGAGATTTATAAAGGGTGTGTATAATCTTAGAACTTCTACACCGAAGCTTATCCTCCAGATAGGAGATTGTGTGTTATAACTGTGTTGAAGGAATATTAGGGTAGACCTAAACCATGTAGAAATAATACCGATGATAGTCTACTTATAAGTTATATCAAACCATTCCGACCGGTTACCAGAGATACAATAAGCAGGTGGATTCGTGTTGTGATGGCAAGATCAGGAATCGACACCAAGAAATTTACTGCTAACAGTGTTCGGGTATCAGCTTTATCTAAGGCCAAAACTATGGGGGTTCTAATAACTGTCGTTCTGAAGACAGCGGGCTGGTCTTAGGAAAGTACATTCACAAAATATTACAACAAAACTATCCATGGACAGAACAACTTTGCTAAAACAGTGTTAAGGATGTGACAACAGATCTAACATAAAGGTATTTGCATTGTGCTGTTTCATGTAACATTTCTCAAAATTGTTTGGCTGCAGGCTTCAATATCTCATTTAAGGACGACGAAACATGTTTCGATATAAGATTTAAAAATTAAACGAAATAAAAGTTGAGGAGGCATTAATTGCCGCCCTCCCTCTTCAACTTCAGTTACAATATAATATCTTAAAGAAATGATTATAACACTTTATTTATGTAGCATCCAAACAAATTTTGTATCTTTAAAAACTGATTGCGCATGCGCGAGCACATATCTTATTTAATGCCTCCTTAACTTTTATTTCTCATAGAATTTAAATCAAACAGCGACTTAACCAAGGTAAGTCTCGTTAAATTGTTAAATTTTACTATTTTTTTACATAGTTTTACTTCAAAACTGTTATTAGACTCGTTAAAACTATAAACTGTGTTAAATCATCTCTGGAACAGTTTTTTCTTCACTTTTACATTGAGTCAGGCTGAAGAGACTCTTGTAAGTGCAAATTTTTCACCTTCACGATACGGAGCAGTCTTCTTCCAATATGGAGGCTTCGGCTATTATCTTACTTCCGGTTTGGATCATCATGTTTTCTCTCGGTAATTACAACTACACTAGAGAGAAACATAGTATTTTTATCATTGACGATTGCTCTACATATACGTCTTTCTCCAAACAATATCAAAACTTAACCTGGAAATCTGTTTTCAACGAGAAGACTGACAACAAACAATCTCATTTTACACTTTCGTTTCCTTCTTCGAAAATTGGTGTACGGAACATAATGTTTAATCACTTAAAGTTTAGTCGTCGACATAAGAATCATCAAATGAAACCAAGAAACTTCTACTTATTCTATCTGGTGACATTTTGGGAATGTCAAAAACCAGTGGCAAAAATCATCGTGCTATTTTATGTGATATTTGCAATTATTGGTGGCACATAAAATGTGCAAATATAAACACAGAATTATTTAAACAACTGGGCAGCACCTCCGAACCTTGGGTTTGCTCATCTTGTACGCCTTTACAGTTTACGGACTCTTTTTTCGATGTATCCACTTCAGACACCAATGATGTTTCCATATATGATGACACCACTAGAAAAGACTTTTCATTATTTTAGGCAATTTGATCAGAAAAGAACAAACATTCAAATAAATTTATTTCTGCCCATCTAAATAATAACAGATTAATATACAAATTCACAGATAGTCATGAACTTTTAACTGATAAAGTTGTTGATTTATTGTTTATTTCAGAAACAAGATTAGATGACACTTTTTAGACTCTTTATTCCACGTGAATGGCTATAAACTACAACGAGAGGACAGAACCATTCACGGAGGAGGCATTGTTGCATGTTTCAGGTCAGAAATACCAACCCGTAGACGAATAGACTTTGAAAAAGAATCAATCGAGAACATTTGCTTTTAGGTGATTTTAAACAAAACAAAATGGATTATTGATTGTGTGTATAGACCACCAAACTGTAAGGAAAATTTGTTCTTGGAAATTTTATTCCTATGTGTAGACAAGATTTTATCTAAATTTGATAATTTTATGTTAATTGGATATCTAAATTCTGATATTTTACAAGTGTCAACAGCTAAACCTTTATAAGATTTTATTGAACTTTTTTATTTTAAAATTTTGATTAAATCTGCTACATGTTATGAAAAATTGTTCTCCATCTTAACTAGATGTAAATATCACTAATAACAAAAAGCTTTGTATGAATACCTTAAACTTTGCAACTGGTATAAGTGACTGTCACAATATGATCTGCACAGTCATAAATAATTTTACCACAAAAACTGAGGAACAAAAATTTCAGTCCAAAAGTTTCAACAATTTTGATATGCACTCTTTTAACAATGATCTCTCAGCTATTTGTATACCAGATCCATCAACTTTATAAAAAAACAAAGGCAGACATAAAAGCTGTTTACAGCAATTTTGAGTCTAGAGTAACTGAAATAATAGATAAGCATGTTCCTACAAATCAGATGTATAAAAAAAAGCCAACCCATTGCCCTACATAAATAGAGATCTTAGGAAAGCAATATATAACAAGAAAAAGAACTATAATAAATATATTAAATGTAGGAACTATAAATATTCGGAAAAGTATAGAAAATGTAGAAACCTTGTAATCAACTTTAAAAAATCAGTCAATAATTACTTTGAAGAAAGATGTTAAGGTGGTTGTAAGTCTTCTGAGTTTTGGAGTACCATTAAGCCTTATATATCTAAAAAATGTTTGGCTGAAAACCCCACAATAATATAAAATGAAAACTATAAAATGATTTCGGATGATCAGGATGTTTCGGAAATGTTGAATGACTTTTTTTTACAACTGTTGCAAATGATATTGGTTAAGATTATGGCTTTGACCAAAACAACCACCCGAGCCTAAACAAAATCAAAGAAAGAAAATTTACTCCAGAAAATTTTAACTTCGAACATACAAATCAAACGCAAATTACTAAAATCATAGACACATTTAATAGCAAAAAAGCTAAAAAAAGCTGATAAAATTTATGTTAAACTTCTACAACTTGGTAAAGCATTAGTAGAGCCTATTACACATTTGGTAAACTTTTCAATCTCTACTTCGTGTTTTCCAGATAACCTAAAACAGACTCAAGTTACTCCTTTATATTAGAGAAATGATGCTTTACTAAAATTTAAATATAGATCAGTAAACATATTACCTATTTCATCTTAGATTTTTGAAAAAGTACTATCTTAACAACTTACTGCGCATTTCGAACATATTTTCGACAATTATTTATGTGCTTTTAGAACAGGCTATGGTTGCCAAACCACTTTACTAAGATTGTTTGAGGACTGGAGGAAGGCTTTGGATAATAACGAATATATTGCTGCGATTTTAATGGATCTATCGAAAGCGTTCGACTGCTTTCCTCATGAAATATTATTATCAAAATTTAATGAGTATGGATTATCAGAGTCTTCCACCAGCCTCCTACAATCTTACTTAACAAACAGAAAACAACAAATTAAGGTTGGAAATAATGTAAGTTCTTGGGCTAGCATAAGCAAATGTACCAAAAGGGTCCATTCTTTGGCCTCTTCTTTTCAACGTGTTTATAAATGAAATGAATAAATTCTTTTTAATTCATAACAGCTCACTATATAATTATGCTGATGACAACACCTTATCGTTTATTCACCAGATTTTAATGAAGTTATCTAAGTTCTACAAAATGAAAGTAACATCCTTATCGACTGATTCAGAATAAGTAAAACGCAAGCTTACCCAACAATAATTCAGACCATAGCAGTAGGCAAAAAATCTTTAAGTAAAAACCCCATCATCAAAATGGGAGACAGCAGCATAACTTTTGATGAAACAGTAAAACTTCTTGGTGTTGATATTGATTTTAAACACAATTTTGAAGTTCATATTGGAAATATTTATAAAAAAGCTGGTAGGCAATTAAATATAATTAAAAGAACAGGTACACATCCAAATAAGCTAAAAATATTGACAGTTTTCATACTTTTATACAATCAAATTTCAATTTAGCCCAATGGCCTGGTATTTCAATACAAGGAAAACGGAAAGACTGCAAAAAAGGGCACTCAGATTTGTGTACAATGATTTTTCTTCGTGCAACCATGATTAGCCAATAAAAGTTAAAATTCCATCTCTTTACATCAGAAGAATGCGTACTATGGCTATTGAAACCTACAAAATTCTAAATGGACTTGCGCTTGTGGTTCTTACTGACTTAGTTGTTAATTAAAAGAAATTTCTCAATAAACTTCAGCTATTCAAATATTTTACAGGGTCCTAGAGTAAAAACATCAACCTATGGTAAGCAGTCTTTCAGGCATGCTGCCCCTTTGTTGTGGAGTTCCCTCCCAGAAGAATTTAGATCCAACCTCAATTATAATCCATTAGAAAACCTTATTCAATCATGGAATGGAAATGTTTGTAAATGTTCTTCTTGTTCCTGGGACAGGGCCACAGCACAGGTACATCATACAGCAAAACGAGCTGAATTTGTGTGCTCTTTTTTCGTGCTTTTTGGTGCTTTTTACGCTTTTCAAGCTTTTTTGTGCTTTTGTGTTGCTCGCCACCATTACTGTGCCGAGTTCTAGTGTTTACCTATTTTGTACTGCTTCTTGCTTATTTCATGACAATATACCTTTTATAGTTGCAAATTTGTTTTTGCTTCTTTATGTGCCTACACACTTGTGCTGAAATGCATTATATGTATGTGTCTGTGCATGTACATCTGTGTAAATATGATGCATAAATAAACAATAAATGTGAATATACAGTTAGGTGCATGATGCTAGTAAATGAACATTTTTCATTACTATTTTGTTTGTTATGTAATCTGTTTGCCTTAAATCTAGTACTACCCACTGCTTGCTTTGCTTGTCAGCTTTATTTGCTTGATGCCAGTCCATAAACATTCTTCAGTATTATTATGTGTACATGCAACCTTTAATTGTGAGGAAGCTGCTGATCAGTTCACTTCGAATCTGATTCGAGCTAATATTTCGCTTTTGCATATTTTGTTAGCAGTCCCACATTTTGTGTTTCTTTTCTTCTCAGTTATTAAGCTCGAAAAATTTTATGGCAGTGTTTAGATCTACGTATAGATCCAGATCAGCGGTTTCCTGCAAAAAAATAATATAAAGACCAGTGAATTTTATACTATGACTTTGTTTATAATTTTCAGCATGATAACATATATATTAACCTAAATTAATATTGATATTTTTATTCCAAATTTAGCTTTTTATATTTGTAACATTAAAACATTTGTTTATATAGTCGGTTCAAAAGCCTTAATTGCTTGTATTCACCCTGACAGACGTATATCATTACTTCTCCGTTCAAAATTGGATAATGGTAACAATCCTTTTTCAAACTTCCGTTTAACGTCTCAACAAATCTCCCGTCAATTAGGAAACATTTGGAACAAAACATATATTATTTCCTCTTTTTCTGATTCCTCTATCAACTAGTTTTAGACAGTTTACACTCTTTTGAACGTTGTCAAGCAAACGCAACATAATAGACCTGCCAGTCAGTGTGACAGTGGCAATATGTACCAGACAGAAAATGTCACAAGAGTTTCTTGCTTATTAAAGTTTGATATAAATCAACGAAATCACCTAAATTGAACGATTCATATGTTCATTGGTCGAACAGTTATAACTTGCCATATCCATGATATGATTACTGGCGATATGTAATGCCGCTGTTCGTAAGTTTTCTACTATTGATATTCATTCATGCTTTATTATAAACGTACTTGTGTTAATCATAAAATGTTCTGTAAAATGTTTTATGCAATATTATAGGATGGAATAATTATGCAAATAGTTTTAAATTTGTGGGGCATAATTTAATGTGCCGTTTAATACCGGCAACACACCACCAACAATATGACCCTAACTAGGCTTTCAGAGTAGATTGCTAAACAGATGCAAGAATCGATACTTTTATTATAAACGCATCATTATCATAGATGCTCTCCTGTTTGATCGTAGATGTTGAGAAGCATGATTATTCCGTATATTGGCAGAAAAAAACTTTTCTATCAATAACATAAATGCTACCAGCTTCAAGGTTTGTTTTTCATATAATGTTCAATAGTCAAACATGATGATGATGATGATGATGATGATGATGATGATGATGATGATGATGATGATGATGATGATGATGATGATGATGATGATGTTGTTAGAAGACTTTATATAGCATTGTTGTATTGGCTGTGATTATGGATCTTAAAGTGCTGAATGCATTGGTTTTCGTTCATCACTTATTTTCGTTTGCACATTTATATAAAAATCGTAAATCAATAAGCTTTGATAAATTGTTCTGTTATTTAATACAACTTTAGTAAAATATTATCCGTACAAAATTAATCGTTTTTGTAAATACCTGATCTCTGTATCATTCGTGTTTTGTTTCAGCCGTCTTA
The DNA here is from genome assembly GCF_020536995.1 of Dreissena polymorpha. NCBI lineage: Eukaryota > Metazoa > Mollusca > Bivalvia > Myida > Dreissenidae > Dreissena > Dreissena polymorpha. The sequence continues at coordinate 131,558,825 of NC_068356.1, read as the reverse complement.
GCTAAATTTTGACCTGGATTTCTTGCGATAATTTATTATGTGCCAGCATTGCACTTAACTCGAATTTGATACTGTGTTGGCATGTTGGGATGAAAAACATACGACAATTGTTCCAACAACTGGTGTAAACATTATGAGAATAAAGGAAATACAAGCTGGAACTGAACGTAACTGTTTGAAATTTTATAAGTTTATGTATAATCAGAATGCTATGTGCATTCATAAAATGAAATAACTAATCGTTGACATCTATGTATACGCCACACGAAAAACAATAACAAAGTGACTACCTCTGTAAAAACGTTATCCGCAACAAACGCGTTAACCAATTAGGAATCCGTGAATAAATAAATTAATAAGTCCGAAAAAAGTGCGCGTGAACGTTGTACTAATAAGTGTTTTATTTCTCATGAGAGTATATGCGATTTATTCTTATAATTCGAATTATATAAACTTAAATTGTATATGATGTGACATGGAAAGGCATTTAATTTCAGACTGCAATATATTTTATCATGCTATGTTAAAGGAGTGTACGGGTTTCCACCACACTCACCGGTCACTGATAGTAACAAATACATGTTTTACTGCGTCAAAAAACACCAAATAATCGTATGCCATTGTGTTGAATACAGCGCATTTGAATATTGTATAACACTACATAGATACCTGCCTTATATAAATATGCTTGACCATTTTTATATCTTGGCACCAGGGTTTATTTTTCTCGGAATCAGTTATCGACACACCAATTTTGTTAACATAGTATCAACAAAATAAAGCCATTTTATATAAGTTACAAAAATGCAATATATTTAATATCCGTTCAACACAAAAAACAGCAAATAAATGCTTTCAATTGCGCATGTTATTACAAAGACGGCAAACGTCGTGCAACATATTCATAGCGATCGCTTATTTGTCTCTTTTAAAGGATTGGGACGAAGAGGTTTTATAAACAGAAAAACATGTTATGCCATGTCGTTATATAAAATATCAGGCTCGTCACTTCTTTTATCCTACGCCGCACCTTATAAAATATACGATAGGGCAGTAACCTGCTATTCTTGATATATCAAATTCAAGAAAAAGCATTTAATTTGGAGACTAAAATGCGAATCAATGTCCTTCAATTCCATGGCGCACTTTAATATTTGGTCAATTATATATAGATGAATATGCTTTGGTTTTAAACCTCCCACTAATCTTAAGAGTAAAAATAAACATTTAAAATCCGTTCATAATGCAACACCCTATCAACTTTCATTATTTTTATAACTCAATGATTGGAACACAATACGGGTGACCATTTTGTTACTTACAAGTAAGCGTGTGTGTTTTTTTCATAATTAATTACATTAGATTATAAGTATCTTGTTTCCGTTATGAAGTATGAAAATATGTATATGCGCTTTGTTGTGTTTCTCCTTTATTGTAATTGGTTAAAAGCAATTCATTTAAAGTTACATTAGTCCATGTTATTATGCTTAATAATTAATTTAAATGCTTAATATAAAAATCTATAAATTTAAATGAAAAATAAAATAATAAATACACACACAATTCGGAAGATACCAAACAACAAACCAACGTCATTTCGATATAGTCATGACTTCGATCTTTTCAAAATATAAATGTAAATTTCATTACAAAATGTCACACATTGGAACATAAGGAGTCACTTGTATCATTGACCATTATTTTATTTAAATATTAATTACATTTTTATACATTAGAAGATGGTGAACAGGTTTCAAATCATGAAGCAGACTGTAGAATAAGCGGAGGATCGTGCGTCCGAAATTATGTTTTGTCTTTTGTTTTAGGACATCCTGGCTCTGTTATTCACACACCTGGCATTTCAATACAGACTTAAGTGCTGAGGGATTTACTGTTTAGGCGCAAGCCACTGGTTTAAATTGCTAAGACGGCTGTTTTTAAGTATATGAAGCCTATAAGGAGTCGATATGTACTTGGCATTCATGAAGCGGAGGCGCCGGACATTTTCCCAATCTTTGCTCTTTTCCGTGTAAGGGTGCGATTATCTGGTCTTCTACTTGATCTTACTGGTCTTAAGGGAGCTCTTCTAGATTTCCACAATTCTTTGAATCGCACAGAAACCGCCCTGAACATAATTCTTCAAAGGGGAGGGGCTGATGTGCAAGTAAGATGCCTTGTACAAGTTGTTAATGACGCTCAGCGTTAAACATCAGAACCTGGACAATATAATATTCAGCTTGGGTCTATATTGTTTTCAAGGCATTTTGGCCGCTTCTTTACATTTGCAATCAAATGAGACTTTGGCTGAGAAATAAGAGTCTTGAGTATTAATATAAAGAAGTGAAACTCCAGTCTCTCCAGCAAAACCATCTTTGTAGATTTTCCCAGTTAATGCAAATAACTCAGATTTGATCCGAGGTCCTTGCTTGCTTTGTTACAACAACACTGGCCTTCGTTTTTCATAAAGTACTGTTTTGACCTTTACATCTTCAATCAATAAATTAGTAATCAGAGATGAAACAGCGTCGGGAAAATTAGATAACTGTGATTCTTGTTAATATTTTACTGCACGCGTGCGTCAATAATGTGGTTTATAAGAGAAAATGATATTTGTACATCCAATATCTCGAATATATCTTTTGTAAGTAGACATCAGATTTATGGACGATTTTCCTTCTATAACTTTTTTATCCCGACGTCTACGATCTTGAAATTAAAAAAACACGAGTTAGCGCAAATACTGTAGAGCCGAGAGAGCGTATTCATTCAAAATAGATATAAATACAAAGTGAAAATATCCGCTATTGCTTCACGGAAAGCGCACAAACGATGCAATCTTGGAAGTAAGTTCAAACCAACCTCAATTTAACCCGGTAAGCTGCATGCCCCCCCCCCCTTCCCCTGAACTGATTAACGTTTTATCTGATTTGCAGTTTCGTGTGTTTATAGTGCATCAAATTAACACTATAGAGAGCATCGTCATTTTCGCTGCCTCGCGGGTAACCTGTTCGATGTTTAGTATTTGTGTGTTGGATACCTTTTTCAAACCAACACACACGCTAGACCAATATGTCAGAAATTAGCCACCATTTTAAACATAATCCAATTTGATTGTTAGTAATGTCAGAGACGTCGTCGGAGGAAACTCTTGTCGATACAGATAATCAGCTGCCACTGTGCAATTATTTCATTAATAACTTAGTGGTAGGTATGTTAAGTTCAGTGTGTCCGATTTTTTTTGTCTGGAGCACGTGTCTTTTTAATGCGATTTTACCATATTTGTAGATTGTGAAGTTCTCCAAAAGGCATTCTGTGGTTATTTATTGCACGTTTAAAATAGTTATTCGCTTCCAAACGGTTTTAAATATTATCAAATATGTGTCAAGTTCATTGCTAATAACAGAGCATTTTCGAATTCGGGTATTCTTCCATTCACGGTGCGCTGTAGCAGTAAAACATGTTTTAAGTTATGTCAAAGTGATGCGTTGATCAGTACGTAGTTCTTATTGGTTTTGATGCTATATGGATGTATTTTGTCAAAGGCTAGCTGTGTAATTATTGATTGTGTTGCTGCTTTTTTGATGCTGGTGTAGATGAAATAGTGACGTCATGGAGCGATACAAGCAACAGTGGCTTTCACAACTACAGTTAATTCTCGCCAAACTCAGGACGACCTATTGGTTAATTCAAAATTGACATTAATTATTTTTTTAAGGGGAAAATACTTGATGAACAAATATTTTACTATCAAAAACATGGATGTACAACCAGTGTTATTAACTTGTACAGATGCGAAAACATTATAAAGATTAACATGTTGAACAAAATCTAGTAAGTGTGATATCGGCTGTATATATACCCAGCCCTGTATCGTACTGGCATGTGTACCTTACAGGTTGAAAATTAAGGTTGCTTCTTCAAAGTTGCTGTTGTTTTATATACTATCTTAAATTAGTTTTATTTTTATCTGAATGAATAACAATTAAGAAAAGCTTTCGTCCAAAATTGTAATGTAAACTATATGCAAATAATCAAATAAATGTTATTTACCTAATACAGACCTGTCATGTAATCAAATAATAATAGAATAGTATACAATATATCGCTAGTTTGTTATTTGCACTCTTATCAACGCATAAATTGCTCAAGAGTGCCACTTTATGAATTATTTACTTTATGATCAAATACCCTGCAGAGCACTAAAGGAATGCAGTACAGGAATATCCCCAATCCTGACTTTAAACTTTAAAAAGTCCCTGCCTCTCGATAAAATCCCATCTGATTGGAAACATGAAAATATATGGCCAGTCTATAAAAAAGTAGACAAACATAATGCTATAAATTACAGACCAATATCACTTTATTGCATTTGCTGTAAAATACTTGAAATGTCATCGCTTGCTCTATCATGTCTCACCTGTATAAAAATAATCTTTTATATGATCTCTAACACGGGTTAAGAGCTTCTCGTTCTTGGGAAACACAACTAATATCATTCCTCCTAAACCTAAAACAATCAAATAATCATACAAACTGACATAATCATGGATTTTGCTAAAGCATTTGATAAAGTACCCCAAGAGCACCTCTTATACAAACTAAAATACTTAGGAATTTATTCCAATACTTTCTTCTGGATACCTGATTTCCTAATAAATAGAACCCAGACGGTTGTCCTGGAGAGAACCACGTCAGATAAGGTACCTGTAACTTCCGAAGCTGTATTTTATTGGTACTCTAAATATACAGATTATACTTTTATATGTAACTGATTAATAAAGCATTATATATTTTAATTAACACAATCGTCAGCTAGTACATTTATTTATACAAAGTTTTATTGTGTGTATCAGTGAGTAGGTTCAGTTTCTTAATGTGTACTTATTTCTTGAGATTTAAGTATTGGACTAGAGTAAACAAGCTATTCAAACATCAGCATTGTATATAAGATTTGCAAACTGAATATATTTTATTTCTTAAAAAAAATACGTGGGTAGCGACGAAAACAAAACATACAGAATTGAAGGTATTTTTTCGGAAATCGTTTGCTTTGTTAAGAAATATAAATGACCTGATTTAAACTGGCTTTAAAATCCATGACTTGGAAAAAAACATGTCTTTTTTATTTATACAATATTTATTGTCTCAATTAACCAGAGTTCGTTGTGGACAATCGCATTTGATAGTCTTAATGCGACGATAAATTATTTACATTTAGCAGCCAATCACTATTGAAAGCACGCAGTAGACTGGACAAAATCTTCATAAACGAATATGTGACCCAACACCACGTTGTGCAGCCGATGGTTTTGTATTAATCAGGATAACTGAAAAAGGCAAATAAATCATCAAAGGATTTAAAATAACTGTATATATAGTTAATTTAAAATGTAAATCACGATTTTCACTATCAAACAACACAACCCCGTTTTTTTATTTAATAAACTTAATAGATTATTTTATCAAAACGATCCATACCATTTTCATCCACTCAACTGGTGTCTTGCATGGTGACTCCACTGTCAATCAAGAATGTTGTATGTTATTTTAAGTAAAACAATGTGTATTGCTTGCAATAACTATGTAAAACAATGTGTATTGTTTGCAATAACTATGTTCAAATTAATCACTATCGTTATGTTAAAAACAAAAAGCATGAGTTAAAAACGAAAAACATGAGTTAATTTCGATGTTTAATTTCGATGTTTAATGTTTATACTGCGAGATGTTATGTAAAAGACAATGATCAATCTCATTGAAACACACACACGTGCAATTTAGATTATTTGTTCAACTAAAAAAAAAACTAAACCGTAGTCATGTTGATATAATTTCCGATAATTTAAATCCTATTTTTAGCAATAGCTGTTTTCCATTTATTATGTTATAATAATGAGTATGCGTGCAACATTAAAAAAGTGTGCGTCCCCGCCATGATTATGACTCGATTCCATACGGTTTACGTGCTTGCACATAACACTTGACACTTATCATGTGTGCATCTTCCTTGCATGGATATACTGAAATTCATCAAATTCCCTGTTCATAATTTAAATGTCGGTGTTTTATTTTTACATTAAAATATGATGACATGTTGTGTGCAGCCTACGTACCGCTAGCTCAACGGTCTAAGTCACATAGGAGACTTGTATCCTGTCCATTAAACAAAGTGTGGAGCGATGGTTATTTCGAAATACATTAATACAATTGATTATTAGTCGTAGGTCATTGGTCGTGGATACTTATCACGTTAATCGCATGAAGTTCACATTCACAGAGGTCACTTGAACTGTGTGCTAAGTCATTGTATTATATAGTTGTTGGTGCCCAGCCCATATCTTAATCGTGCATACTTGGATTAAAATAACATAAATTGGTAAAATTTATCATTATAAAGCGTATCACGGTAACATTTCGGTAATATGCATTAAGAATAATAACCAATTGCAATGCATTCGCCCTTTATTAATCTTTTGGATTTAGTATTTACTTTTTAAAATTACAAATAATGAGTATGTATGTCAAACGAAACAAACATTTATGTATATGCTACATGTAATTACCTATGAATACTGATTTTTCCGATGATGTTAATCCTTTTTTCAAAACTAAGATAAAAGCCAAACATGCCGTCACATACCACATGGTGCGGCTTCACTGTATTCTATAGTAGACACAGTGATATTTTTAGACGGAGCAGACTTTCGTGATTGGCAATTGTTCATTATTTACCAATTACCGTATAAAGTGTCATGGGAAATTCCAATTTGCCTAAATAATAAGCTGCTATTTGCCTTCCAAAGCGAACACAGGATAATAATGTTGGCGTTCGTTCCGCATAGCGAGAGTAAATAAGTAGTATGATTGCTTTCTTTAAACAATGGTACACTAGCTATTAACTCAAACGTTTGCTGTCCGTGTGTGAACATATGATGCTCATATAAAGATGTTATACATCGCTCAAAGGATCAAAGTGTGTGGTATAATTATTCGGCTTTTCTTATCACATAAAAAATTCACATACAAGTAATTCATCTTTATCACAGAACCATTAAGGTAATTATGTCACTAAATAATTCAGTTAGAACCAAAAACAATGCGATAAATCACGTGTGAGTTTTTACTTAAATAATCATTGAGTTTCTACAAAACCGAACTTTAATTTCATTTAATAACAAAACAAGTGGCTCTACATCATTTTTAGCAATTTGTTTTCCAAATGCGAGTACATGTACGTTTCGTTCATACGTGACGCTGTGCGTGTCATTATCGCGATGTTTATATACAAAAAGTAAACCAATTTATGATAGCCGTGGCGTAGTAAATATAGTGCCCGCCTAGCGATCAGGAGGTCACGGGTTCGATCCCCAACATGAAAGCGTTCTTTAGATCATCCCCATAGACACCAAGAACTTGTTATAGTTCAAGGAAACGGACAAGAGAGCGTTGCAAATATGCCTAAGGCTTTCTTTGCAATCGAGCTAAAAAGATTTAAACTAATGAATTTAATTTGTTTTGTCCTTTAAATGTGCTTTCAATGATAATTTGGCTTTATGGAATTAATTAAGATAATTTGAATACAGATTACAAACTGCTTTTTTAAACACGTGTGTTTTTAACAGTTCATTACTATATCTGTGTGTATTGTAATTACATCGTCAAACATGGCAAAGACAATAACTAAAGGTATGCACATATTAATGAAAATTTGTTAATTGAATAATTAAATAGTACATCCTGTGGAAATGCATCGATCTTAATATGAAATAATAAACTGAACAGAAAAATTCATCTAACAATATTAAATAAATTAAATAGACCTTTCAAAATAAATAAATAAATACTATATTAATACTATGTACAGTTTAAGTTACAACTTTGTCAATTAAAAAGTAAATCCTACTCAATAAACCATTAACCAATTTTCAACAAGATAATCGTTTTATCAATTGTTTTCTCTGCTTATTTTTCGAGAGATTGTACACTATCATCTTCATCTTTATTTAGACAAGTCATGCCGACGAACTGATTATTTGTTCGCAAGTTTGATAACATCAGCGTGAGCTCTCACAACTCTTGCCATTTACCGTACAAGATCCCTGTTTTAATTACTTTGATTTTTGTTTCTGTTGTTTTGTTGTTTCTTAGAGTCGCGCATTTGATCAGTTTTCTAACTCAAATTACATGATATTGATTGAATGATTTCCCTCTTTCGCGTGCGCCTGAATTTCAACTTGTTTTACCCTTCCGGTTAAAGCGAAAGGGGCAATCCCCGGTCTGTCTGTCTGTTTGTATGTATGTCCGTACGACCTTCTGAATCTTAAAAATACAATAACTCAATAGGGACCGGAGAAATGCAAACGCGATATGTAAACACGCGTATATGATGGAGGTATTTTAGCTTGTTTTCATTAGACACAAAGTTTTTTTGATATTGTCCAGAACTTAATGGTCACTAAATGCTCACTATATTAATAATCATTTTTTTCAGCTACTTTGATAAAATTAGGTGTGTTGATAGAAATCAACATAGTACACATGCACGTTATTATCCCCACGCTTTTAAAAGCGTGGAAATAAAAAGCGTGGGGATATTGTATTGATCTCCGCTTTCTGTCCGTCTGTCCTGGCCACTATCTCCTCCTACACTATTAGCACTAGAACCTTGAAACTTACACACATGGTAGCTATGAGCATATGTGCGACGGGGCACTATTTGGAATTTTGATCTGACCCCTGGGTCAAAAGTTATGGGTTAATAAATGAGTAAAATGGGTAAAACAAAATCATTTTACTAACAACATGCGACGCCCATGATAATAACTTTTGACCCAGGGGTCAGAACAAAATTCCAAATAGTGCACCGTCGCACATATGCTCATAGCTACCATGTGTGTAAGTTTCAAGGTTCTAGTGCTAATAGTGTAGGAGGAGAATACTCTTTCTGAGCTCGGATTACATGACTGTCCAGAGCGTGTGTACAAATTGATGAGACCGGAATTAGTTATGAGCATCGCCCGCAGACTGTGATTGCCCCCACAAAAGCCGTAGTCAGTGACTTCACCGCGGGCAACCACTACCAACCTCATAGCTTGCGCCAAAGATGCTGGGCACCACATGCCCCCTTTTTGTTTTAAAGGTGATATTATCAAAAGATGTTTTTATAATAGAGGAAGTATTAAGTCCTTCTAATCTGTTTGCATTATCTAAATAGAAGTAATTTAGTTACTAAATATATTCGTTTATTCCAAACAAACAATTACTTACATAAGGCACTGTTGGCAGTTATTTTAAATGACTTATATTAGTGATGGATAAGTTTTTGGTAATGTTTAATAATAAATTGTATGACGATTAAAAATTTTATTTAATAGAATTGAAGACACAAGATATATACAGAGCAATTTTACAATACGATGCGTACATGCAGTCAAAAAAATGAACGAGGAGCTAATGGATTGAGCGACAGCGAATTAAAAATTTTATTTAATAGAATTGAAGACACAAGATATATACAGAGCAATTTCACAATACGATGCGTACATGCAGTCAAAAGAATGAACGAGGAGCTAATGGATTGAGCGACAGCGAAAGCCATGTCAACAATTTCGGAGACCGGTGTGTCGAAAGCAGATGTGTTCAGGCGATACATGGAGACGAATCTCCTGAAGGAGGCCAACCGGTAAGGTATGAGCCAGCCGGTGTTGTTGATCTTTGACGGCCATGTAAACCATACGTCGCCTGATATCATCAATTGGCTCAGAGCAAGGACAACCATTTATCTGTGTTGATTGCCCACACTTTGCACATCCTCCCACCATTCGATTGTTTGGTATTCGGTCCGTTTAGGCGCTACCATTACGCAACCTTTATACAGACACACGGGTGAAAGGTGGTGACAAAACTTGATGTACACAGGATCGCTTGCAAGGCGTATTGAAAATCAATTAGCCTACTAAACATAATTTCGGCATTTAAAAAGGCTGGGATTTTCCTCCTGAAGCGTTAAAGGAACAAGACGCCGCTACAGAGAGCGGACGCTATTTGAGGGGGTGAAAGAGGCGATACTAGAATACTTGAAGAACAAAGTAGTCCTAACTTCTGTCACATCCGAGTGCTTTCCGTGCAGACTGAAAGGCAAACAAATAGCGAAACCCAATCAAATGGTCGTGAAATTACCGGCGATCAATACATGTCTGAAATCGACGAGCTCGTCATAGAAACCTCTTCGCCAAAGCCCCGTGATAAAGAAAAAAACCAGCACAGAAGAATGAACCATTAACGACTGTGTCGTCAACCAGTGGCATCTTTGAAGATGCTGAGCCTGAGAATGAAGATGAGGAAGACGATGACGAGGTCTTCTGCGTGTGTTAGCAACGCCAGCCACCAACCTTTAATTCCCCCCTCACATTAAACTCTGGGGTCAATATGAGTTGTGTGGACATTGGATGCGCTTGGCATTCTGTCATGAAAAACGACATGTTTTTATTAGGCTCCTTTTTAAATTGTTTATTGTTTGTTCAAACTATATTTTCGCCAAAAAGTGATTTACTTTCTTCCTTAATATGTTTCTATTTGTGATAATATAGAATTGGTTTGTTACTAAATTTCGTTGCATTCGTTATAAAATACACACAAACACAGAACCAAACGACTTACTCAACACAGCCTTATGCAAGGTATGTTATCCTCCGTTCGAATCTCATTATGCACGTGCAAATGATCAAGCAATTAGAGTTGTCAAAATTGTTAGAAAGCGTCAGAGCGATTCTTACCTGTAGGTACCTGTCAAATGAAAAACGAGGTATTGTTTTTGTAAAAACATCTTTTCCGATGGAAGTGCGCGTTGAAACTTGTTTGTTTTTATTGTTTTTTTTTAGGGGGGGGGGCAATTTAGTTATAATTGTTTATTAACAATCCACAGCTCATGATATTCTTAACTGGCAGAAAGGATAGAAAAACAGGCTACATCTTCTGGATATTTCAATGGTATATGGTTACACTAATAAACGTAAGCACCTTTTTAAGCTGTGTCAACTTCTTCCATCATCCAATATATTGGCTGATATCATTTTCTCTGATCGTTAAAGCCATAACTTAATTATTATTACTGGTCATAATTTACCTTTACCTCGTGAACGTTAATCCACGATTAGTGAAAGTTGCTTCACGTCATTAGTAAACCAGTAGCTGACATGGTTGGTGGTGGTTTTGCAGTGCAGAGGTAACCATATCGTATAACAAGTACTAGAAGTCGTCGCGGAAGTGATTGTAGATGTATTAGGTGGTAACAACAAGTGTGGGATTCATATCACCCGGACTATGTTCGTGTGCTCGGGAAATGCAGAAGCCCGGACGCTCATCGAAAGAATATTTCTGTTTTTAATGTGAAGAATAACGCATGCTAGTCGTTGCAGTCTTTAACAATAACACTAGACAATAGACAATAACACCAGCTATAATTATACATGTATGTCTACAGTGGAAATAATTTTGGATCTTCAAGCTGTAATATATGTGCAATTATACAAACGTGATTCGGCATACGCACATTGTTAATTTCATGCTCATAACTCTTCAAATAAAATTTGCTTTGCTTAACATTCGAACGATAAGATTCGGACCCATTGAAATTATGTTTAGTGATGCTCCTGTGGCGTTGAATATATCTTAGGCTTTATTCATTATTAGTTTTACCGACTGAAGACGCAAATAGTGCATTTTATCATGTTCTACTGTTAAGGACGCAATTGTAATACTGTTTTGTTTTGCGATGATGATTATCTTAAATTACTCATCAGCTAACAAAATACTTACAGACCAAGTGTTAAGTCTTGCCACATTAACATAATAACCGTTAATGCGTCCGCTACTTTAAATCAGTTTTTGCAATTTGCAACATGACGCAAATTCATAACTCCCATGTTATCAAAAGTTCCAAGTGTTGGTATTTGAAGACATATTTAAAGCAACAACAGTCATTAAAACACAAACACGTGTATTGCTTTAAAGGATGTCTATACAAAGATAAAAAGATCAAATTGTATGTTCGTTTATGTTGGCAAAGTTGGATCTCTCATTTTGTGATAATGTATTTGCATATGCTTTAAAGGTTTATAGTCTGACATTTTCATAGAAGTACATCTTCAGCTGACTTAACAATAAGCCTCCTACCCACCCTCCCCCGCCACCAATCACTTGGCTTAAGGCGCCTTGTAACAGTTGACGCAGTAGGCAGTTTTGACCTTTGGCTTCCTTCCCTCCATTATACCAAGTTAAACCCTTATGAAGATCGCAATTGTGGGATTCTTTGCATTCTCAAAACATTACAGAATCGAACAAGAGACATATGATCTCGAATCCCGCGTTCTACTACTGCACGGCACACTTCTTATATAACAGAGGCTCCTTACATACCCTTAATTATTTTCTTCTCTTCATTATTGATCGATACAAATAATGTATATGAAAGGCTTACAATTGAATTTTTCAAATTAAAACAACCTAGCATTACATGTTTGTGTTATATCTGGCTGGAAAATACCGGATACCTCAATTGTTGAAGTATAATTATTCCTTTGAGGGTTTGTGGACTCGTGGTAATGGTATCCTGACGTTACCCTAGTCTCAATCAATCAGCATGAACTTGAATTTACCCTTTTAAAGGAAGCATAATTATTCCTTTGGGGGTTTGTGGACTCGTGGTAATGGTATCCTGACGTTACCCTTGTCTCTGTCTCTGTTTTGTCCCTGGTTTGTCTTGCCGATCTTTCAAATCTATGGTTACTGTGCATGTTTTTGTTTTTTTACGTAGTACTTATTGTTTAAGTTTTATATTTTATTGTTTCATTAATTGTCTTATAGCTATACACATAGAGTAGTTTTATAGTGTCTTGTTGATCTTTCTAATCTAGGGTTACTGTGCATGTTTTTACGTAGTACTTTAGTATAATAGAGTGGTTTTATAGTATAATTGAGTAGTTTTGATCTATTTCTTTTGAAACAGTGTTGCAAAATGTATTCGTATATGCGATACGTCAAATGTTCTTATGTAAAGCGCCATTGAACATGCACTCTTGCATGAAAAGGGCGCTATATAAATCCGGTATAATAATAATAATGATAATTATACAATAATCATGTAGGTAAGAAATAATAGGCAACCTTTATGACGGTAAGATTTCGGATCCATTTAAATTACTTTTAGTGATGCTCCTGTGGCGATGAATATATCTCCGGCTTTATTCATAATAAGATTTACAGATTGAAGACGTAAATAGTGCATTTTATCATGTTTTACTGTTAAAGGCGCTGTTTTATTTGCAATGTACAACATTTGTTCGCCCTACACCCTTGTATGAACTGTCAGGAATTTAACGCCCGATAAACATTCATACCAATGCATGAAACGCCATATTCGCTTAGTATCGCGCACTGCAATGCTTAAGGGTTGTCAGTAAGAGCCGGCAGCCGGCAAATTAGACCGTGATAAAACAAAATGGACCGGCAAAGTGACGAAAATTTCCGTAATCTTTCCCCTTTACTTGCATAAAATATTTGACCTTAACTCATGCTGATTAGTTTAACGATGATACATATTGCATTAATTAAATCACATAATCCCGTCAAAATTACTATACCTAAAAGTAGTTTTTACATTCTTATAGCATCACAAAAGTATATGTCCTTATACTTTAATTTAATGACATATGCGGTATTTTAATTAATGGCGTTTCACATTGCAGAAAAGCAAACAAGAGTAGTATCATGTGCATGTAACGAAGAAAAAAAAAGAATAAAGACTGTTTAAAAATTCCTGATAGTGTACTACAATGGTTGGAATGCGTGTGTATAATTAAAAATTTACATAATTTTCGAAATTTGCTGATGTGTATTTTTATACACTTGTACCTGCTATTCTTTTTGCATGCTTTTTTGTTTTGATTTTCAAGTTTAGCAAAAATGTTCCCTGCTTAGATTTACAGTCTAAATGGTAAGTAATGTCAAGACGAAGTATTTTAAAGTTATATTAGTTTTTTTTCATCGAGATAAATGAACTTATCAAGTCCGAAACTCTTCTAGTATTAAGTCTTGGCCAATCACCATACAATTTAGTATAAAAGTGAAATAAATCTTTCAAAAAAATAAAAATTAATAACGTAACAAGTGGAAAATGTTATAAATTATATATAGTATAAATTAATTCTATAAAGCGAAGTGTCTGCAACAACTTAACTGCTATTATTTTACATGAAGTATAAAAAAGTTGATATGGACATTGTCCCCTCCCCCCCTCCAAAGTTAAATAACTATTAAACAAATTAATAAATACATTTAATTAATAAAAAGTGATTAATTTGACAGATGAATCATGAAAAAATAAAGTCTACAAATTCACCCTAAAGCTCGTCTTTGCATTTCAAAATGTTGACTGGGAGCAGAGAGGAAAGACCCTCTAAACAATTTAACAGATCAAAAAGATATGCCACATAAAATCTTCAAAGCTTAGCTTTTTATGCAGTATTACTAGCCTGAACGTCTAGTGGCTCCTTGTTTATGAAAAGGCTGTACGCAAAGGAATATTTTCACATTGGGTTCATCGGTAAATGAAAAACAAATCCAGTGGACGGCCACGTTTACGTTTTAGGAGCGTTAGCTTCCAAATGTATTTCAAACCTAAACGCCAAAGGGAACATACTCTGAGGACTATGATGTTGGTCACACACACACGCACACACACACTTTCGACAATGCACATTTAGTTTGATTTTAAAATTTAAACCAACGCACCATCTGATTAAGTCACTTACCGATGATGCTAAATATCCTAACAATGTCACTTTGGTTCATACATGTTTATATAAACTATATAATGTTTGCAAATGCGCTGCTTTTCTTCCATCGTTAAAACAAAAAATATGGGTGTATATCATGTAATTCTCATTTTTGACTGTGAAACCTTTTAAGTAAAATGCACCGAGAGATGGTCGGGACTGGCTGTTGACTTAAACTCAGATACCATGCGTGTATAAGAATTCCTCTAACTTATTCAAAGTTACGCTCTCGAATGTTATGGTTTTACAGTTTGTGCTAGAAATATAGCTGCAAAGTAAGATTTATTAAATTTGATTTTGTTGAATGTTTTGCTTTAATGAATACTTTTCTTTAATACACATCCTGAAATAAATTAGTCGATTTGACAGTGTTTCATTGAAGACGCATATAATGTGTTTACTTGCTGATCTGTATATTATATACACTTATTTAAACAAATGAATAAGTATATTTATGTGCAAACATGTTCTCTTAACAATAATACCCTTTAGATTTCCTTTTAAATGTATTCTACAAATTGCATTATTCTGTAAAGTACATGTGAGTAACCAACTCAAAATGTATGTGCAGGCGGCGGTTTAGAATTTATTTGTGTTTGTGTTTCTAGTAACCAAATACCAGCAACAGTGTCAAGGGACATACACTTGGCATGATAACGAACATTTGCAGGAAGTAACCAGCGTGCCAATCGTGTGTCTGCAGCTGAATAAAAAGAGCGTATCACCAATAAGAAATACAATCAATTTAAGGTTGCAGAAGAATAAGCTTTAATGTCTTGTTTTAACTAGGTTAAGTTAGTTCATAACTTTGCTTATGTTCATTGTACCTGAACTAGTACACCGTATCTTTTATTTCCCGATAACGCCCGCGCGCGAGTTCTTATGTACACATTTTATCGAGTCTTTCAGCGCGATTCGCCACGGTGACATCAATGCGTTTGACGTTGTTTCACGGTGTATCGCGGTAACGAATTTATTTGTCAGGCTTGGCTGAATCACGGTGGTGCCTGGTAGAAGGAAAAAATCACTCTAGACGTAGTGTATGGCACATAATCTATGAACCTCACATTATTAAGGTATGCTGGTAATATTATCTCATATTGGTATACCACTACGAAAGAAAAGTCCTTGGTATCACATGGCATCATTATTATCAACAAAATGAACGTAAATCCCTTAGCAGTACTAACACATCATGTTATAAACTCTAAATTATAATTAATATGTATGGAAATTGCAATGTACCAGTTATTCATATATATATCTGATACTTAATTTTTTTAATAAATTATGTTTGATTAGTCAAAAAGTCTCACCTCGGCGACCATAGCTCATGTCCCGTTCCCGGCGGCATGTGGTTTTGGTGGTAACCATACCAGACATGAGGGGTTTCCTCCTGGTATTGTGGCCTGAAACATAATACAAGACCACATCATCATCAACAATCTTTCAGAAAAATATATATCAGTAACAACTATAATTCTAAATTTTTCTCGACTTTCGTGCTCCTAGTAATTTGTTTTGATAGGAGTGCTGGGACACACTCCTGTCCACGCATGAAGCATTCGCGGTAGGACTGTATCTCGAAATAACACTATCTAAGAGAAACAAATACATTCGAACATATCTTTTAGCATATAATTAGCGTTTATCTCATTCCATTATATAAAAAAAAGAAAGAACATGCTAGCGTATTTTTTAAAAATTAAATACAACAATCACGCCATGTATCCATTTTTCGCTATATGCTGTGGTATAATTATGCTATTTCTATGCCCTTTAAATAACTAAATTAATCGAATCAGACGATGTAATTAAAACCACCTGCCACTCACTATAAATTCAATACAGTTTATCAAATGATATATAACATACGAAATTAAAACACCGATGTATAAATATTAGAAACGCCTCACTTCCGCATAACTTGATTTCCGCGACGACTCATCGTTCGCTTCTACCTATCTTGCCAAATGAACAAATACTGGTAACAGCAAATGAACAGATACTGGTAACAGATAAACAGACATTTTAAATGGAACTGTTAAATTGGTGTTTCGCGAATGCATCATTTTGTTACGCTGATGCTTATGGTGATGTAGCGGGAAGACACTTACTAAAAGCATCATACCATCTATATAATGTTATAATAATAAATTCGTATGTCATGTGGTACACAA
Organism: Dreissena polymorpha; assembly: GCF_020536995.1. Classification (NCBI taxonomy): domain Eukaryota; kingdom Metazoa; phylum Mollusca; class Bivalvia; order Myida; family Dreissenidae; genus Dreissena; species Dreissena polymorpha. The sequence continues at coordinate 131,541,811 of NC_068356.1, read as the reverse complement.
TTGTATCCACATAAAATGCAAAATCGTCTGTTCAACAAAGACTTAAACTATATCCTCTCAATAAATGTGTTCTTTTATTCATTGGAACAACAAGATAAAAAAGCTAACAATCGTAATAACAAACACGCGGTATAAGGCATTCCACAACAGTTGTTTTGGAAATTAAATATATGTTTGGCAGATATAATTTACTGCTTATAGCTTTAAAGTAATATTGGAGTTGTTTTATTGGGATGGCACATTGATTGACTCTTTCTATAACTATTTGGTCATGGTGAAGGTATGTATACATACACAAAACAGTATTCAAACATATCATCTAATGGTTTCCCTGAATCGACAGGCAGCAAAATGGATTACGATAAGTGACAGTTTGTTTTGTGTATTGATAATTACTCAAATGCTTCATTTTATTTTAAATTCATTAATTTTACGTGTGAAGTGTGCAATACGCTGCAGTTCGGTTATTGTTGACGAATCATTACCAGTTTGGTTATCCACTATATACATGTTTTTGTTTAGAGGGGAAGGGGCGAAATAATTTCAATAATTCATTTGGTGTGTTGTCCACGGCTTTGTATTCGTTTTCGTATTTTGCCCGTATACCATGATAATCCACTGAATCAAAAGCAAGCCTATTATACTTGTGCAACAATAAATAACACAAATTGTACGTCATAATATTTTGAATTAACCGAATAATTAACTTATTTAATTAGTTTATTAAATATGTTAACTATTATTTATTGTCTTTGAGTTAGCAAGCTCTGATAAACTGCAGACGTAGGCAAAGAAATGCGTACATAAAAAAAACATTAAAGTTCTGTTAAAGACAAAGTGTTTTGAACGAATGTGCTTGAATAATGAACACACACGTCGGTATTAACAATCTAATGATTTGTTATCGTTTTTGCTATTGTTTCATAATAAGAAGAGTCTAACAGTTTAACAATTTAATGAATTGATCAATTGAACTGACAGTTTCATTTACAAATGTAATGTTTCAACTCACTAGATTAACTTCGTAGATTGGAATCGATGTCCTAAAACACGAGATTCAATTATTTCGTCTCAGGATAACCAAATCCGACAGGAGCATCATGGCTAAGTTGTGATGTGTATATATTTACAAACATTCGAATTTCATCTGGCTGTTACCATATTGTTGTTGTTTTTTACACACGTAAGTGTTTTGTTCGTTGAAGGTAAAGTATTGCTTCTCAATAGGTATACATTCGAGTAGGTTTGAGAGCTTTGAGCGTTTCTTAATTACTAAAGAATAACTACCTTATTAAACCATTCATTATAATCACGTATTTTTTCATGTTTGTATTATAATTATCTTTAAACAGAAGACTTCACAGGACTTCGTAATTACAAACTATTATCTTTATAATAAGCTATTAGTAAAAACACGTGTCAGTTTTACACGTAGTTTTTTTGTACATGCATTAAAACTACAGTAACTATAAGCGTATGTTTGTTTTCTGTTCATGATAAAGGTTTCGATCCTTTACTTTTTTCTATTTTTGATAATTTAAAATGAGCAGACCCCTTTGTCCTATTCGAATGTTTAGTTGTATTGCTTTTCAATGTTAAATTTAAATACAAGGAATCTTGTTATAAAACTATATTCTATATTCTACGTTTATATTTATTGCAAAAAGTACATGATCATAATCATAAGGCCTACAAGTTTTCATTCAATTACGGTATGTATCATAATGAATTAAATTGCTTGACCACTGCCCTTTTGTTTCACTTCTTGGCACCATGAACCATTATAATATTCAGCAGTTTGGAATCACTTGGAATTCACGGATGTATCCGGTAGTATTTTAATGAGATTTCAGACATGTCTGTAAATCTGACGCTTGCAAATAATTGACCATATTTCATTCAACGAACGCGTGCATATTTCTGTTTCACTCTAAGCAAAATCCCCCACCGATAGCTATTTATTTGATTTATAGCAGTATATTAATCATGTACTAGCGTCATTAATTTATCAAATTCTGTTAAATAACTATGGCGACAATCTCAAATAATATTGTAGATGATGTGAACCAATTGCGTACGGTTTCATGTTTTTATAGAATAACATCTTGTACACGTTTGGGCTGCTAATAATATTCCGATAGCGCTCACCATATGATGCGAATGCAAACGTAACACTGGTTAGAACCTTACGTTTCAAAATGATATTTTATTAAATTGTAAATACCTCATAACATGTCGAAGTTCCTGTTGCATAGTTAACTTTTTGCGAGGACGCTGTTGAGTTATTACATCCCATAAGCATGTGTTGATTCTTAAAGCCTGTGATAGAAAAACAGCTGTTATTTAGAAGACTCACACTCATGTATTTGAGCAAATGTGCGAAAACAAAAATCACTATGCTCTTACCTTTAAGTCTCAGGAACGGGTGTATTTTGCATGAAATTTATTGTCAAAGTCAACGAAAGTCATTTCGCAAAAGCATTAGTTAAGACTGCGGGTGTAATTGTATAATTGAATGCTCGAATTGTAAAATTGAATTGCTCGAATGTATGAAACGCTCTGTCGCTCGAGTTTGTTTCTTGAGACTAGAACTATTACTTGGTATTTTTTAGGGAGATCGGAGGAACGATCCTATTGGGAATCGAACCCGTTACCTCACGGTCGCTAGGCGGACAAAATATCCACTACGCAACGGCGACCTATTATTGTTTCAACTTGTCAGATACTCATGTTTCTGTACATTACCACACTGTAGTAAATTGTTTACAAAATGCATTTATGTATAACAGCTATATCGAACGGCTTTCATTTTAACCTATGTTTTGTTTATCATGAAAATAAGTTATCATGATTATTACTCTGACTTCAGTATATTTTGTGCATTTAACCTATAAATAAGTGATTAATCATGATTACATAACTAGTTTGTATGAATTGCAGACACAACACAAGAAACAGGAGTCAGAAAAAAATCAATTTACACACGCGTTATATGTCATCGTAAGTATTTTTGTCTGTTTGTATGCACATAAATATAAATATGCGCACAGTAACTACTGAGTCATAAGACTACATTACCAAACGGATTCATTAATCAGAGACATGGTTTAATCAGTATTGTATTCAATTAATTAGTACAATCGAACTAAAACAAGTACACACATTCGTTTTCAGTTGACAAAACATTTGCAATCAATTAATACGTAAGAAAAAAGACGTTCCATAGCCACACATTGTTAGAACGGAATCAATTTATTAAACTGTGCCACATCAATCCAGAAAAGGTCAGTCTGATCTTATGAAGAATAACACTCACTTAAACATGTTAGTGGTTTATAACGCTTTTGAATATATGTTTTCATATATCAGAATGATTTAAATAAGACAAGACGCGTGTTTGAAGGTTTGTAAACAATATATAATCCTTACTATCAGAGCGGCCTTCTCTTTACCAGAGCCGTGTACTTCGACCAAATCTCAGATGTGTTGAGTGAAAGCAGATGCAACAATCGAATTTCTTAAATACAATTGCATCGGCATGTCAACATTCTCTATTTATTGCGTATTGAATGGGTATAGCATATGCTTTTAATGATTTTACAAACGCGATTATTCATACCAGCAATTTTGTTACGAAATATATGTGTATATATATGTTTTTATTTATTTATTTATTTTATTTACAACATGAACTACATAACTTATACATCTGTATTTAAAAAACAATCAAGTATAACTACAAGCATACAAATAGTTCAAACAATATCCGATGTTTTAAAACGGGTATTTTCTCTTAATACTAGAACTCAAATAATGTTTAGATACTATTACGTATGAACAGGCCAGACTTTTTAAATATCTATAAACATACGTTAGTTAATAATTATTCAGTTGTATTGGACAATGTTTGGGTTAAAGTACGCAATGCAGTCCTATGATTGCAAAACTATATATTTTTAAGTCATGTATCATGATAAAAATAATTATGATTAAATATTGTAAATCTAGTTGCGATTAATTAATGCACATCTAAGCCATTATGTTAATATTCACATTAACGTCATGGTTTCGGCTTAACAGGTGCTTTTAAATATGTAATGTTAGACATTTGGGAATCGACATAATGTACAAGGCTTTTCTAAAACTACATCATTTCAATATTTTGGTATCGTGTTAGCTTTCCGGAATACTTGTCTCAAGTACAGCAGACGTTTCAAACAGATTTACGATTATACTCATCCGACAGATGCAATCAGGATGTCTACATGTCTTCATCTGTTGCTTGGAAATTATTTCGCCAAGAGCGGTATTCATTTGCGCTACAGATTCTCTCATTTTCTGCTACAAACGCGGCTTTTAATGTTTTATGTTTCGAGAATTTGTATAATAATCAATCTATAGTTTTTGTCTTATTTATGAGTAACCGTTGTTAAGCTAAAACGAGCCTAAATATTATTAAAGAATATTTTGACATTATAGTTGTAAACGAAGTCGTATAATTGATCAGGTTTATGCCGGAAATGACGCGTAAATTCGCTCCCTTATATTGATTCCTTCGCCGAAAATCGCCTTCAAATTTCAACTCCTTGTTCTTTTTGAACTATCCGTTTTCTTTTATGTCTGCATTATTAATCAAGTATCAATTTTGATTATTATCTCATCGAACATCATACTTAACTGCACAGTTTTTTTGTTTTTTTCAGAAACAATTTAGTATTATAAAGAAAAAAGTTTAAGCAACTCATTTTTCGTTTAACATTACAAATTCAAATAGAAAAGCAAGTTTTTTTACAAAACACAAAATCAAAGTCTCGTCAAAGGCAAAAATAGCGTTGTTGCGTTTGAGCCGCTTGACTGATTTGAAAAGTTTAACACAGATTTGAACGTGCGAATCATTTTTAATAATAACTTAGGTGAATAAAACGAACTAATTCAAATAACGGTTAGTTTTCATTATACACTTTACTTTAATTAATTTGCATGTACACTATTTTTAACTAAACAGCACTGTTGACAAATGTTCATAAAATTATAATGGATATAGGAAAGACGCTATCGCGTTATGGTAGATGATTTACTAATATAATCAAGGATAAAACTGTAATAGTAATGTGGAAGTTCTAAATTACACGCAACTGATGCTATTCAATATAAGATTTACACATTGATCAAAAGCATGCGTTTGACAAAAATATATCTAGAGTTCAAAGGACTTTGGTTTTCCTAAATCATATGCAAGTGGCTTTAAAGCCACTCACCTTGAAATGAAATACATGATAGATCAATACATATAGATGCAATTCGAAAGTGTGCAAAATTGTCATTAAATCTATAGCTTAGTTAGTAAGTAATTTATCATAATTTTTTCAATTTTAAAACCGAAAGTAGGAGTTTTTTACGTATACGTCCATTTCGACAAACGCGATTATGTTTAAGTTTCAGAGCGCAAAAAGACGAATTTCTATCTTGTAACCACCAGATATAGTCTAATTGGCATAAATTAAATTAAATATATAGCTTAGTTAGCAAGAAATCTATTATTTTTCAACCGGTACCACTTGTAAAACCAAAAGTAGGATTTCTAGACGTAAACTTCCATTTCGACAAACGCGATTATTTTTAAGTTTTTAAGCGCAAAAAAGACTGATTTCTACCTTGTAACCACCAGATATATTCTAGATAAAATATGTTCCTTATTTATACTTAAATTTACTATGCTAATTGAATCATTTCAAGGTGTGTGGCTTTAAAAGGTATTACTCAATTATAGACATTACAAAATTCTTTTTCAAATGCATTCTGGGTCAATGTAAACCATTTTCTAACAACACATTTCAAATCAAATTCAATGACCATGAAGCTTATATTTGTTTAACATAATAATAAAAAAACAATCGTTTTGATGATTTAATCAAAGATTTTTTTACGTAAATGCCCATAGGCTCAAAAATGTCAGTAATGGTTATGTTAAGGACAATTTGACTAAAATGAAGCACTAAACGAGTGAAATAATTATGATATTCAAACGCTCAGATTGCTTGAAAGTTGTAATGAAAGACAAATGACTAGAAAAATGAAACTTGTTTGCATTCGGCGGAATAATACTACAGTAACTCAAACCCAAGTGCATATTGTATGAGAATGTGATAATCGACCAAACACCTAAACAAGCAAACATGTGACATTTGTTCAACGTTGGCTAAACGTCCAACCGACGTAATATCGATTTGATGTCAGGAATGCTTCGAACAAATGTCTTTTGTTGGCTAGGAAATCACTGAGTCATCCCAATCCATTTTGTTTGCTAGGTAATAACTGAGTCATCCCAAGCCATTTTGTTTGCTAGGTAATAACTGAGTCATCCCAAGCCATTTTATTGGCTAGGTAATCACTGAGTCATCCCAAGCCATTTTGTTGGCTAGGTAATCACTCGGCGAATCGGAATCGGTCTAACACCTTATTTCACAAGACATTTTAGCAAAAACGAACACAAACATAAACATGAAATCATGCTCATTTAAATAGGTTTCAAAATACATCGTTTCACATAGATTTCATATAGTTCCAAAGTTAGTCCATATGAGAGCATGGAACGACAACTCTGCATGTCAGGATTCCACAAAGTAAAGTATCCTCTTTACCATGACACAATATGAAGCACAGTACCCCATCAGCACGACAAGGTCAACGTCGAGTATCACACTTTCCTGTACAGTTGCAATATATCAATAAACTCCGTGGTAAATGATTCAGACACTTTGTGGACAACAGCATATCAAGGTGCTCCTCCAATCCACCATATATAACATGTGCCAGCCTTGTCTCAGGACCATCGATATTTATAAGCGCCTGTATTATAAAGACTCCTCTACGGATATGTACTTTTATTACACTGCTTGTAGGGAGGCTATCAAGTAAAGCACTATCCCTGGTATAGTTCTCTGGTCGGAGCTGGTAAAATGTTGCCGCAGTTGCTGTCGATCTGGCCCCTGCCAAGACGCTTACTATGTACTTGTTCTGCTAATGGTTTCATTCTACTCTGACAAGGTATCTGTCTCCCCAAAGTTCATCAAAAACTGTACGAGGTCAGAGGCCACACCTGCTTGCGTGGTTTAAACTTTACTCATCCAGTCGTCGTCTGTAAATATGTGAGCCTTTATCATTGTATTTGCAATCGGTTTCCCAAGTCGAGACATTGTCGATAAAAAGAAAGCATTCGACGCTTCTCACCAGGACTGCTGCAATATTTCTTACATACCGAGTGTCTTGAAATATGGAATAAAGTGAATCAATAATGCAAAGATGTCGGTTTCGTTGGGCATCACAATAACTCTTTTACACTGTTTGACACGAGCAGCCATTTCAACATGACATGACAGGCATCGGCTTTCTCAATCCAGTTTTACAACTCAGGAATGTCTTCATTACCAGACGTTATTGCATGAAGTGCTAAAGCATTATGCTCAGCGGTAACTGAATTTGCAATAAAGGTTAAGATCAGAAGTTGTTCAACAAAGTGACATCCTGGACCCTTTGATACAGTCTGCTCAACCTCAATATCACCTGCAACACTGCAAAACCAGCCTGGGCGGTCCCGAACAACACATAAACCAATGGAAGTGCGCCGGTAACGCTCATAATGTGTCAACTCTTTCAATCTGTTCAAGGAACCATGAAATATAACGCAAGTAGTTAATCAAGTCGTATTCAGCAAGTAACTGGATGGAATGTCTATTGTAGCTACATGCAGAGATCAGTTACCTTCTCTGTCACAAAGGGGACCAAACGAATGATTATTGGGCAAGATATGTTAGATTCCATAATATTATGTTTCTGTATAATTTATAAAGCACAATGTGTGTATACAATTATATTCACACAATACGAAAAAGTTATACACAATCATGTTCTCAACTTTGTAAATAAAATTAGTGCCAATTTTAAGTTATGGTTAAATGACACTATTAGTGAGTGTACGTCATAAATAAATACAATGTCTCATCAACAACGCGTGTACTATCATGATGTATTGTTGAGTTATCTACAGCCAGGTGTATAGATTCGAATAAATCATTCTCAAGTACAAGTTAATAATTTGATTATTATCTAAATGCTTTATTTAAAGCTATTTCAAACAATATTCACACATGTATCAAAATGCACCACACAGGTCTATGAATGACGGGCGGGGGTGGGGTAGAGATGACTCGATAGCAAACGCAGAAAGTCAAGAATATTCGTTTTGGCGCGAGCTCTGTCTAATACGTCACACACGTCACTATGATAATGAATTAAGTGTTTATGGAACTGCATTTGTCTAAATATCTTGTGAATGTATATTGTCTGTGAAGATAAAATGAACCTGTTGGTATGGTATGTTTTATTTACCTTTATGTTATTGTCTGTAATTTTTGCTTCGTTTTATTTATTTGCTGTTTTGTAGATTGTGAATGGGCTGGGAATAGAAATAGTGTTCTGCTTAAGTGCGAGTTAAATTATTATGCTTACAGCAATTATACACCCATCCAGAAGAATGTCTATGGACAATAAACACTCTTACATATACTACTTTATTTATAACAACAGAACTGTTATCTTGCAATCAGTATACATTTAAAACATGCTTACACATCCATTTACTGTGATTAAATCTAAAGGCACAAGCCGCATATGCTATGTCATTAGAGTACTTTTGTAACACTTTTACATGTGATTCCTTGACGTTCAACAGTATTATAATTTATTGTAATCATCATCAATGTTCTTCCTTAATGTCAAACATTCTTATAATTTGTTGTAATCAACACAAATGCAATTCCTTAATGTAAAACATTGTTATAATTGATTGTAATTATAATCTCATATATACTGCCTATCGGTGGGTACGACGTATCAATGTAATCCGAAACACGCGCGTGTTAGACGGTGTTGTACTTTTACATATATGGTCATGCTACTGCCATTACGATTACTCGCTCAAACATCATACCAGTCAATTGAAATAAAATGTTGCTTTTTTTCTCTAATATTTTACCTGGACGTTTCCAATTGATATGTTTTTATTTTCAGCTGCACACCATCACCAAATATGAGCTGAAGAGAAGTCGAGGTGAAATTGTTAAAACTATATTGAAAGTAGAGGACTAGAAAGTTCAAAGTTGTTGTTAAGTTGTTTTTGTTGAAACCAGCAATAATGTTTTTATTTTTATAAAATGAAAATGTGTTTTATATAGTATACATAAATATATGCACACTAATCAAATAAAAGGCAAAAATGTTATGTATTTTGTTGAAATAAAATAAAACTCGTATATAGTACACCAATAACAGGTCCGAACTCAATGCTATTACCTTTTTTTATTCAAATGTGCTAAACGTCGTGTCCCCATTTATCTTATGTATTGTTAATGTAAGTTAATACCTAAACTAATTTATTGACCGTTACCACGAATAAATGCATTGTCATCGCCTTGATGTTCGAGCATCTGCATGTTAGCTACCAATGAATCTGCCCTGGTGTTGAATGATGCTGTTGTCCGATCCTTATGAATGCGCTGTGGTGTGAAGTGAAGTTAATATTCAACATCCAGTAACGAAATGAAGCTAAGCAGAAGCCAAACTGGATCTGTGTAAGAAGTTTAAATTTATGTATGGCTTGTGAAAATCAAGAGGTCGTCTTACTGTTTGTTAACTTTAACATACTGACTATTATTTGATAGTAATTCGGTGTTTTCACCTTATATTTATCAAATATACATACATCGACTTGTCATCTGCGACAACAGGATATAATAGCGTTATTATACAACGACGTCCTGTATTTATGGCAAGGAATCAATTGCCTAAGATCGAAAAACATAATGTAAAGGACATACACAAATACAACAAAAAAACGAAAACATGGAATAAAACGGTATCACCGCATTTGAACGGCAAACGCAAAATCATTGGGCTTTAAAGGGTTTTAAAAATCCAATCCTCACACTTGGCCTAAAGTGCACATACAAAATAATCTCAAAGTATAACAATTAAAAAGCAATATAATTTAAAGCGAGTACATTGCAATATATTCAGTATTTAAATACTAAACGTGTATATTATATACAGACCAGAGCACCATCAAATCGTGATTGCTCAGGATGTAAAATTTCAGCAGTTTCGGAATATAAAGTCAGTGCAATATTACATTCCTTGAAGACCTAAACTACGTAACAATCCCTAGTGCGTGCTGAAATGTTAATTCCTTAAGAAGTGCATTTATAAATATAACCATCGAGGAACAGAAAATGTTAAATCTCGAATTTAAAACATCTCGTTTGCCATATAGACGATATTTGTTTTTACTTGATTGTCAAAAATAGGAAGATATTTGTCTAAAATGTAAGACCGGTAGAAGATGAACATGGAATACTTAAGACTCTTTTCTTATTAGTTACCTTTTATTTATTGTCCCTCTTTTTTTTTTTTTAATATCAAAACAGGAACTATAATTTTACCGGTTATAAAACTTTCGTATTACGGTTAAATATCGAATCATGGCAAACTATCAAGTATATATTCTTATCACTCTGTCAATTATTTAGAGGCTTTTGATAAGGGGATCCAATAATCCACAAAAGATGCCCCTATTGACCTTATGACGTAGTAACAAAACTTGTTCTGTATTAAAGTTTACTCTAAAGATATTTCTTGTGCTTTTAATCATGTAATATATTTAATTTTTCAAATCAAATAGATTTCAAAAAGATACAGGTAAAGGCATTTGCACCTATTATTACCTCGCATCTAGCAGATATTATCGAATTACATGTCTTGAAACTTATTAACAGAAATTCGATGCGAATTAAGTTCGAATTTGGTTTCTTACAGTTACGAGCCTTTGTGTCTCTATCGTTTGTATTCTTAGAATGTCGTGTGAATCAAATCGATACAATTAAAATGAAGTGTGCCATAGCAAAAATAAAACCATTGAAGCGTGTGGTATCATAAAAGTTAAGAAAATTATTGGATATCTAATGTGGCATAATGTTTCTAATTTGTATCCCTCAAATTAAATCTATTTAATGAATCGTGTGTCATGGATTTTATTTTCAATTTCGTCTTTCTAGGGTTGTTCTTTCACCAGGAAAACATAACAATAATTAAAGAAAATAAATTGGAATGAATATTCAGGAGCGCAACATCGCAGTTGGCAGTTGCATTCCGGGCTGTCATTAAGACGTGTACGTTTATGCGTTTATTAAATACTTTGTAAAATAGAAAACTAAATGTTAATGCATCTGTACTGTACTTAAAACTTTTTAAAATCTTAATATTTTCTTGAGAAAGGTGTGGATTGTTTGTATTAAAGGTTGCGGGTGTCTTTTGTAAACAAATTTCAACCAAAGCTAGGCTTTGGCAGAAGTTATAACAAACTGCCAGAATAGAAGATGTGCCAAGGTAACCCAGTAGATGTATAATCTTCACAACCACTACACGACTGCAGCGGATACAGCAACGGTATCTCTTGGAACGCACGGTAGACAAGTATGTACAAAAACTTTGTTAGGCGGCTCCGCGCTCAGGGACTACGAGCTAGGAGGCATTTTCGAGGCCAAGTTCTAACAATGCATCACAAGCATCTGCGTCACCGATGGGCTCGTCAGCACCAGCATATACCCGATCAGACAAGACATACTTTCTAATAAACCAAGAGAGTCGCTCTGTCGCTCTAACCTGTGCCGCAACGATGGACGGACGCTAGTGTATAGAAATAGTAGTGATCGCCTGAAAGATGACAATGTGGACCAACATTATTCTTAGTGAGGCGGCTCAATTATGTGTGGAGTGATGTTACCCACAGGTTTGGTAATTATCCACGGCAACTTTAACGCTGTTATATATCGGAAGGAATTTTACTCCAAATTGCAACGCTGCACTTACGAACAGGCGGAAAATGCTTGGTTTTGTTGCAGGACGGAGCATTCACTCATACAGCGACGCAGGCGTTGCTCCAACAACAGAACGCTCGTATGCTTCACTTCCAACCTATGTTATTCGATCTCAAAGTAATCGAACACCGTTGGGAGGAACTGGACATGCGGGTACGGAGAAGACCACTGTCCCCACCCACTCATCGTGATTTGAAAACGGCCTTTGTGGAAGAGTGGCGAAACAATCTTCAACGTTTTATATTTAACTATTTGGCTTCAGTGAAAAAGAAGTGCGTACAAGTTGTATTAGCCATGTGAGGACGAACATGGTATTAGCCACTCGAATTTGTGATATTCATGACTTTCATATTGTTAATATTTTACGTTGTACGATTGTGATAATTTAACTTTTATAGTTATGTTTTTTATTTGTTAAGTTATATATTTTGTGTTTATCAATTTATATGGAATTTACAGCAATACTCAGATTATTCTGGGTTCAAATTCCAACAAATTCCGTTCGAAAAATGGGAGCTATATTGACTTGCGTACGTGTTGCGTTAGAAAATCTCCGAGTGAAAAGTTATTTATTTCGCAAATAGTTCGATTAAAGTATCGTCGTTGTTATATTTTCGTAAGACAGTTTTTTAATGTATCGTTCGGAAACACAAAACAGGTGTATATTGTTAATTTGCTTTGTATTTATTATCTCGCATTTACGGTCACGATTCTCCTAATTTAAATGGATTTATGTTCATGTGTAAGATTTATAGTGATATATACCTTCAATGTCAACATCCATATGTGCAACGATTATGTTGTTTTAGGCATCGTTTTATGAACATTAAAGTTCTCGAGTTTGTTTTTGTTTGTATGGTCGAATATTTAATTGAGTTATACACACCTTCGAATTTTTAGTTCGAGAGACTCGAATAAACTTTTTAAATCGATTTGATCGTATATGAAAGGTAAACATTTTTTTGCTTTGAGTTTTCCTGAAACAGCAACAATCCTTAATTTAGTCATTTTAAACATTGAAAACAAAACCATTTCTCATATTGTTTATAGATTGCGTTTTAATGGTGTATTTTCAATAAAATTAATAGCTATCGAAAGTTAATGTCAAATAATTGTCTCAGCAACGTAAACTAGTATGTTTCAATGCGTTGAATATAAGGCCTGTCGTATCATTGAGCATATTTAGTTTTCATATTCAACTGTACGTTTTTAATTATTTAATGCGTTTGTATATTTAAAAGATGCAGAACAACTGGGAAATTGTATAAATCGGTAAACGCCTCTTTCTGTTTAATTAGCGTCTGTTTTAATTGTCCATACAAAGAAGCGTTTGGAAATATTAAGCAACCGACTTGCTCACTGATATTCGTAAATACAATAGATAATATTGTGAAAAATAGCTCCTACATATGTCTTTTGAAGTTTATCGTTTTTATCTCTAAGATGGTATCAAAGGTCATAATACAAGCAATAATGAACAATTGAATAAATAGCGCACAATCTTAACCATACAGTTGCCCAATTACCCAAGGATAACAACCAGTTTTGAAAGTGATGCGAGAAACCATAAATAATTATACATTATTAACGTGAGTTTTATGCTCAATCAAACACATCACCCCGAATTAAAACTTGATGGGCATGTGTTGAACAAAAATATTTTCATGTTATTTAAATACTACTGTAGCAAATTGAGGGTAAATGGTGTACATTCATTTGCACATTATAAAGATGTTATAATGTGCAATGAAATCGGCATTTGTCTGTGATTCTTACAATTGGAACAAACTATACTTCTACTTTTTTATAATTGAATCTATTTATACTCCTATTTTTCACGATTTAACAACGATGCGTGAAGCTGGAGTATATCTGTAAATCAAGAAAATATCTTCTTCACGCTAGTGGTGTTTTTTAATAGCGTTTCATTATTTGTGTTAATTCTCATTCGCGAACATATTCCTCACCAGGATCCCTCGATAAACGAATCAGAACAATCAACATGAATTGGCAAATGCTTAAAAAAGTATTAGTAAAATAAAATAAATTAGCAACTCATCACCATATGATTATCATTATAGCTGTGTATTTTCACGATGCTAAATTTAATTTATGAATATGTCTCAATCGTAATCAATCTGGAAAAATATGTCTGAATCGTTATCAATTTGGAAATTGTATGGGATTTGATAAACACAATCACTTGAAGTCATAAGGGAAAAAAGAAATTTCTCAAATTCGATGACGTGTACCGTTTACCCATTAAGTAATTTCTCAAATTCGATAAAGTGTACCGTTTACCAATTGACAGGAAGTCCTAAAATAATGAAGTTTAAATGTTAAAACATTTTCTTATGATATTTCTACCAATTTAAATTGAAATGAGACATAAAAAAACGTATGATGCTGAAATCCTGTTAATGTAGACTTCTTGTTATGATTGTCATTTTGTTTTTTACTTCGATGACCTCACGTTTCATCTGATCCGTTGGTCTGCTTGTGTATTTCACAGTCAGCTATTGTGATCATGTACTGCGTCCGTTGTCGTGAGATGTCCGGCCTTTATTAAAGTTGGCCAGACCGTTTATCTGGAACATATCTAATATCTGGTCAATATATGTACAAAACAAGGGCAAAAGATGTTATCTGAAAAATCATTGTAAGCAAACAAGAAGGCACATGTATGTATCTTCTTAAAAATCGGTATCTTTACACGTTAGAAAATAGTTCTTATGTGGATCATGAGCGTAAAAACTAGGTCACCAGTTCAATTAAAATAACACAGATGTTTTTAAGTTCAATTAAAATAACACAGATGTTTTTAAGTCATGTGACATAGTCATCATACAATCTTGATAAAACTTGGTCAGAAGTTATGCTTGAGATTTCTATCTGTATGACGTGTGAACGCAAACTATGAGACCAGACACAATGTTATTAAAGCCTTGTTACCACTATAGAGTCCTTTTTTCATCAAATCTTTATGAAACTTAATGAGAATATTTATCTAAATAAATAATCTGAGTGATATAATATGCGAGCACGTTTATACACCGAATACACAGTGTCATGTATTAAAGGAATCATTATTTATAACATCAGCACAAACAGCCGTATTATCCAACCTATTAGAATACAATCACGATTCTTAACAGAATTACGCTTATCATGTAAGGATCATTTTAAGCATCAAAATATTGCTATAATTTTGCCACACGCTATTGTTTATGTTTATCTGTTTTGCCACCTGCGTGCCATTAAAGAGAAAGCATACTGATATCTGCAAACATTCAAAATAAATGAAGCCTTTAATGATATATTAATGCATAACTAATTTGTAAACTGTACTTAAACGTAAACGATGCATGTTTAAGGTGTAAGCGAGATTTAAAGTATTTATAGTAAAGAAGGCGCAAGTTTGCTTTTTTTTTTCGAACAAAGATTGTCGGAAAGAAGTTGATAGTGACTATTACAAAAAGAAAACAGTCTTTAGAATGTGTTTAAATACATTTAATATCATAAACCGGAGTCTGTTTTATCAACGAAAGTAATATTAGATGGTGTGTTATCTACTAAATGTGGGCATGAATATAACATAACAATATTTTGATATGTTCATAAGATAACAATTTTATTACATATATATTATTTTGACTATTTAGAACCTTTTGCTGATAAGAAAAATTAACTTATTACATGGCATGTATTGTTGCCCCAAATAACGTATATATTCTCATTGTGCATAATTTAACATATAGCATTAACTTGAAGGAGCCAACTTTTGAGTTGACTTCTGAACTTTATATTATGTTCATATTTGATAAAAAAAAAACATTCAATACATTTAGATATGTTGGGACAAAAATTATGGGAACGTGTGCAGTTGTTAAGAACACACATTCTATATACATTCTAAAAAATTGTGTTAAAACTATGAGTACGTGTGTTTTTGAAAAAACAACATACAAGTTATGTGTTGTTTTTTTAAATATTAATTTTAAGATTTTAGCAGCCTTAAAGTATGTTACCGTATGAGATCTTTCACTCGGAGGTTCAGGATATTCACAGTATCAGCAGATTCAAATCATTTCCCAGTTTCAGGTCGTTCAACTTTGCAGTAAAGTAAAATTGTAAATTATTGAGGTGATTGTCTTTTGATTGCTTAACTATTTTAGCCACATATTTGTTTGAAGTTATGTAAGTCTAACGAAATATTATTAATACTTAATGTATTATGTTTTCTTTAGAGTTAATAAACGGAAAACTCCCTTACTAAATCTGAGTTAGCTGTTTGTGCTAAATACATACACAACAACTGAACTTTAATCTAAAATAAACATATGCTTCTTAGAAATGACCAATGAATCAAGTGTTGGCTAAGACATGTTTATTTATGTTCAGTTTGGAAATTTCGGAAATATTTAAACTGTATTTAATTTAATTTGCAATTGTAATATCATCGATCAGTTATCTCTTGATACCTTTCAGATTTTCTCAAAGACCTGCTTTTCTGCTTCTAGTTTAGGATTTCAACAAAATATATCGTTTCAAAATTAAATATAAACGGTCGATGAGAACAATATACCATTATGAATTCAACTAAATCCAAAGAAACGTACGAATGCACGAAAGGGTTCAATGTCATTAATGTGCAGGCCGTTGTTGATGCCAATATAAGGTATCCGTGTGTGTAAATGCACTGGAAAGATTTATTATATGCTAATAACGGTATATACCAATTAACAGAGATACCACAGCAAAGTTGTATTATGCATAGCACTTAATATTATTGCATTCAACTTATCATTTTTATATGAAAAAAGACATTGCAATTCTTGCCACCATGAGCAGTCCTGAACAGCATTGAGTATATCGATTCTAACTCAAATAAGGCTATGAGTCTCATTTGGTACAAAACCCTAAGTTAAACATACAGTATTTCATAAAGGTTTATTATAGGTTTATCAAGATGGCCTCGCGCACCATATGATGTACGGTGTTTGGTAGCTGAGACTTACAACTAAATGTGTTCAAATAACTTAATCGTACATGGCTCCTTTTAAATCAACCTAATCATTATAATTGGTTATGTTAAATACACAATCTGAACTCTGGGAAACCTCAAAAAGTACCGACAGCTTGGATGTTGGAACTCAATATGTGAATCGAATGCACGTTTAGGAATATGCACGTTAATACAGTTTTTCGTGGTTTAAACATTGTAAGTGATATGTTCAAATTAGTTCAGTAATTTGAAAGTAAATTTTGGATCATGCGCTTCATTAATATTAGTTTGGCATGGTTGATGAAACTCAGTGTGTATAAATCGCCATATATGATATGCACATTATTATAGTTGTTTTATAATACCCAAACAGTGTAGATGGTATGGTAATTGATATTACTAAAAAAAGATAATAACTTAAAAATACTTCTGCTAAAGACATCCTGTTTTTACTCCATATACAATAACCCGAGATGGAACTACTTTTTTCGTCCATGAAAAAAGCTCTTTTCCAAGATAATATTTCACGTCACAGCACAATTGATTTGCCATCTGCTAGGAAATGATTGCTATCCTCTAAGGACACAAGTAATGACCCATGTACCTCATCTATGAAAAGGCTCCTGAACAAGCCTGCACTTACCGCCATTGTTTAGGAAGCACAGTAGAAGAAATTGCATTTGGAGAGTCATAATCACTATTCCGGTATGTAAAGGATTAAAATATAAGTGTTAGATTGAGATAAACTGACCAACTAGAATCCCGGCAAAATTTTAGAAACAGTCACTGGATTAACTTAAAAAATAACCTATCGGAAAACTATTGCGTTACCAAAGAGTATTTTACCTTTTACCTTGACTTTGTTGTCAATTTCGTACGACGGTTGTCTGGTAATTCCAAGCCACCCTAATGGTCATATATTAGATATTTGATAATAAGATGAAGCCATTTTAATTCGATTGATGAATACTAAAGAAATCAATTCTAACAAATACAAAACAGTATTTAATTATCACTAAGCTTCCAAGTGTTAAAGGTCTACGCAGTGTTCGCTGATTAGCCGAATGTAACATGACATTTCAGATAAGATTTTCCCCACAGGGATAAACATTTTATTTAATAAAATAAAACCAGACTGATTCGTCTGTCTCAAAAGAAGAACATTCGTTCCTAAATTTAATTCATGTTTCAATCAATATGTAGTTATAAAATGAATTTGAGTTTAAACGAGACATTGTCTGCTGAGACCTCGAATGTGTGACTAGTTAGAAACCGAATGTTCTTACTTATATCATCTCACGAACACAAACCACAAAAACTCGCAAGACACTGTTAGTTCCCGTTTTCATTCAGGGGATAAGTGTTTATACAAAAAAAATTGTATAGAATGATAAAAAAATATCAGGCATTATATATTATATTATGTTACAATTTAGGAACCGGTTAAAGGAAATGCACAATAATTCAAAAACTAAGTAACGGTTGCATGAGTTGAATGAGTTGAAATCGAATTAAACTCGAGTTAAAACTGCTACCATGTAAATGTTCAGGGATAACAAATGTATATCACGTTTTTTTATCAAATCAGTGAAATTGTTTACTAAAACACATAATACAACGTATTTTAATATAAAATACACTTTATTCTGATTGTATACCGCATTAATTTTAATATTGTAATAAACTGATATTTATCAGTTTATCAGTGTTCGTTACTTGCGAGATATTTAATGTCAATTTGTACAATAATGAGCAGAGTCATTGTAGATTTCAAAAGTTAAAAATGTATACGGATGAGAAGAATACGATTATACCATACATATATTTATTTTGAAGGACTAAGCTACGGTCATTAGTAAATATGCATATTAATTACAACATTTTTATGAAAGTGTATTATTGAAAAATGTAACACTAAAAATTACATCCAATAACAAACGTGTACATCAATATTCAGAGTTGTTCTTCAACAGTCATCAGGTCATTAACCACTGCTGAAAAATGCTGTGAATAATACCTTCACATTGCTTATCATGAGTATAACGAGTTTTATGATTTTATACTTGTACCTTTTGGAAAATTGCATTCTTTAAGTAATGCTATTTAAAGTAACATTCAACTTACATTTTGCATGTGCCGAAATTAGGAGTTATGCATAATCCTATCATAACTTTTAGTATGAATTCCGTGTTTAATTAACGGATCATAGGTGCTCTGAAGATATTTCTTTTTGTGAAGAACAGACGTAGGGATGAATAAACCTATTTAGGTATTGACAAACGGACAGAAAGCAACCTAGAGATTAATGAAAATTCCAAGTTGCATGATCATTACCTATGTGGTTGTTTATTAACTTCTATATTAAGTCGTGTTCGTTTTTGTTTTTTGTTTTGTTAGCGACCTGACCTTTGACCTCTGGTGACAATCGATATGTCTTACATTATTCCTACTTGGAATGTTATAAGTAATCAATCTTCTACCGTTTATTGCAAATTATATGATACAATTATACCATATGTAGTGTTCTAGTTATATCAGTTTTACCGACGAACAAACAATGGGATACTACCATTCTACCATTTGTATGAGTTTTTGAGGACGGACAGAGGATGGATTTGATCGACGGATATCCAAAAAACCTAAAGCTGAATCTGATATTAAAAATGTAATCATCATTTCTTATGTACTTGTTGCGTTATAACAATTTTAAGTTTTCTACTTTTCTTAGTAGCATCGACTTAACCTTTGATCCCTGAGTGGAAAAGGGGCCCTATATAAATCTTCATTGCGCTTTATAAATGTGTACCAAGTTAAACCGAAGTTTCTTCGGTATCTTAAGAAATGGCGTTATAATGTTATGGTCCGCCCGGACCAATGGACTATACGGACGAACGGACAGACATGACTGACGGGATTCTGTAGTCTCATCAAAAGCTGTACTCATTAAAACGTTACATGTGCACTTCTTACGCAACACATACATTAATATAATTGAGTCATCATATATTGCCATATTTGTGGTAAAAAATCGGGATATCAACAAAAAAATCATATTTCTTGCAAAGTTTATTTTAATTTATCAACGATTCTGCGCAATAATGTTACATAATCGGTACCACTTCATAATCAAAACAAGTATTACAATAACACAATCCTTAAAATATTCATTGTCATTTAAATCAAAGTTTGCGTCAATCGAACATGGTTTACATAAGTATCAATTTCAAACTTTTCACTCTCGTGTATATCAACCCATTGCTCTGATCACACATTTGAAAAATGTATTTATATCGGGAGACGAAAATATAAGCCGAATGCCGATTGGGTGTTCATTGATTCCCAGAAAACGAATCCCCTTGAGCATCACAATTTTGAAGGTCGTGCCTGAACTACCATATTAAACTCGTCATTTTGATGGACGCGCTATGAACGATGTGATACTTATTGAACGGATATGTTACACGCGCAGTACGAGTAGAGACCTAAACAGTAGTCTGTTTTAACGATCAACGGGTCGGAACCCAACTTATAGCATAACCCACACTTTTGCAATCAAACATCAGAAAATTAAAGATTCTGTAATTTTTAATTTTAAGACAATACTAAAATTTGGACAGACAGAAATACATACATACATATATACATACATACATACATATATACATGCATACATACATACATACATACATACGTACGTACGTACGTACGTACGTTCGGGCGGACGGACGGACGGACGGACAAACAGACAGACAGACATGCAGAAAGACAGACAGAGAGACCTGCAGACAGACTTGCAGACAGACCTGCAGACAGACCTGCGGACATACAGACATACTGACAGGCAGACAGACAGACAGACCTGAAGACAGACAGACAGACATACAGACAGACAGACAGAAAGACAGACCTGCAGACATACAGACATACCGAGAGGCAGACAGACAGACATACTAACAGACAGACCTGCAGACATAAAGACATACTGACAGGCAGACAGACAGACCTGCAGACAGACATACATGCAGACAGACAGACAGAAAGACAGACAGACAGACAGACAGGCAGACATGCAGACAGACAGAAAGACAGACATGCAGACAGACAGACAGACATGCAGACAGACAGACAGACAGACCTGCAGACAGACAGACATGCAGACAGACAGAGAGACCTGCAGACAGACCTGCAGACGTACAGACATACAGACATACTGACAGGCAGACAGACAGACAGACAGACAGACAGACAGACAGACAGACAGACAGACAGACAGACAGACAGACTGACAGACAGACAGACAGACAGACAGACGGACGGACGGACGGACGGACAGACCTGCAGACAGACCTTCAGACATACAGACATCCTGACAGGCAGACAGACATACAGACAGACATACTAACACGCAGGCAGACATACAGACCTGCAGACATACAGACATATTGACAGGCAGACTGACAGACAGACAGACCGATAGGCAGACATACAGAAAGACAAACAAACAGACAGACAGACGGACAGAAAGATAGACAGACAGACAGACAGACAGACAGAAAGACAGACACATTTGTAGAACTAATTATCTAGCAACACTGAGCAATAAGGCGGGTTTTTTTTTAATTAGATTTTATAAGATGTTGAGTAAGAAATGCCATTGTAGGTTTAAAATACGATCATATAGGACTTTATGGACGACATCTTTCTTAGGTTTCATTTAAATCACTTAACTTGTAACAGATCATATTAAAAACATGTATGGTTATCAAGTATAATAAACAGTTTTCACACCCGCCACACACACCAATTTAGGATAGTAGGATTCATGTGTTCTATTGCTAGCTTCTTGGCATTTTAATCTAGCAATAAGGATATCTACGCATGTCATTTTGTATTGATAAATCGTTGCTTAACCAACGCGTATACAGTTCTAATGCGTCTGTTCTTTTCAGAGATGTCCCGATCCAACCTGATTTCACTATATAGGTTATTTGAGCGTATAAGCATCATTTCGGTACATTAATACTCGCATGAAGATTCAAGCTCCAAGGCTGTTCAATTCAACTGATCTGCCAGTATAAATTAATAGCGTTGTCAATCCCTGACCTAGTATAACAATTTAAGGATCAGGTGTAATGACATAAATTTTAAGATTTTCCCCACGAGCATATAATTGTTTTTAAATAACAGTCGACATATTTTTCTGCCCCGGAATTATTCATGTCTTTCCATACTTAACAATACAACTCTTAATAACAATTGTATTAAAATGCGTGTACCTTCTTATAATTTAAACAAAACAAATCATTCATTAAATTCAAAAATATACACAAAAACTGACAGCAAAATACTTTTGTACTAAGTCCTAAAGAGAGAAGATTTAGGACACACCATAACGCTTGGAACGAAAAATACAGTATTTTAAATGAACATAAACATTTTAAGTCGGTGGGCGTCGAGTTCCATGAAAGTCAAAAGCCACTTCACATTATTCCAATACGACTACGTTCATTTCTTATAAAGGAAGTCATCTTTATTTAATATTTAAGCGTAATGTAAATCTGTATAAAAAGGTTTGAAAACTTTACCTGCTTTCAACTTAATATATATTTTAATGGAAACAATAACTAAATGATGAAAACACAAATTAAATCATATATTATACGCTTTTAGACAATAATGGTATTTAAAATAGACATATAGTATAAAACATATGTACATGTATATATTATAACATAACACAAATCGTAAAAGAAAAACATGATATCTGGTAATAACTGGTAATAATGCAGCTCATGAACATAAATCTGCTAATTTTATCAATCACTTACAGTAACCATGTCATTTAACCGGTATTTAACAATCATTTATACGAAGCTGTATAGAAAAGACAATAAAGTGGATTGTACACTAACACAATCGAAAATAAGGACATAAATAAAGTGCATGATATGAAATAAAGTCATTCGTTGCAATAAATCGTTTATTCGCTTTTTAAGATTACCGTCTATCGACAAAAATTCAATACACTTAAAGTTATCTATAACGATCGATATTATCCCATATCTCTGGATTCAAATTGACCATATTAGATAATCCTAACACAATCGAATGTTCATGTATAATCAGTGTGACATTTCATTTATTTATTGGACACAATTTGTACGTAAAGATCAAACGACCTTTTGTAATACTGTTGCGCTGGATGCGATGATAAGTATGTCAAGCGTAACAATAATCCGATCTCGTTTGTCATATCATTCGCTCAAATTATTCCAAATCTTCATTCAAAGAGTATGAGCGTGCAAATTCATGTATTATTTTCTCATCAATATTTATTAACATGAAATTGTGCCAGCAAGTTCGCACAATGTATGTAATATTAAAACAAAGGACCAGATACCGGTACCTTGGGTTCCGACAATGAAAACCGTGAAAACTTTACGTAACTTTGAGTAAGGCTCAACATTCCAAAGCTCGCTTATTTAAAATTGTACATCAATATTAATCGACACACAAAATTGAAAATGCGCCATAGATGATATAGTTAACAGTTTTTTGCCAGTAAATTTCAAGAACGTTTGTCCCTTAAAATAAATATGCGTTGACCCGACTATCTTACTAGCAAAATCCCTTAACATGTAAAATAAAATGTATTATTTTTAAGAACTAATCCAATCAGAGTGTATACATATTTTTCATTCACTATGAATTCGAATACATGATAGATAGATATTTATATGGAGGAAACAACTCCGTAAGTATTTAAGGCAAATTAGTATATATGTGCTGCTATTGTTAAACCCTTAAGACAATCGATCGTTAGCGCTTGAAGACTTAATTAGCTTAATTACGCTATTTTACAAAACTCTTCAATGTTGACAAATAAGTTTAAAATAATAAACCCACGTTTGGGGAATGGTAAGAATATATAATAGCCATGGATAACGACAGTGCATTCGTGTCGACTCCTGTAATACTACTACCTGTAATGGTTAACAGTTAACACATTACGCTGATGTGTCGATTGGCGATGTTTGTATTAGGTACAACATGCTTCGGATAAGTAAATGACAGTTTTTAACATAACAGTAAATATGTCGCCTTACTTGTTTCCACGACGATTTTCTTTTTTTTTTAACACGTGTCTTATTCTTTTTTCAGAACTTTGAACAAACTACTATATTTGTGATGATAATTGTGCATGCTTTACGTTGAAAATATTAATGCAGTACATTAATTCTTTCGACAGCGAATTGAATGACATTTCCAGAAATATATTTATAAGTTTACTCACAAAGTAAATTACATCGGGTATGTCTTATTGTACCATAATAATAACACATACAAAAATCAACTAAATGAATAGTTTTTTGCTCTTTATTCAGTTGTGAACATAAAGTTACCAAGTCCATATAATTCTTGAAATTAGTTGTTAATGCAATATTTATAAGTCCATGTAATTCTCCAAGTAACTAATAACGTTTCCAAGACACGGACAAATCCGTTCAAATCCATCCTGATATGACCCCACCCCCAAGAGGTCCCTGAAGATAAACCTCTAGCGTCCCTCCTATGTATGTAATCCTTTTTGTTCCTAGTGTCCAAAGAAGCATTGTTTATATACATGTATCGTTACATAAACATGTCAACTTGATGGGTCAAACCAATTTGTTGAAATGCATATGCGGGCGTATTTATTATCTGGTAATTGCACTGATACGAAAACAAACATCTATTAACCATGTTATCTTGTCATGATCTTATAATTTAAACGGATTGAACCCATTTACAAGCGTGCTTCAACTGTCAATAAAGGAATGAGTCTCCGGCCACATTGACGTCAACACAGGACATGCATTATTGCTAACAAGATATATAAATCAATTAGGCGACATTATGTACGGTTACTTGCAATATGTTAAGGCTAAATGTTATTATTGGTCTTTCTTTAACAAAACGAAATTCAAATAAGTTAACAGCCAATGTTATTATTTTAGATTACTCTTTGATTCATGTGATGTGGTAGTCGTGTCATGAATAATTGTTATTTGGGTATGCGTATGTTGTTGTCGATAAATCTTATACTGCGTATGTCCATCTTGGTGTGTGGAATGTGATAGCTTGATTTGCTATTACTTGAACTGTTTTAGCGCCCACTCGTCGGCTGAGCATCCGGATAATACAATTTCAGTATCTGATTAGCATATTGTACGCACACAAATATGCATTAATTTGGAATTATCTTGTTCTTAATGGTTTGAGTCAGGTGCTTGTGTAAGTGTTGAATTTCACAAAAAGGAAATATCAACTAAAAGAAACATGTTTACAAATGAAACTTGCATCAGTAAAGTTCGATTGCCTTGTTATTTGAAATATGTATTCATCCAAATCTCACGACTTATAATAACATAGTAAACAGTAAAAGAATGCACAACATCAAAGCTTATAAAATACAAAGTTATCAGTGATAAATGCTTGTTTTTTTTATAAACTGCTTTTATAACAGAACGTTCTTGTCAAAGCACATTGGGTCGAACTTGGCCAAATGGTCAGCAAACACCCAGACCAAACCAGAATCAATCACAAATCAATTGCGCGTCTTAACAGATCTGATAACGCACACATCCCGAGAGAACACGATAGCATGAATGCAAAATCACGACTTGCGAATTGAATACCTTAATACATATCCAGGGCCCCAGTGGCTTAAGAATCGAAATTAAATTAATAGAACAGTACATTGGTAAACAAGCTCTTACTCTTCTTATAGTTATGATCCAGCTATAAAAGATGTTAACCTAACAGGTTATTGATGTATCTACAGAAAAGTGGCATACGAACTATGCGTAAGAAAGATCGCAAATATGTATAATCCATATAACACACACTAGCTCTACAACTTCTATATTATGAGGGCTTTGAGATATGTATGGAGATACGTTCTACTGCATCCACACAGCACAAATCAACTGTTATTGTATGAAATGTTGCAAACAATAAAACACCAGATAAAATATTATGAAAAAATGATTTTTTGTTTTCCCACTTTTTCTATGAAAACAACAAAACAAACATTTCCACAATTCAAAGGATATGTGACAAAGCACAGAAACAAGATCACTGATAGCGCAGTTATATCTACATAATTTCCATTTATCAACCGAAGTCCTAAATATATACAATAAAATGAGCAATCATTTCGCAAGATGCTCCACTAAACTCCAGCATAAATCAGCATGTATGCCACTGTCGAATCGTGCTACTACAAAGTGATCAGCAAGTCCGAGTTCAATAAATGTTCGCCCACACCGTTTCGTACCGGCTATACATGAAATCCTCAAGAGATTAGTTAGTAATATTGCGTCGTGGCTGGGTGAAAGAAATGTTTTACATCTACGAAATCGCCATGTAAATCAATTTCGCCAGGTTCCGATGAACTTTCTTTGTTTTTCTTTATAACCAAATATATTTTCGTTTTGAGTATAAAACACTTAATGAAAAAGCTTTTTTTATCTAGTTCTGTTTAAACTCAATGAAAAATATAACTTAATTTAACTGAATCATTTAGTGCAATTATGTATTCCTGAACCTAGGTTGCAACGATGAACAACATCATATGCTGCTACGATTGTGTTGTGGTGTATACCGTCAATATCATGAGCGCACTTTAAAATCACCCCATTGATCAACACATCGTTGCTATTTGCGGTAACTAAGTTTCTTTCTAACGAGATATTTGTCTGGAGGAAACGGATATCCTCGCTATATGTCACAAGTATAAGTGACAGAAGACATAATGTAATTGGTCAAAACAGCGTATTTATATCTTAGTAAGTGTTGCTACATGCAAAGCCTGTTTCACAATTGGGACATTTACATTGAATTGAGCGTCAGAAATGGAGCATGCGACATAACGTCTTGATATGTTGATACAGATAACAAAACATTTAACAAACCCAGCATATTGACATTTCAATATTAACATTTGAGTCACCAAGAAATATAATATCATTATACCACGTTAGGACAGTGTACATATTTCAAATGCCCAGTGTGGCAGTCATTAAAGCAAGCAACATCTTTGCTGCTAGTGACATTGCCTAATTATGTGTTTATCATTTGTATTTTGATATCCCGTCGTGCAAGCAAGAAAGGTTTATTGGCCGAACCTATACTATACCCATGAAATAAATATGCACACAATAAAGGTGTTCACTGTTATATTGACATTTAAGAGAGCAACCTTTTTTCTGCACACAACACATTGTCTTGACAGTGTATGATATAATATGCAATTGTATTTGGAATTCCCCAAAAGAACAAGCGATTGTGAAACACAATGCCCCCATATATTTGACCTTTGACCTTGAAGGATGACCTTGGACTTGACCTTTCACCACTCAAAATGTGCAGCTCGTTGAGATACACATGCACTCCAAATATCAAGTTGCTATCTTCAATATTGCAAAAGTCATTGTTAAGTTGGCGCAAACAAACAAACACACAAACATAGCAACACACCAACAGACAGGGCAAAAATATAATTTATAAGACGCAGGAGTTATAAATTGATTTATATTTAAAGCGTACTCACTCGCTGTTAACACCGTGGCTGGTTTGCAGCCTTTGATTACAGATTTATGTACTGCTTTGTAACCTACTAATTTATACCAGAAATTGCATCATTCTCCAACATGATTCAGAACAAGGCAGTTTTCATTGTTTCTAAAGCGCAATTTTAATCGTATTATTTCGATTATTTTGGACAAACATCGGGTTCCGAGTATTGTCGTTTCATTGTAGACACGGATTTGTCAACAAGTTTTGTTATAACAATGCGCTTAGACGGTTCAAATTATCTCGATAATTAGAATTTAGATAGCGTCCTTTTGTTGTTCTGACCTACTTTAGATTCGAAAGTTCTGTAGAGTAACGTGTTTACCATTTACAGTTACTGCTATATTTCCAGACACGTTCGTGATCATAATTTATGATTTTCAATATTGTCATTTACTTGACAGCTGAGTGTTTGTTTTAAATCTTAAAGTTTGATATACGACGTGCATGTTGTTAACTCAGCGTCATTGGATGTTTTGACCTTATGTTATAGCGTCGTTGACCTACATTTATAGCCATAAACCTTGGTGGGCATCATCTTGATTCATTGGCAGCATCAGTGTTGAAGTGTGTCCATCAGGTGTTCATCAGCTATTACCTGGAATATTTCCACTGTAACCTCAGCAGGAGATTACACAAGGACAAGCTTTTTCAATTTAATATTACATGATGGATCACCAAATGTAACCTTTTTATTTCATTTTCTTCTTGCTTATATGCAGGAGTGTGTTGAATTGTCAATTTTATTTGGGTGCTGGTAATGAACCCAATCTATATCATCAGGTATTACCCTCTACTTTTCTCGGGTATTGGTTGTGTACCCATTATATTTCATCGGGTATAGGTTGTGTACCCATTGTATAACTGGGCTTTTATTGTGTGCCCATTACGATTATCGGGTAATCGTATTGGTTGTGTACCCATTATATTTCATCGGGTATTGGTTGTGCACCCATTACATATCTTTGGCTTTTATTGTGTGCCCATTATAATTATCGGGTATTGGTTGTGTACCCATTATATATACCCGGGTATTGGTTGTGTACCCATTTCATATTATCTGGTATTGGTTGTGTACCCATTACATTTATCGGGTATTGGTTGTGTACCCATTACATTTATCGGATATTACTATTGGTTGTGTACCCATTACATTTATCGGGTATTGGTTGTGTACCCATTACATTTATCGGGTATTGGTTGTGTACCCATTACATTTATCGGATATAACTATTGGTTGTGCACCCATAAAATTTATCGGGTATTGGTTGTGTACCCATTACATTTATCGGGTATTTTTATTGGTTGTGTACCCATTTCATTTATCGGGTATTACTATTGGTTGTGTACCCATTACATTTATCGGGTATTGGTTGTGTACCCATTACATATCTTGGGCTTAAGTTTAGTAGTGTGCCCACTACAATTTTACAAGGGTTAAGTTTAGTAGTGTGCCCACTACAATTTTACAAGGGCTTTAGTTGTATACCCACTACAATTTTACAAGGGCTTTAATTAAGTAGTGTTGGTTGGACTGCTTTGTGGACTTGAATGTTCGTCCAACTTTATGGGACATTTGCAAATTTTTGATAGTTTTAATTCCATAATTGCTTTCTTATTTAGCAATAAATAAATGCCGGTTGGCGCTTCTGCGCCAGCCCTTTTCAATCCACTCATTTGTTGTAGTGTTTTCATGTCCCACAAATAAACTAGGACATTTGGAGAGCGAAAATATAAAAATTTAATTTATAAGACGCAGGAGTTATAAATTGAGTTATATTTAAAGCGTACTCACTCGCTGTTAACACCGTGGCTGGTTTGCAGCCTTTGATTACAGATTTATTTATTGCTTTGTAACCTACTAATTTATACCGGAAATTGCATCATTCTCCAATATGATTCAGAAAAAGGCAGTTTTCATTGTTTCTAAAGCGCAATTTTAACCACCATCCCACCCCTTCCTCCTGCGTCGTTATGATTCTCAATCTACTTTTTGTGTTTAATTTGCAATGTATGATTTGTACTTGCATGCATAATATACATGCCATGTTGATATAATGTCGGACTTTAATGTTCGTCCAACTTTATGGGACATTTGCAAATTTTTGATGGTTTTAGTTCCATTATTGCTCTCTTATTTAGCAATAAATAAATGCCGGTTGGCGCCAGCCCTTTTCAATCCACTCATTAAACAATATGTCCCCAACTATAGTGGTGGGGGCATTACAAGAAACGAATATGTGTATTACTACATCTATGGTATACACTTGATGTGTCAATTGTGACCTAGACCTTTAGGCGAGAGAAATGGCATTTGCAAACGGCACTTTGCTTTGATTTGATGATCATTTTGCCAACGTGTTCGATATTCTATAACGCACGACAAAATTACGAGACAAACACAACCATATACGATAGATCAGCATTATTCCAATAAATGGAAAGTATGAACATTGTGTCTTCTGTAACATTTAGCTTTGAGCGAGTGACATTGTTATATCATTCAGTGCGACGTACGTATCGTGATATCGTGTGTCAATATCAAAATTGTATAGCACGAATGCTTAATTCACACTTATTATTAGACTCGATTATGACTAGCATTGGTCTTCTCATCTTGTGTGCTGCATATAGGCAACAATTGTTCAGACGCCTCGGGCTGTAGAGTATAGGCAACAATTGTTCAGACGCCTCGGGCTGCAGAGTTTAGGCAACAATTGTTCACACGCCTCGGGTTCTAATGACTTGAATAATAATTGGTTATCTGGAATTCAGAAAAGACAATCATTTGCAATCCACGTCTTTTTGCTGTGTTAACTTCAAACAAAATTTAAAGTATTAAAATATGCTTGAAATAAACACTTAACACTTCAAATCACTTTATTCGTATATATTAAACTATTTATAGTAACACGGCACTTTTTTTCCGAAAACAAATACGGCGATTTAGTCGGCAATTCGTCCGCTCCTCTGTCCTTCTGTCACACTTTCTTGTTCTGATTTCTCTACATACACAGGTTCGTCATTCACTTAAATAATTATGGAGAGTTTTATTTCGAAGAAAATATGTATACTACTAAGTGTTCCACTTGAAAGATTTTTTGCCAACCAATGGAAATAGAAGACAAATATAGTACATTAATTCTTTGTTTTCTGATATCCCTTATGTTTTGCATCACTTTCGCACAACCTCACATCTGATATAAAGTATATGTTAATTAACCTACATGTAATCGACAGATATCATTAGACTTGTTATTCAATAATGATGCAATTGCTAAATTTGTTTTTAAAATATTTATTTGGTGTGTAAAACGTAGTAACAAGTTATGTTCATTCGATAGACTAGCACACTTGATGGAAATTATAACGAGTCGACTAAAAATGGTTTGATATATATTCCTTTACAAGAATACGCAATACTAGTCGAAAGTCGAAATTGTGGAGGTATGATTCGATGTGATTTTTTAATAAGATTATAAATGATATGAATGATAACTAGACTAGAGCATTATTCATCGAATTATATCTGACAGATTAAAGCAGTTATTGTGTAAGTCATTTTAATATCCCTGTGAGAATCACCTATAGGAAACTTAGATTAGTTATAAGAATCGCATTAATTCATATCAGAATCGTTGTTATTCGGAAGCAAGGTTACGTTTAATGAAGCGCTCAAGCTAATTAAAACAATGTAATAAATTTATAAATATACTTTTTACCCGGATTTTTTAAAGAAAAATCTGCGCTTCAAGAATAGCAAAAAACGGGCGGTTGGGCGATCCACTGTTTGGCGGCGCCCCTAATAATCTGACATTAAAGTTTTAAAGTTTTGTATGTTTTCTGTAAGGCTTTGAAATTAAAAGCAGAAAATCACATAATTATCAGCACTTATAGGTTTTAGCGGCAATCTTGGACGCCATCTTAAAAAAATAAAAACAAGTGTTGATCAATTATTTAAATAGTATGAACATTAAAGCCTTTTCCCTGTTCATTTAAATATATTCCGATTTTTACTGCACTGGGTAACAGGACTTTTGCTGTTTTCCATTCTCGCTTTAATTGTCCGTTTGCATTGTTTTATTTGATTGTGATTTTTTTGAACTCGCCATTGGTTGGTGAATAATGCTGGGATGGGTTTGGGGTTTGGTTGACCCTTTAGCCGATTTGGACGCCCGGTGACTTTAAATGACCGTTCCACGGCGCTTATCCCAGTTTTAATCATTGCATATAGTTGTTGTTCTAGAATTTAAATGGTGGGTAAAACAATCATTGAAATGGTGGGTAAAACAATCATTTCTCAATAGATTTTATGTAGTTTCATTGTTTGCAATGTTCTAAACGGTCGTGACACGTGATTTAATTCATGTTTCGAATAAAATGCAATGAAAGTGTCATTATTGTACAGATTATTGCATCTGTTGCCTAATGTATATGTAAACTGTTTACGTTACAACAAAGCTGATTTTTCCTGTTAGTGAAATCCTAAACTTACAATATCACTAGAACGAGGCTATTTAGAAAAAAAAATTCAACATTAATTCACATATTTCTTTATTGAATATGCAAATACCCGCGTGAAGCGTCCAGGTCTCGCAGCCATAGAGTAGGATGGAGACTACGAGGGGCTTGTAGAGCCTGAACGTGGTGGGAAGCTCTTGAAACTGCTCGCCCACTACCTGCTCAGTCTAGCCATCGCTGCCGTAGCCATGGCAATTCTTATTCGGACCTCAACGGTACTGATACAATCATTGGACAGGGTTTGGCCCAGGTCCTTGCAGCTGGTCACGTCTTTCAGCTTCTCGCCATTCATGGTGATGTCTGTACTGATTTTGCTCGTGCTGCTCACCATGATCTTCGATTTCTCCGTGGTGACCTCCATCCCGTATGCTCTTGCTTTTTCATTCAGTATGGTGGTGAGATCTCGAAGTTCACTGCTGGTGCCACCGATAAGGTCAATGTCAGCAGGAGTGTAAATAGGTGTCGTTTATCGAGCATTATAACGCCTAGCTTTTTAGCGATGCGGTAGATGTCTACATTTGACCCAGGGGGCAACGGGTTCAATTCAAAGTGTGGACTGCCGTCAGTGATTTGTCCGTGTATCCATAGCCTGCCTATGCCTGAGAAGTGCACACATATTCCGCTGCCGAGTGTTCTCACGCAAAGTAAAGGCACTCACGTTATGAGAATTACATCATCAGACAACATAACTGCTCTTCAAAGCCTAAATGGGAACTACGGTTGAATAGTATGTTGACGTTGCACTGATAAGCAAACGCATTTTCATAAATATTGAGTATGACCAATTTCAAGCTGGTTGTGCCGCAGATATTGCGGTCATCGCGTCTTGTTACCAAAGCTGTCGAGAGAAATGATCTCGCCATTATTCATACTTTTAGGTATTTGTCCACAGCGAAATATCCCCGTGTATAGTTTTGCTATATAAAATGGTCATGCGATACGTTATTTGATAAGGTAAGAGTGTACGATGTTTTGAAATATATTCCCCAATATTCTGGTATATCAGTTTAACTGCTATAGGGTTAATCATTAAAACGTAAAGTAATTTCTGTCTTGTTGATCGGTTTCTGGTTTTTCAAATTTATGCTGTTTCAAAAACAAGCGCTTTTCTAGGCTTTTTTACTTACACATCAAGCTAATGATCTATGAAGCTCAGGAATAGCTCGGCAACTTAGATTGTAACTTCATGTACGTGACAAATGAAACATGTTGACGAGACAAACCGGTTGGCGCGGCCATACATGTCACGAAATTTTCTAATCACTACATACAACTGAAAACTCATCACAGCGAATTGATTTCAGAAATCTTTTGAATTCCTTCTTTGGAAATGTCATAGTCGCACTGCTATCGAACTTACTTCGACACATAATAACTGAACAATTACAAGGACAAAACTGTGTTGTTGTATTTGCAGCTAAATTTATAACATTAAATTTGTGTTGCATATCATTTAACATATCGCATACTTTGCAGTAATCACCGATATTAGCTGATTCATCTAACATGATAATAATTTGAATGGACATTTAATTGCCAGAATCTGCAACGCTACATATTTATAACGCCGTGTACATGAATAGATCGAATGAATAAGTTATAGATACTCAGAATCATATCGCGATAGTTTAAACTAAACAGTATAGGTCAACATATAGAAATTATGAGAACAACCATTTGGGATCTAAAATCAACTACTCTATCGTGAAGTCCTTGCGTTTTAAATATAATGTTTCATGTATCCTTAATTGCATTTACACTTAGCCACATATGGTTTACTTATTTTTTTTAAGCGGTAGTACGGTCACAATGCGGGGAACCTACGTTACTTTTTTATTTGTGGCAGCACGCAATGTCAGACGACAACTCCCATTTAGAACAACCTGGTTTATAGGAATTTTAAATACTTGTACTATTATAATGTACTCTTAACATGCACTATCATATTCTTTGTCTTTTTAAGCATTGATTTTTTTTCGAAAACACTTTATACAAATCTTAAGCAGACTTTAGAAGAAATAATAAATATTACGCAACACTAAACAAAATGCTTCTGTATTTAATTGCGTTTACTACAAAATTACGTTAATAAATAATAAAATTTCTAGTTTATTAATGAAAATAATAAATAGGGCACTTTAATCTGAAATTTCATTGCCAATATTCTCAATAATACTTTTAATACGATTTATCATCTTCATAATTATCGTCGTCGTCGTCGTCGTCGTCATCATCATCATCATCATTGTCGTCGTCATCATCATCATCAACAGCAGCAGCATCAACAGCAACAACATCATCAACATCATCATCAACATCTTCATCATTATCATAATAATAATAATTATTATTATTATTATTACTATTATTAGTAGTATTATTAATATTATTATTATAAAAATGAATACAACGGATTGTCGAACTTGCACTCACAGTTTTCATCAGGAACCTTTGAATGCGGATCTAGAACGCACATTCATGCATATACGCGTGCGCCTGTTATTTAAAGATGAAAGTCAATTAATGTACGGACCCTATGATATTCTTTTTGAAAAGCATGACCATTTTTAAATGAATGTTCCCTAAAGAAGATAAGGAAGTCGTATTGATGTTCTTGTGAACTGTCTTCTATGCTTCAGGAATTGCGAAACAGAGAACTTGACACGCCTGCAAGTAAATACTTATGACACATGGTTCTAGTGTGTGTCTCTATTTTGGTGATTAACATTATACATGATACAACGGAAACTTCCAAGATGAACTTTACTTGTAGGTAAAGCTGTGATAATGCACCTGAAAATATAATGTTTCATATTTCATAGCGGCGTTACACTATTATGTTTTGGATTGTCATGAGTGTAATTATTGCACACGTAAAATCGCTATTGTATTTTAATTTGCTCTTCTTTCAAGTACCTGCAAGTTTTATGTTAACGGTTTTGATATTAATATGAGCCGCGCTCTGTGAAAAAGATTTTTAATGTATATGCAGTAAACCACCTTTTCACAAAGCACGGCCCATATTAGTGTGGGTTATAAAGTAGTAATACGTAAGACTATGTACCTTTGTAACACAAGGCGGCAATAATTTGCGAAAGACAATTAAAACCCATCTAGACACCTGTATGTATAAATTATTTCAATCGCTAAACAAGTATGCTGTCTTTCTGTTATGTATTCTCTTCTACATAAGTATAAATTGCTAATCTCGTCAATCAACATTTATTTGGCACATCAGATCATTTTATTATTTTTAATCGGTTAATGCTAGAATCACAGCACGCGTTAGTTGAATTTAGACATTTGATGAACAACCTGTTTCCCGGGTAGGGCCAGAACATGTATTAAGTGCCTTCGGGTGATCTAAAGAACACTCGCATTTAATGGATGAATATCGAGACTTTCCAGTTGCTAAGTGGACACCATATCCTCTACGCCGCAGCAACAGAACCAGTTTTGAATTACAGAGGCTTAAAAAGCATACAATTATAAAGCGTTATGCCAGAGCATGTTCGTGTATTAAAGATTTTAATGATCGTTATCTAATAATAACTAAAAAATTGCTAAAACAAGGCTTTTTATATCATAACCTAAGAAATAAATTTGCTAGATTTTACTCTAAGTATGGTGATTTAATTTCAAAATATAATGTTTCTTTAAAATGGCATTTAAATAATGGAATCTCCCATCCATCATTTTACGGAGATGTTCTGAAGCGTGTCCACAAATTAAAATATGTTAAACCAAATGTTCATATAAAACTTTTCAATTTAATTAAATTGTTTTCATCAAAAGGATACGATGATTATGTACTTAAAAATACGTGTTTGATGGTTTTCGATTCACTATATCTTTCTTCCCTTAAAATTTGGAATCATTAGTGATATTATAGGCATTTTTAACTGTTGAATAAAATTTTGTCATTGTGTCGTATGAACAAATCTGCATGAAAACTACATTATAGGCATTTTTCACTGTTTAATAAAATTGTGTCATTGTGTCGTATGAACAAATCTGCATGAAAACTACATTTGGACTCAAATCGTACATCAAATCATTTCTGTCTTCAGTTGTCAAAACACCTATATACTGTTTGATTCCAATAATGTCGCTTTAATGGAATTACCATTTTTATTCATTTGCTTCTTAATATTAAATCACCTAAACTTGTTTTATTAGTAACACAGCCCCATTAATATTTTAATTTAGTACTGCCCCTGGAATTTGTTCACGTCATTATGTCATTATGGATTTTTGTGACGTCATACGACCGAATTTCCCAGTTGTAATCTACATGCATAGGTCATTGGTTTTATAACGTTCCATTTTATTTATATTTTCTCTCTGATAGGCGTTTCTTGTTTGATTTAATTATTTTTTTATATTTTTTTTAGCAGTCACATAAACAACCAAGCTATGTAATATGGAATTTTTACACCCATTATTGCTGCTTCTTCCTGTATTTGCGCGATGATTATCTGAGATATTAACTCCATGACACTATATTCTCAAATCTTTTTCTATAAAGAAGGAATGTAGTTGACAATTGTTAATAGTTTTATTTGATCGTTCGTCAAAAAGTTGTAACTCTGTTACTCTTCTTGTATCTTCAATGCAATTGAGTAATTAAATAGTAATTAAATTGAATACGTTTTAATTCCCTTTTATTATTGTTTAATTTGAGTTACAATGCTATGACGTTAAATTTTATTTACACTTAAATGTATTATGAACATTGCTGGGCCAAGTGTGAGGTTGAGCGCTCTATAACCAGGTTTAAACCCCCAATGCTTTGCATGGACCGTTCCAAGGCGGTGACCCCAGCTTTATTCATATTTTGTGTTTATGTTGGTTTGTATTGTGCTGTATTGTGCTGTTTTGTATGTACTGTTTGGGCAATCGGTCACTTGCCTTAAATAAAGGACCAACTAATTGTTTTTAATGAAAATTCAATACTGCTCCAGCAGCTGGAGTTTCACTTCTTTATATGATATCTAAAAGCTTGGTACATGTGAAACGCTTTCTCCATCTACCAAAAAGTAAGATTTAAGTTTTTGAATGCATTACTTTTTTATTGAAACTATTATAATGTTTTGAACACAATAATATCCACAATAATTTATTAAAACACATGGTTATCAAAAACGCTTTTACCCGTAAAATTAGTAAGCACCTATCATATTATAATGCAAATAACTACACTTTATGGAACTCTTCGTCGGTCTCCTGTTGACTATTGATATATCGAAGGTTTCATTTAAATGATGTGGGTTTTAATCATATGATATGTGTTTTTATAATATTTTGCTGTGTGCTTTGATGGTATGATGTGTGTTTGTGATGGTATGCTGTGTGTTTGTGATGATATGCTGTGTGTTTGTGATGATATGCCGTGTGTTTGCCATATTCTGCTGTTTGTCTGTCATGGTATGTTGTGTGTTTGTGATGGCATGCTGTGTGTTTGACATGGTATGCTGTGTGTTTGTGACGGTACGCTGTGTGTTTGTGATTGTATACTCTGAGTTTCATTGAAATGATGTGGGTTTAAAACATATGATATGTGCTTATTATAGTATGCTGTGTGCTTGCCATAGCATTGTGTGTGTTTGTGATGGTATGCTGTGCGTATGGGATGGTATACTGTGTGTTTGTCACGGTATGCTTTGTTCTGTCATGGTATGCTAGTTGTTTGTCATGGTATGATGTGTGTTTATCATGATATGCTGTGTGTTTGCTGTACTATCCTGCGGGTTTATCTTACATGATGTCCTTTTAATTCGCTATGATTAAAGTTGGCATTATTTACATTAAGAACACTCGGTTCTTGTCATACGTATGTCAGTCGGTCCGTCAGTTCGTATTTCCGTCCGTCCGTACGTGTTTCTGTTTGTCTGTCTGTCTGTTTTTCTGTATATCTGTGTGTTTGTCCTTCCGTCCGTCTATCTGTCCATCCGTCCGTCTATCTGTCCAACCGACCGCCCACCCGCCCGCCCGTCCGTATGTCTGTCTTTCTGTCTGTCTGTTCGTCCGCCCGTCCTCCGTCCTCCCCTCCTTCAGTCCGTGGGTCCTTATTTCCGTATGTCAGTGCGTATGTCCATCCGTCCGTACGTCCGTGTATCCGACAGACGGTTAGAATGACAGACGGATATACGGATGTAGGGAGGAAAGGACGGACATGCAGACAGAAAGAAAGATGCACGGACAGTCTGAAGTAAGGACACACGGACGTACACACGAGCAAATGAGCATACGGACATACGGACGGACAGAGAGACATACAATAAAACAGACTGACAGACAAACAGAAAAAACTCACGGACAGACGGACAAACGGAAATAAAGACACACGGACGGACGGTAAAACGAACGGACGGAGGAACAGAGAGAAAGACAGACACACCGACACACCGACAGACAACAGACAGACAGACACACAAACAGATAGACAGAAAGACAGACACACAGAAAAAGAGACAGACGCATGGACAGACGGAAATAAGTATGACGTAACTTTAAGTTCTTTGACAAGAACCGAGTGTTCCGAATTAAAATAACGCAAACTTACATCATAGCGAATGAAAGGATATCATGTTAGATAAATCCGCATGAAAGTACAAACAATACACAGCATACCATGATCAACACACAGCATACCATGACAAAAACAAAGCAAACCATGATAAACCCCTAGCGTAACATGACAAAACACAGCATACCATCACAAACACACAGCATACCATCACATACACACACCATACTATGGCAAGCACACAGCATACCATTATAATCAAATACTATATGATTTAAACTAATACCATTTGAATAAAACTCACAGCATACCATCACAAACACACAGCGTACCATCACAAAGATACAGCATGTAATGCCAAGCACACAGCATGCCATGACAAACACACAACATACCATGAAAAACACACAGGAGACTATGACAAACACACAGCA
Source organism: Dreissena polymorpha (assembly GCF_020536995.1). Lineage (NCBI taxonomy): Eukaryota > Metazoa > Mollusca > Bivalvia > Myida > Dreissenidae > Dreissena > Dreissena polymorpha. The sequence continues at coordinate 131,502,775 of NC_068356.1, read as the reverse complement.
TATCATCACAAGCACACAGCATATCACCACAAACACTCAGCATACCATCACAAACACACATCATATCATTACAAACACACAGCATACTATGACAAGCACACAACATACTTTTATAAACACATATCATATTATTTAAACCCACATCATTTCAATGAAACCTCCGATATATCAATAGTCAACAGGAGACAGACGAGGCATTCCATAACACTTGAATGTAAGCTTAATGCTGTGGTTTAAAAAACTGAGCTCTTTAAGTAGCTTCATTCTTTGTATATTTCATTTAAAGAAAAAGAATGTTGACATGTTCAACAAATACACTTGCATAACGTTCCTTCTAAAAAGGTTTCCTCGTGTCAATACCATTTGCAGGAACTTTCCTTAAATAACATATCAGAACTTTCAGGCCATCTCACCGGGAAATGTTTAATAATATATAGCATTGTATGTCTACAATTGTATACAATGTATTTAAATAGCAAGGTCTCTTTAAACGGATTCTCCTTTCCGTATCAACAGATTATGCAGCGAATTCTTAAAAATACGAATATGAACGCCTACTTATTCAATACCTAACCTTAAGCACTGAAATTTTCTTTGAAACCAGCGTCATAAAAAAAACATTATAAGAAACAAAAATGTATTACAATCGTTTATAGTTATACCAAATAAAACGGATCAAGATACTCAACTTCAAAGTGTCAAAAGTAAATAAATGAAACACTGAACAAATATTACGATAAGTACACCAATATTGCCATATATTGTACATTTACTATTTGTGCTAGATATTTGAATTTTCATTTTCCTGGTAGATGTTATAACACTGACAGAACATCAAGAATTGTGGGCTTGTAATACAACACATTTTAGCGTACATAACGACAAATCGAAATGTCTATATTTTATAATGTTCTATAAATCAAATACTTAAATGTATACATTCTAATAAATATGTCAGTTAAACACTCCAAACATGAAAGATAGTGTCTACTCAAGGACAAATTAACATTGACTAAGATATTTTTTGAAAGAAATTCCTAAAAGAAATATCACGCAGCTCTTAATTTTAAATTTAAAAAAGGTCGTTAAGGAACATCTTAGAATGGCATTATATTTGGTCTGATTATACCACGTGACCTGTTGTTATATTACCAACAACGAGCAGCAATTAAAGCGGTAGTACAAATCTAACAGGCATTCTCGATGATTTAAATTCAGCCGATTGTTTCTGGAGTATTGAATAATACCAATAGAATGTGACATGGAAATCCGGAAATAAAAAGGCGATCGTTAACACCAAGTATTAAGGAATTCTGGATTTTTGTAATACGATAATAACGTACAAGTTATAATGATTAAAATTGATTTGAAACGCTTTGTGAATTTATAAACAAGCAAACAACAACTTAAATGTTGCCTTCATAACCATAGAATGTTGATGTAAGGGAGAATAAAGATTTCAGAAGAGTGAGTCTTGCAATCACAAGTCCCACAGGGCTAGTAGCATTTTGGGAATTTAACACCGCAGTCTTGATGTTAACGGAAACCTCTAAAATCAATAGTACAATGCTTGATCTAGAAGGATATCTAGTTGTTACTTGCTCTTATTTTTGAAAATCTGTAGGTTTTTCTTTGTAATTTGACATTAAGTTATTCTGAAACATAAACACGATCATATAGAATAAATAAAACCAAAAATGATAAAAAAGAATGTTGGATTTAATCATCAAAACTCTGGGTGGTGGACTGATTTATCATCAGCAGCTGAGTGAATTAGAACGTGTTTGTTTGGGGTGTTTGAATGATAACCATTTTTGTAGTGATATACAAGGCGACCATGAAAGTTAAATTGGTTGTGTCACGCATGCTTTTGCATAACCGTTCTATGTACAAGCATGTATGATGACTTACCCCATTACCTGTTTTAACGGTCGTTAAAATACTGTATATAATCTTGTGTATGTATGCGTTCTCCTAACCAGCCTGTTAAAATACTGTATATAATCTCGTGTATGTATGCGTTCGTCTAACCAGCCTGTTAAAATACTGTATATAATCTCGTGTATGTATGCGTTCTCCTAACCAGCCTGTTAAAATACTGTATATAATCTCGTGTATGTATGCGTCCTCCTAACCAGCCTGTTAAAATACTGTATATAATCTCGTGTATGTATGCGTCCTCCTAACCAGCCTGTTAAAATACTGTATATAATCTCGTGTATGTATGCGTCCTCCTAACCAGCCTGTTAAAATACTGTATATAATCTCGTGTATGTATGCGTTCTCCTAACCAGCCTGTATATAATCTCGTGTATGTATGCGTTCTCCTAACCAGCCTGCATTCCGCCTGTGTTCTCAACGTAAATTATTTATTGCGCGAAAAAGCATCTCTTGCGAATAGTTGTATAGACATAGTTTTAATACATAAACACAATATATTAAGAAAACTTAATCAACCAAAAAGCGATGTATAATACAAGGCTATTTATAACATATGTAATTAAATTTCATATCCAAGAATCCAGATCCTGTTAACGTGTTTTCGAGCGTTATAATTTAAAATATGTTTTATGTTTCAATCACACTCGACATAGTGAGCGTTGATTACTTAATATTCTTAACACTAGATGAAGACGTGTTCACGAAAATAAGAGACCATCAAATATGTCTAAAATCACTTATGCTAAAAATCGATGAAGTTTGATAACTATTTATAATTCACAAAATTAGGTGCGAGCGAAGATAATTACCATATGTCGTAATAGGTGACAAAACGAACATGGTGATAGAAATGTATTTTACAAACCATCCGTATATGTTCAATATTCTTGTGCCATATACTCAATAAGTTAATATTTTTTATTGGTCTTTGACGGCAGACCCATTCATGGTTTTCTTGAAATATAGAATTAGCTGAAACACTTAGTATTCGTAAAAAATTACAATTCAACAAGGCTTCTCTGGTCAAAGCTTGCCATTGTGCGCGATTTGTTTGTTCGTGGCTGAGTTATATTGTACCGTTAATTGACTCTTAATCTCCGGATGTGTGCGAAGTTCCAGCATTTCAATTCTGTCAGATGACGCTTGTCAACCTTACATATAACAAATCACTATCAGCTGCTGTACATTTTTACTATCGACCAGGGAACTAAAGATGCGCCTGTATATCCTGTATGACTTTGTGATTGCATTAAGATGCCGGAATGACACACATGTTGCATAACATTTTCTGTCATCAACATGGGAGGACAGACACTTAACTGATATTGACATAACCCTATAATTTTTAAGTCTTAAAAACATGGTTTACAAGTTAAAGTGAATGCGTGTATCCCGTAAATATTTAACAAACATCAAATATTGAACATGTTCATATCGAAGTTACATTTCAAACGTAAGACACGTTCAAATATTGCACTTTCTGGTGGACCAATATAGGTACTGTCACAGGCACAATGCACGATGCTTTCACATAGCATTTTAAAAATAGTTCGTATTACATGTGAACATTTAACTATAAATGCTTGCACACAATACGAAATTATGGAGGCACACTTTTCACTGTATACACTAGTGTGTGTTACATGAGCAGTCTGTAATGAAAATAAAATAATAATATGACAAATACAGGAGGCCGTGAAGGTATGATTGACAACAAAAGTACGTTGAGTGTTGCGCTTGATAGATAATGCCAAAATACTTAAAGGCATGGCAAAGAAAATTCAAACGTAATGAAAGCCGTTAATTCGCAAATCAAGATTCTTGAAATACAATACCGACATTTTTTAGAGGATCGTCTCAATCAAACGGCAAAGTTGCTAGAGCGCTTACATGCACATTCTCTAGAGAACTGTTCTGTTGAGAAACCTGTCACCCGGCAAAATATTACAGTGACACAATATGTCAGATGAATGTTTAAAAGGTGACTAAATCGAATAATTCTCTGTTGCATTGCGTATAAAGATGAATTCGATCCAAGGAGGTTTATGTCCGTTAACATTAAAATGTGTTTCCTGTTTTATAACGTATGGGCTTAATGTGAGGTTAGGTTGACATCAACCGGGTTAAACCCTAAAGGTGTTTTAAGAATCGACCAGTTTAATCCCTAAATGTGTTTTAACCATCGACCGGTTTAAACCCTAAATTTTTTTTAACCATCGCCCGGTTTAAGCCCTCAATGTTTTTAACAATATACCGGTTTAAACCCCAAATGTGTTTGTAACCATCGACCGGTTTAAACCCTCAATTTGTTTTTACATTTATGGAACAAATGAAAGAATCAGAATTATACTATTTTTTGTGAATTTGTGTATGTTGTGTAATGTATGTGTTGGTTATTGCGTAAGTGATTATCGCATGGCTAACCTTTGTAAGGTTCGGCTAGTCTGGAATGTATGAAAAATAAAAGCTCGGCTCACACAACTTTCTTTCATGACATACTTTAATTGATTTCATGTTTTCCTTTATATCTAGTATTATCTAGGATATTATCCTTTAAAACAAGGTAAACAAATCTGCAAACAAAACGAAGAGCTATTATGCACAATAGTTGAGCACATTTCACTGTAGACCAACCCTTGCGGCAAGTTTAGTGCTAACAGAAATACAATGCAAGAGATCTATCAGCCGTTTGTGTTATGATCAAATTTTTGCGCTACTTTCAAACAATATTCGCAAGTGTTTTTTTGTTTTATTTATTTCACATGATGCTACTTGAAAAATAAACAACGTAAAATAAGTTCTAAACGTGTATTGTTTTCAGATAATGTGAAACAAGCGAAAAGAGGTTATTCAAGACAATGTCATAATCACATAAAGTTCTTACTATTCCGTTCCCAATGTTACATTATACATACAACTTTTCAGAGACAGTTTGATGTCGTGTAGCTTTTGTGATCCTTGTTGCGTCAGTCGTCGTACGTCGTCAACGTTCATCCCTTTTCACACTCAAGGTAGAAGTGTTGACACACACTTCATCATCTGGTCCATTGTATTTTCTTTGAAGATATGAAGGGCAAGTAAGAATTAACATCGAGTCGGTTGCAAAATATGTGATCAGGTAGACTCTTCAAAACAACTACTCTAGAAGCGACCTTTTGATTGGAGCTTGATGAAACTTGGACAGAATGTTTTATATTGTTAATATCTAAGCCGAATTATATTTCGGGTCAAGTGGGGTCAAAATGTGTAGGCAGTATTTTTCAGCATCACTCTTTTATACAATTGTCTTTTCTATTTATGAGCAAAGTCTAAAACGTAACAACGTCAAATACAAAACTAGTTCAACTTGTCCAGTAAGTAAAAAATATTGTAACTTGAAATCATATGAGCTCTTTAACGCCATCTTAGCCTTCTTTAAGAATGATCGAAACTATTAACAATCTCAATAGTATACTTTATTGATGATTCGTTTTATCAATAAACAAATGTGTTATATTTTACAGCACGTTATCATGTGGTCCATAAATGAACAAGTATTGACCCTGAAATTAAAGATATAATCACATGCGATTTACCGAAAATATGCAATTTCGATAAGTTAAAATGTATCTGTATAATAGTCGTCTTAACTATGAAAAAAGTACAATAGCATATATATATATATATATATATATATATATATATATATATATATATATATATATATATATATATATATATATATATATATATATATATATATATAAACGAACATTCATACACAAAATTAGATACAAAAAGTTAAGCGTTGGTAGTTTATTGTGAAAAAAACAACACATCCAAAACATAATATTTAAATCCATCGGACGTCGACTTTACAATCTGATCATTTTATAGTTAAATAAGCTCCGATCACTCGTGAATAACAAACGATTATCTACCGAAACCAACAATTATCCGCAAGAGATTGCGTTGTAGCCGAAAATTATGAAGATCGGAATGCTTATCGTTTGATAGGTTACATTTACATTTTTAAACAATATATAAAATGAACTGGGATATTTTGACTGCGTATTTATATTATGTAATAATTGATATAAACAAATATTTATCTAATTATCGTAAAATCTTTTTAGTGCATCCTCGTCGAGAGTTGTGTGATTTGTCCATCGGATTTCATCGCCGTCTTTGTTTCATGAAACTAAATTACTTATAATAATTGAGTTAAAATAAACACTCAGGAAAAAGAACCGATAAGTTTTGACAGTCAAGTAAGTGTACACCGTATACTGTCGGATGTTTTCAGGACATAGAGATCGGACGAAACCATTCAAGCTCTTGCCTTTAACAAGTTTATTTGCACATAACATTTTTAATGTCTGCGCGGTTTCCGCCTCCGCGTGTTAAAACATATAAGTACATAGCGTGTAATGATGTTTTTAAGGTGTAAGTTATTTAACACGTGCATTAGGAATGTGTTACATGTATGCATGTGACCTATTTATCTGTCCAGATGTATAGATAAGTTTCTATAATATATTCTGTTAGAAAATAAAAAAAGCCCCAGTAAACGACTTGATATTAGAAGATTTATAAATACCAATGGTAAACATAGTATATGTAGAGAAACTTATTATGACAATGACATGGTCGAAACTAACGAGCTGTGGTACCAGTGCAATTAAAACATATTTGAGAAACAAGAACTACCGGTAATCACTCTACATTTGAATTCCGTCTAGTTTGAAGTTCCGCATTGCTAATGTACAGACCGCTGAATGCTGCGTTCACATTCCCAGTTGTTTTTAACACACTAAAAATTGTAAGCATTTTGAAGCAATACTGATATCATATATAGTGACAAGTCATTACAAGTCGCCAAGTCTATTTTCTACTATATAAATTACTTAATACATCTTGACATACGGTGTGTTTTTTAAAGGTGTTCATAAGTTTATATAATTGGTCCACGTTTACCCTTATAAATAGCATACACGAACGGAACAAGGATAACGAAGCATTTGTGTTTTAAGTATACAAATTAATAATGATGCGCAATGTCATTAACTCAAATAACAAAATATCTGCATTAATTCGAAGGCATGTTTTCGTTAAAGGGATAATGCGGAAGTTTTTGGTTTTTTTACCAATAGTGGATATATTTAATAGTACGTAAGCAAGTAATACATACTAATATAATGTGAAAAATGAAATAAACATAGGATCACCGGCTATCTTTAATTTTATTCGCATATACGCAACATTCAGTTTCGAATAAACACTGTCAAATTTAATATTGTGTCAACAGTTTATATCATTACATAAAAGTTAAAATTGGCAAATGTTAAGCTATATTACACTAATATTACTATATTTTATGAAAACAAACATAACGCATGAAATGCATTCGATTGAACAAATGTAACTAAGTCGTAATTACCTTAATAAGACCGCAAAACGGATCCAAAATCTTACTAGTATAATAATATACATGATTAAAATTCCACCCAAATAAAAGATTTTTTCCAAACTTCATAAAATCTACATCTCTCTATGTTTTCAGAATAAAACAACAATAAACAATTTTGGCCACCGTACTATTTGGGGACTACACAAATAGCACTACTTACAAGTAAGTTTCAAGTGCTACCATTCTGCTGACTAAAATTGTAATTTTTAGGAATGAATTCATACCGTTTGAATACATACACGTAACATAGTTGTTAACGTTGTCATATCAAGGTAAAAGAAAAAATCAAAACTAAACCAGAACACATTCTCAAAACCTAGACAAACAACGACGACTTCGATTTTCCTACAAGTATGAAATAATACGTCTTAAAAGTGCGTTGGTGTTCAAAAGAATTCATATTATAATTTCAGCAGAAAATAAAATAATGCACATTTTTAGATCCAAATAAATTTGCATGGTCGTGGAGTTATGGAGAGTTCCTAACACCAGTTAAATATAACATATTTGCATAAAAGCATATTTCCGGTGATAGGATTCAAATATCCTTGAAATAAAAATCTGGCACAAGATCCCTAAAGGTGATGCGTTGTGATATTCCTCATCTCAATATTTGTTCAGGAAAAGCGTCTGTGTTCACCAAAACTTCACTGATGTGTTTTAAGATTAGACGCAGTATACGAATTGTGCGCAGGAGGTTACATTTAATAATCTCTCAGATGTACAAATAAAACAAGTTCAAAATAGTACACTTTGAATCGTGCATATTTTTCTTATATAACATGCCATAACATTTTTAATTTGAAATGCCTTCAACAAAGAATACTATTTAAAAGGGGTAAACGTACGTGGGACTGTATGTGTAAATTGGTAAACGTGTGTGGGACTATATGTGTAAATTGGTCAACGTATGTGTGACTATATGTGTAAATTGGTCAACGTATGTAGGACTGAATGTGTAAATTTTCGGGAATTCGCGGCAAATCCCAGATCCGTCAATTTTAACAGTACACACGATCCGAATGTCTGCTTTATACAACCGAAAGAAAATACAGGCAAAAACAAGCAGAATGGTTTAATGCGTGAACACTCCACAATCAAGTTTTAATCCAAGTTGATCTTAGATCTGTTCATGTCCAAATTAAGAACATCGTATGACATATTTAAGTTACTATGCAGTTATAGACGAAGTATGATTACTAAGAACAAACCTTTAGTGTTAGTCAATTTCAGTACTGCTATTCATCGACGTTCAGTCAGTGAAACGATAACGTGTTGTACTATCGCGGGGAAGAAATGACTAAGATTTATATGTATTTACTGCACATGTAGTTTTAGTATCAAGGTTTCTTTCAAGTAAACACTACTTAAGTAGCGCATTTGGAGAAGGCACGCATCAAAGAATCACGAATTCCATGGCATTTGAATATGCAAACTGATATCAGTTTAGGAAGCTGCATAGCATAAAATAATTATGTATTTACAATTAACATCATTTTTAAACTACTAGGTGAACTGTATCGTGAATATATGTAAGCAGCTTTCAGCCATAGCATTCTGGCGACATAAGGGGCGCCTCTACGACCATTTTTACACTCGTCGCCTATTTTTTTGTTCTGGTCTTTATATGTGTTGTACTGCAGTGTTTTCGTGTTGACGACTTTCAAGCAAACCAAAAAGCCATCACGAACGTTACCCGCAAAACGACAAAAACGGTACCACGAAAGCACGACAAATTTACCCGCAACACCGACACAAATTGCGGAAATACGACAAATTTGACTTGTCGGCTCTTTCTAGCTCCGGCGTGTTCTTGTGTTGCTTTTTGTGTACGCGAGTTTAAGCAAAATAAACGTAAGATGATTGCATAAGAATGCAGCCTTATTTAACACTAGCATGATTAACATGTGAGTTGTGAAATCGTCTGTACAGTTACTATTTACACAATTTCTTTAAAAAAATAATAAAATAGATATCTCTAGGACACTGGATGTAGACTCTCATTTAGAGTTTGCGTGACATGACTCTGTTTACGTGACTTTTGTGACCAATTTATATTGAAGTATTGACGCGAACCCATTTATTGCGAATACTATCACGCATATAATCCCATTTAATAATTATTTCTTCGCACTTTTATATTACATTGCCTTTCAATACATTATGTTTGGCTATTTTAGCGTTATACACCTTTGAACAATTAATGAAATTGTTTACATCAAGATTTGTATGTAATAGTGAACATAACGATGCGAGGTTAATATAGGGTCGAATATTTTCTTTACAAGGATGTCTTCACACGAAGCTTCAATCATAGGAGATTTTAAGCACAAGTTAATTTAATGCAATGACTCTTACATGACAATCGGCTTAATTGTTTTAGATAAAGCAGACAATAAAATGCATGTTATTCGGAAACAATTATCAGCAAAACCAAACAGTTTGATTGAAGATCTTGGAAGGTGTTAAGCGATAAAAGGTTAAGTTTAAATTATACGTGTGTATATCAACCGTATTGTCGCTGTATTGGTATTGAAACATAGGTAAATATTTTACAATTATATTTACATACAACATTTTGGCATTCTACTTTTATTTGTTATTGTCTGCATATGTCTTTCTGAACATTTCGCCATATGTGTTTGCATTGAATTTAAATCACCAAATGACGGCCTGAAGTTATTGAAGTTAACCTCATGATGTTTAATCAAGTGGCGTCTATGAATAGCTCGTATCAATGTATTTCTCAGAATGATAAGCGGATTTTACAAAAATACAACGTTCACCCATAAGCTTTAAAATAAATTACTGATAAACAGTACGGTCATATTAGAATCGACATTTTTCGGTGATAATTATTTTTTTGTCGAACAACACACCGAATGGCAGTATGGATGAGTGTTATCAAATGAGTGTCATACTTGAGAAATTAATTTCAAAGTATCGCTAGTCCTTACCATGGGTTATATAATATAAATTTGATTATCATTATCATGCTATTTTGTTGCTCGCTTTACTCGCTGAGCTTCACATAACGTTAATGTACACATTGTTATTAAATTATTATTTAAACAACTCTGCGTTGTGAACATAAATATAGGGATAAACAAATCATGGGTCTTTACTCTGGTACAATATGTTTACGTGTCATTTTCAAATACGTTTACGAACACACTAAATTAAAGCCTTTCGCGTTCATTAGGGTACTAACGCTTTAATAAAACACACATTATGAACTGAAACAAATACATTTTACAAGATAATGTTAAACGTAACATGTTATTATCAATTAATACCCAAAATGCATCACTACCGTGACAAACGTGGTTAAGGTTATATGCGTTCGATTCTGATTTTGGTACAAACATAGAGACAGCTTAATTACCTGCCAAGTCTTTCATATTGTTTCTGTTTTCCAGCGTAATTTACGTATTTGACTGATTTATACGTGTATCTGTGTTTTTTTCTGATTAGATCCATTATGGTAATGTGGTTTTGATTTCGTATGCCTATTGGCACTTTATTACGTGTTGTTCCACATGTTGTAAGATAACTACCAATGCTTTGCATTGACCGGTCCAAGGAGGTTGTCCCAGTTTCTATCATTTGTATTTTTATAGTACGCTTGCTAATATGAAAGTGGTCTATCAGAACAATAATTTGTATCCCTATATAATTTATATTATTTCTTGTTTGCTATATTCCATTATCAATTTGTTTGTTTGTTTATACACGACCGCAATAACTAGCGCCATCTCTTTTTGGAGATGCAATATTTTTTCGTAACTTATGAAATAAGATGGAGACATTTAGATAATGAGTATGCTATATAGTAGGGATTCCTACATCGTCGGATACCCACGACTAATTCATTCCGTTACTTTCCAGCATTAGCTGTTGGACAATAAAAGCAATAGACGCCGTTTTTACCTTAACTGTAACATTTCAGTAGACCAGTAGTCGCAGTTTACAAAAAGAATTTCGCTTTGGAGATGTCAATGCTTCGCCTTGATAATTGCGATTTGATACACCAAGCTTTTCCTTCCACCTGTCCGAGTGCTTTAAAAGACATCGCGCCCATGTAAGAGACTAGAGATACTTTTACTCTGAAAGTCGTTTAAATTCTCAATTTTAAAGTATACGCATGCACGACGAAATTCCATTTCTACGTACGACGCAATTTTGACAACAAACCCGAAGTCTCTATAGTGCGAGTTGTATCATTGGTAAAAAATATCCTAATGAAACCGTGAGGGATCCAATGAAATTACTGGATTTTACACACCCTAAAACGGTCGATAAATGGAGAGTAACGGAATGGGTCGAACGTGGGTATCCGACGATGGGGTTCCTACATATTTCGCCTTCTTTAAAAAATTTGGCAACGTAGCGTAACTCGGCGAACATTATATAATACAAAAATGCAAAGACACATACCATACAAAGCTATTTGGGAACGTGAGAACTTGTATATGTTGCTCCATGGTGGAGTTTTACCAAGTTAAACCGAGTATATACGATTTTGTCAAATATTAATAAATTTATATAAAATGTGCAAAAAACTTATTATATGTATATATTTTAATATTAAATAAAATAAAAGTTCAGAAGAACATGTGTTGAAAAATGCGAATTAAGCCAGATATTTTATTCTGAAATCGAAAAAGACTGTACATTCGAATTCACCAGCATGTATATCATGCATGTAAGATGTGAATCTAAACTTAGTTTAACGGTTCATTTCAAATTCCTGCAACGATAACTATTCATACGACACACGAACACTAACTCTGGTCCTAATAAAAAGACGAATGCTTTGGTTATTATAGGAAAATATGTTCGTCACAATCGGCTCGGGGCGCTCATTTGTCGTTGCTGCATCTTATGAAATTCGTATTTAATGTATAATTTGTCTAGCATATTTTGTGTTATTGTAGCATATTTTAACAATATATAACAATTGCACCCATATTCAAAATCGTATAATCCCGCTTTAAACGAAGATTTTACCTGTATGACGAGCGAATTTTAACCCAAATAAAGCGCTTATGACGTCAGACGAATTCTTTCAAAATATACAATTTACAATTTAACAAAAACATTGGCTTCTCGTCGATTTACTTTATATTTTTACAAATAGATTTCGAAAATTCCATTGATATATTATTTGACAGTCGTAACAAAATATTGTAAATTTGAGTTTGGTAGAACATGGGCCTTGTTCAAACGATTATCTATTATTTAACAAAATTACGATATTGAAAATCTATCTATTATGTACCCCGTTTTATTAAAAAAATCAGTTGTAAATATGCACCAACACATTTTAAATATGCTCAGAAACATGAACAAAGCCTGTACGATATATCCCGAATTGTGTTGTTCGCAAAACGTGCACGACAAAGTATCAACCAGCCACACAATTTACCCCTCCCCTCCTAACAAACACGTTATCTCACTCACACACCCACACGCAACCAAGCATATACACACGGACTAGGATTCCACGCTATGCCCTTACGCGATTATCATAGCGGGGAAATAAAAACAGTTATTGATCCCAACCTATTGTTTCCTTGAATTTGGAAACCTAGCATCATATTTCCACCTTACTGATACCATTTCTTACAGAAACAATGCTGCTTTTTTATGTGATTGCACTTAAGTGTAATTTAACTTTGCACACTGTTATTGCAGATATGGATATTGAAACGAGAAAGGCTAGAAATAAAAACTTTTCGACATATAAAAACATAAAAAATTACATGACTTTATGATGTGAAACAATATTCAATTAAATAGAATGCATATCAATATAATCGTTTTCTTTATCGAGTTCGATTAACATTTTCTTCAACTTTAATTTTAGCCCAAAATCAATAACATTATTAAAGTCTCAAAGAGTTAAGACGCCCCAATAGTTGAAGACCCGAAATAAGAGGAGGAGGACGGTTGCTTTTCTACTTTAAAAAAGTGGTGTTTTCGCTGTGATCTTTAAGACCGTCAACAACCGCATATTAACCGGTTAACACATATGTTTGCGCTTGCGCTATACAATGTTAAAACTATTGTGACAAACGTCAGCCATATCATCGACTATTCAATGTGTTTCAAATTCATTAAAATATGTTTACTGCACAATATCGAATGGGCAAAAACTTAATCAAACTTTGTATTTGTTCGTTCGACCATTAATAACCCTGAGAAATGTGGCAACAAGTTGTATATGCTATTCTTACTGTCAATAACTGTTCCGGAGCCATGAGAAGTAAAAGATACCACCACCACTAGCATCAATATTGCAGTCAATAGGATGGTCTTATATTTCGCATGAGCAATAAATGTACCATAGTCATGAGTTTTATAAGACAAAATAAGCCTTACTATTTTAGTGAATAATATAGTCTCAAATATCTTTTGGGGAATAATTCTAACTAACCACTATATTTAAGATATAACAGCAACCAGCATTATCATTTTAGTGCATATACGAGTCTGTCACTTTTTACGAGAAATTATTATATACTAGCCGATAGACAAAAAGAAATAACATCCACAAGCATAATCACTCTAGTCCCTATGTTGGTCTCACATTTCTCAAAGACAATAAGTCTTTCTTAATCTTTAAAAATTTTAATAAACACCACCAACAGCAAAATTATTTTAGTAAATATACTGGTCGGACACTTTTCACAGATAAGATTACTGACATCAGCAACATAATTGTAGTCAATAAGTTGTTGTCATACATCTCACTTGCAGCAATTTACCATAGCCATAGGAAATATAAGACATTTCCACCACCAGCATCATGAATTTAGTTAATAAGTTGTTCTTACACTGTGACTAAACTGGGCTTACTCTTCTCTCGGGCAATTACTCTTGCATAACAGGACAAGTGCCCTATGTGGCAGATTAAAATTTGTATGTTCTCGAACTGTTAGATCATTTGACTGTCTTTGCTATATTTTCTAAACGTACTTTTAAGACAACAATAAGCAAATAAAAAACATAAATCAGGGTCTATCTCCTGAGTTTTATTGTATGAAAAAGATTTTACTTGTATTGAACTAGTAATAAAATGTAAACTTCAGCCGATTCACTCCGCATCGTTTTTTTCTAATTATATTACTTAAATGTAAAAGGTAAATTAAGTCAGTCGATTTAATGCGCAAACTGTTCACCTAATATACATGCACGAAAACAATTGTTATCCAATTCTGCAAACAACCTGCAGTATCTTTTGGGGGTATTTATTTTTCATATTAGTTACAAAACTCAAAGGTAGACAATATTTTACTCTGTACATGCATACATTATTACCTAAGCATTGCATATCCACCAATTGGCATTTTAGTCATGTCGCTGCTTTCGACAGCATTAGGCTGCTGATAAGCTTACTTCACAAACCCAGAGATTGGTAGGCTGCTTGGTCGTTGTCTAAACGGTCATTATGACAACATTTGTCGAACAATTGCAACAACATAGAAGAAATCCAACATTAATTCACGGAAAAAGGCACACAGGACAAACTAAAACTATTAAAACTGAGGGTATCGCTTGGAAAGGTCATTTCAAAGCCCGGTTTTTGAACCAGTTAGCAGGGCATCGTATTCATTTTAACGTCAAGAACATAAATTTACAACACGGCAAGAACACAGAAAATAATTTTAGGTCACCGTCGTCGAATGGTCTATGCAAAAGCATTATGGCTTGAACCGAGATGGAGGTTCATTTAACCTTTAGCTCAGATTAATATAAAAGAAACATGTGCAAAAAGAAATAAATCTTATCATATTTAAAATCATACACTAAATAACAATAATTTGCTTTGATTTAATAACCACTTAACTAATCTGAAAATCAGAGCAAAACTCGTTCCTGTTTAAGTTCCATTTAAACGAAACAGGAAGGAAACAAAAACAATTCTATGAAACAGTAATGATAAGATTTATACCCGCTGTGAAGCCGTTAGCCAGTGTGAGTGTGTTTTACGTATTTATACCATCATGGCGCAACTTGTCTTGAATGCTTGTTGAACGTATTCTACACATATTATATTTTTGAAATCCGCACATGCTAATGAGGGACGGCATTTGTCGCATAGAATAGATTTCCGTTTAAAAGATACTTCGGAACGGAGTGTCCGCCAGTCCATGCATACGGACATACTGCACTTCAGACTGCAACTTCCATGAGTATTTGTGCTTCGTTGTATGACCTGGTTTGCATTTACATTCACTTAATCGTCGTGACGTAATAAACGTGAATCACATATTAATGTGTGTACATATTTAAATAATCTTTTAAATACCATGTTAATTTGACGACGCTTTTGTTGCTCTTTATTTTGTATACTTTTGTTGCTCTATATTTTGTTCATTTAACATTTAATTCATCCTATTTATTTAAAGCAATTTAGGAAAGCAATATGCATTTCTTGGATTAGCCAAACTGGACAGAAATGAAGCATCACAAATTTTGACAATTTTTTAAAATATGTATTTTGTTCTTACAAAACGTATATTTAGAATATACAATGCGGGAACTGTTGTTACAGCAGAGGATGGGATGTACCCTCTGTCCCCTCCTCCCTGATGATTTATTCCTGTATGTATGTACACATGAATTTCATGCATGTAGTATTTTATAATTATTTTGTGTGAATTGTTAACTTTAAGTGAGTACGCGTCATGAGATACTCTTACTTTTTAGAGTTTATTCAAAGTTATGTGGGCAGAACTCAGAAAAAATACACTTATAAATTTGAAATAAACTGCTTTCACAAATTAGTCCTATCTCTTTGCTCAAGAGCAACGTTTTTCAATTTGTTGAATGCTTCTTGGTTTCTGGAAACTCCTATAACTATTGGTATAAGCTCTCTCACGAAAAACGGAAAATGACATTTTTTATTTAAGAGGTTTAAAACATTTACAAAAGAATACGTGCATGCGTTCCTAAATTGTGTTATAAAATATGCGGTTCGATGTCTGTTATACCAAAGAAGACAATCATAAATCCTGTAATCACCTGCTTTTAAAAACACGTGCTCTATAAACGTTGTTGGTTTACACTTTTCCAGTGATAAAGATATATCAATGATTGCATGACCGTCAATTACGTTGTTTTGTCATCGGTTAATTTAGCATACACTTTGTCGGGTAATCATTCGTGGCAATTAACGCCGCATGCGTCATAAATCATTACTTAAATAATAATCGACGCTAATGACAGTCTGTGTATCGGTTTAAGAAGCAAAAATCAGAAAAAGGATGACAACTTGTAAAACGAGCAGAAAAGCATGTTTAAATAGTACGAAATGTTACTGCTTCTGATAAAAATACCAATAAAACGTATTGTTTGGTCGCTTTCTTTTACTTTTCATTGAATACGTAAGTACCAAAATCAGCCACATCTTTAGAACTTAACGGTTATTTTAGTATGTATGCTGTTTAACTCTTGAAGTTGATTCATATGATGGTCCTTGTGGACGATGTCTGTCACTGCGCAAATCAGAAAGAAATGTTATGAAGATTAATGGCAGGAGACTTTTTGCACCAAGAGCTTATTAACAATGACGTCAATTGATGCCAAGTGAGTTAAGTGACACTCATATTAGCCACAATTAGCCAGCAAAGTCTAGGC
Organism: Dreissena polymorpha; assembly: GCF_020536995.1. Lineage (NCBI taxonomy): Eukaryota > Metazoa > Mollusca > Bivalvia > Myida > Dreissenidae > Dreissena > Dreissena polymorpha. The sequence goes on along the minus strand of NC_068356.1, from coordinate 131,485,740 downwards.
TATTGTTAGTGGGGTCAACGCTCCATTATCAATAACAATTTAACTATATTAACGCATATTTCACGTACAACTCTTCATTCAATCTAAGGACGCACGTTAAAATTTGTCATCATATACTATTCCTTAAATTGGGTATGCAACAGAAAAAAATAAGTACGTGCCTTATGTGTTTGCATGAGAAACGAAAATTGGACGATTTATAACACTCTTCCCTAAATGTAATTCGACACATGCTTATTATTCAACACATTTTTCTTTTTCTTTAACTTCCCAATGCAATATTAGTTCACTGACTGGTTTAGAGGCATGGTTACCGACAAAGTTTAGTCTTATGTGAATTACAGTAGGTATATGAATCAATCCCTTATTGTTATTTTTCTAAAAGTCAGCAACTTTATAGTTTTAAGAAAATGTTTCTGCACGATACGACTTTATATTACTTTTACGATTTCGAGATACCAGAATACGAATCAATTAGAATGCCAAAAGTATTTGCTAGATGTTGAATTACAAAATTTACGTTATAAGTGAAAATGTATATTGCTCAATCTTATAAGATACACATAATTTTACAATTTAATCCATAGCACACGTATTCGTTGTACTTATCTTAGTATAATTAAAATTGTGTTTAAATTATAAATGTGCATTTAATTATGATTTGTCTATTATGTAAGTGTTATGTCTTTTAGGATCCCTATCAGAAATTGATTGTTAATTAAAATTTTTTTTTGATAATTACAATTTGCCTGTTATGCTAAAAGGATGTATGCATCAACCTATGTACTTTACCGACTTAATAGGCTGAATATGCTATATAGGCTAAATCGCTATCACGTTTGATAACACCATTAAAACAAGTTTCACACCTGAAAACATACAAATACAACATTTCAATAAAACATGAACCAGGCCTTTTTTAACTCTAATTCACATTTAAATGTCATCTTAAATATGGTTAACAAAAAGCATTGTTTTTCATACGGTGAATAATCTACGGAACACGACAATTTTCGTGTTGTATCATTAACGTTAAAATGTCATCTTAAATAAGGTTTGGCTAAAGTATTAATTTCCAAAGGCTAGCCGCTTTAGACTTAATGGCCTTTATGAAACTAGATCGTCATATAAGCTGTACTGTCGTCAATTGTTGTATTGGTAATCTCCTTACAATTCAAACGAACATCTTGAATCATCGTTAAATATCACTTGCATATGTCATATGGGTACTCTTTTGATTTTAACATATAAGCGCATAAACAATGACGACAGTACATAACAGACTACATTAATCATGAGCGTTAAGTAAAATAGCAAATATAATGTAGGGAAAGTCCTATTGACATTTGCCGTATGTTCTAGTTTACTTCATATGACATTTTTTGCTGTGATTATTTTGAACAATGCTTATTATTGGTCGGAACCATAATTGTACAAGAGATAATTATATGCTGAAGGATGCGAAGGAAAGACGTGTATATTTACTTGTAGCGATATAAAGGAAATATTTCGTTGATTTACTATTAGACGTCATTTCAAATAAATTTGGTGTATTTTTTTTTTATACATTTATTGCTACAATTCTGTCAAGTTAAATTTTAATCTTATCTTGATAAAACGCTTGGCATAATTGTTTTATATATCAAAAGAATGTATTGACTCTTATTTTGAGAATGTTGGACACATATCAAACGAAATTTTCAATATAACTGACCGATATTGTATAATTACAACTATAAATATAGGTGCGTCAGTCATCTAGGTGCGGTTGTTTGAGAAAATAGTATACCACTTATTGACATATATTTGTGATGATTCAATTCGTCTGTCATTTTTACTAAGCGGTTTTTGTGTAAACTTATTATTTAACATTTCTGTCAATGCTCGCATTTGGTCTATATTTTGCGATTTTTTATGCAGTGAAAACTTAAAAGGCCAATCTAAAAGAACTTACTCGGAAATCAACGAATCGTTATGTACAAATAACTTTTTACTTAAATATGAACTTAGTTCGTATGAATATTTTCATATTGCAAAAAAAATAGGCCACTTTAACTTGAATTTAAACAAATTTATTTGTACCTAATATGAATAAATAATCAGACACGCCCATAACTAAGTTCCAAATAATACGTATTGGGTTAATGCTCTTAATTCATGGGATATAAACATTTGCAATAGTTTTTTGAATACCATCAACTGTTGAACTATTTACGAGGACTGAAATTTGCCAAATTGTTTGAATTTGGCTAAAATTAGCATATATATATATATATATATATATATATATATATATATATATATATATATATCTTAACATATGCTCTAGAAATAAACACCATTTTGCAAACTTTTCTTAAGTGTACGCGTGTTATAATGCGAATATTATGTGAGCTCATGAAATTATTAACTCTGGCATGAATATCAATTACGGTTCTGACAGAGGGTTTCAAGCCGATCTTTATATTCTCCGCACATTTAGCTCATGATTGTCTGTTTAAGTATTAATTTGTATTTCTTTACAAGTACAAACTTTAACATGTTTAAACGTGGTTTTTATAAAACATGCGAAACCTTAATAGTAAAATTGATGGCGCCTGTGTTAACTATTTTTATTCAATCAATGTGTATAACTTATATTATACATTTGTACCCACTCGAAGCTCTTGAATTAATTAGTGAAACATTGAAAGAAATGTGAAGTATGTTTTTCAATATGAGTATTATTACCCATGAATGCACAAGCGCATAAATGGGAAACCAATACTAAAGAAAATTGATTAAAAGATCATCCTTTTATTATGAAAACGGGAGGCCCATGTATTAAATGTTTATTCGTCTTCTTAAAAAATGTTAAAATCATTCCCCTCGGTTCAAAACGGGCCATACCTCTTTAGTCACATGCTCATTTCAGACTTAAATAAAAACATAACTTTAAAAAATTCACCGAAACCATTATTTATTTATTTATTTACACAAAAAGTGTTCAGTAATAATCTTAAACATGGTCTATATGGACATAACATTTATTAAAACAGGTTTTACACTTGTGCTTGTTGTCCTGCTTATTATATATTTTTTCAGTTAACCAATGTTCTGCTTGGTTACTCTTTCCATGTTATATATTGTATGTTAGCTTTTCTTAGATGCTGCCTGCCTATATTTTTCAGTTGAGTAGTAGCGGGCATTGGGGCACTTACGCTTTGTTCTAGTACCAGCAAGTACTAGAGAAGCAAATATGTCATAAATTGGACGTGTTCACCTTTTTGGACATATGTTGACATTCCAACGTCAGTAAGAACCTAGAGCTCAGCTTACTGCCAATGCCTGCTTTGTTGTTTGTTTGTAATGTTCGTCTTATGCTCCTTATTATGCTTTTAATTAGTTCTATCTATGTGCTTAATGTTTCGTTTCTTGTGTGCTTTACAATGTTTGAAATATGTATATATGTGCTATGTATTTGTTATTCATATGCTTTAATATGCTTTTAAACGTGTATTTATGTGATATACCTGCTTTAATATCTTAAATTTATATAAGTTCTGCTATGCTGTGTTTTAAGTGTTTAAATGTGAATAATACATGTGTTAATATTGAACCATGCAATAAAATGTAATGTAGTTTTAGGTATCTTACCCTTTGTCTTATATGTATGTGTTTGTAACATGTAAAATAGTATGCTCCTAATCTACATTTGTACTTAATTAGTGTGTTATGTGCTTAAACTATGTCTTTGTACTTTAAATGCTTATATAATATGCTGAAATTCTTTGAGCTCATTTATACGTGTTATACTATATGCATCTGTTTGTCGGGAAATAGCTCATGAGCTTATGTTTATTGTTGTTCATATCCGACGTAAAATAAAGATTCTTGTAGTGCGTACACTAATTCGATGAACCACAAAAGCATTAATACAGTAGTGAATTTGGTTGAGAATGCCTAAGTTGAATCTGCTTAAAAACGGTGGTATTTATTCGAAACACATCTTGTACCAGAAATACATGTACAAATATATATATATATATATATATATATATATATATATATATATATATATATATATATATTACTAAACGCAAACATGTCTGAGTAAAATAGTATGATGCAAAGTCGGACATGCTCTCAGCTTCCTAATCCTACAAACCTACTATTATAAACCCTTCAAAATTATAAACGAGGAATTAGAAAGCATATAACAGATATGAAAGGTAAATCTCCAAAGGCTGTTTGGACTTATATAAACAGTTTTAACAAACACAATAGCAAAACAACGTAAAGTTGTCACTATTTTATGAGTATTTTAAGAAATGAAAAAAATATGTGCCGCTAACAGTTACGACAACGACGAGGAAAATGAAAATTTCACAAACGTCATTATTGATCTTGTTTTAAATGAAAATATTTCCACTGCGGAAATTCTTAATGCCGTTAAAATGCCTCTTGTCATAAATTTCTGTCTTTTTACCAAAAAATATTTAATACGGTATTTGTTAGCGGATTTATTCCTGAATCATGGCTAATTGGTTGTTAAGTGTCAATTTATAAAAACAAGGAAGCTACAGAAGATCCCCAAAACTACATACCTATAACGCTACAAATTGCTTAGGTTAATAATTTAAAGCTATGTTGAATACTAAACTTTCAAAATACATAGATGTAAATTATTTGTTAAACAAATGCAGGCTTGTTTTAGAAAGAGACATATTTTTGTGTTCCATGTTCTGGAGGAAATTCTTTGACATAAAAATTTTAAGTTGTTTTGCTGTTTGTAGATTTTAAGTAGGCATTTGATTCAGTCGGGAGGGTCGGCCTGTGTAGTTATAATATTGACAGTAGCTTTTTCTTTCTTTTTTTTAAAATATGTATGATGTTTTTAATCGTTCATTTTTGTTAACAATTCATATTCAGAGTATTTTCCTTGTACAAGAGGTGTAAGTCAGGATGTAAATCTTTCACCTGTACTATTTTCTGTTTACCATAATCATGTAGACAATTACTTGCTTTCAAATAACAATGTTACAGTTTACAAATATGATCAAAATTTAGCTATGTTTCTTAGATACGCTGTGATTATGTATCCTGATGATACTGTTTAATTTGCGATCGAAGAAAAGCTTTAAATTCGATACTAAACATATTGTTCAATATTGTTTCACCTGGAATCTTGAAATATTTTTTTTTAAATTAACTAAGAAGATGGTGTTTGGTGATAACTTTTAAAGAAATATTTTTTCAGTCAATTCAAAACAAAGAAAATTCTTTGACTCTTAAATATTTAGGAATAATTTTCTCTTAAAATAGAAAATTTGCTCCTACAAAAAAATTGTTTGAGCAAGCCAAAGATGTATTTTTTTAGTTTGAAAAGAAAAATACGAAAATTTAGTTTACCTATTGATTGTCAGATTAAATTGTTTGAAGCAACTATTATACCAATATTAACATACGGTTGTGGAGTGTTGGGGAGATTTAAAAGTGAACTTGCTTGAAAAAGTCCAGACTTATGTTTTTTAAATACATACTAAATGTCAAAACTTCAACTTCGCATATTATGTTGAAGGTTAACTTGGTAGATTTCAAATAGTAACGGAAGTAGAAAAAGAGTAATTGGTTTCTGGTTTAATATAATTGTTAATCGTTACAAATTGTCATCAATGTCATCAAAGTTGTATCAATTTATGCATTATGATTATGTTAATATACTCTACATGAATGCAGCCTCAGTTATAACTTGTTCAACCAAATATTTGATTGTTCCAAAGAGGTCCTACTACATCTTGCTGAACAGTCTTCAAGTAGAATGGTCATGATTATTTACCATTTAATTTGCTCACGTAGTAAGTTCATCGCAAAAAAACGTAATTGGACTTATTATCAAATCAAAAGAAAGCGTTTAAAATGAACAAAAAAACTGATGATGTCTTCATGTTTAATTATAAGGCAATTAAAATATTATCATATTCAATAGACTTGACCCTTACAATTCAGGTATCCCTAAGAATTAGGTAATTTTAACGTTAAATAAATTTCATTTTTTTCCGTGTTGAAAGAAAATTAATTATGATGAATAAAAATCATTATAATAATCCGTTAAGCATGAATTCTTAAATCAGTTCGCTATATTCCCCCTTTTGCTGTTTTATTATCTTGGGTTCTGCTGTTTGAATATTAAATGCTACCCAGCCGTATCAAAACAAAAGTGACGAGCGTTTATTTTGCTGTAACATTTGCTCTAGATATGTACTTGACCGATTGCATGTTTTCTGAGCAGGAGCGGTTCGTAATGTTGGTTAAGGTCGTTTCTTCTTTTCTCTTATTAAATCTTGCATACACATCGAGAAAGTTTACATCTAACATTTGTTCTTTAAAGATTATGAGCAAAAACTGTTCTATAAGCTAAACTAGTCTCATTTTTTCTTATTATAAAAAGAATCCCGTTTAAGCGAATATATACGATGGTCTTAGCTTTTCTTTAACACAGATAAAACGATGCTTCGTCAAAAACTAAAAACAGATAAAACGAAGCAGGTCAAGAAAAATAAATACAAGAAAAGTTGTATTCAATTGCACTTAATGGTCTACAATTGAAGTGTACCATGTTTGGCAATCCCCATAAGATTGCAAATTCGTCCATACGGCACATAGAATCATTTTCATTCAACAACTAATAAGTTACCGGCGAGGGCTCGATCGTTTTAAATTTCAATAAAGTGAACAATATTTTAATTTTATTTTGGATTATGCTTGTGATTAACAATGTTGATGCCAAAATTGTATGTACTTTCTTTACTAGCAGAAAACAAATAACCCCATTTACTTTGAAGAATATCGTTGATTTTTACATTTTCAGTGTCTTTGTAATACTGAGGTCAACGAGGCGTCCGCATGCGTTTTCCATATAAATAGTATGCTTAAATACACGAGTAAAACTATTAATATAGTGGGAACATGACACACTGTCATCGTATCCAAATGTTATTTGAGTGTGTTTGATGTGATTCGTGTCACATATTCACATAAAACGTATTTAATGTATTTTGTAATTTTACGAACGGAAATGAAGGTTTGGTGTATTACACTTCATGTTCGTTTAATAACAGAAGAGCCCAAGCCATGTAATTATTGAAAACGTTGCGCATTGACTTAGATCATATCGAGATAATTGAATTCATAACGGGCTGATATAAACGTAATATGAGTAAAATGTTGCCAATTATTCCCTTTGTTATTTTTTATCTGAAAGGCATCGTGATTCTCTTTATTCGTTATCAATTAGTAAGTCCGTTTGAGTACAAGTGACACTTTATGGGATGTTGAATATATTGTATTACGCGCATATACAACCAAGCTTATTTCAGGATAAGGTTAAAGTATTTCATTTTCAAGTCAATGCTGAATTCTGACTGGATAATCCGCCCACGTGACATATTTACATTACTCGATAAACCATATGTATGCATATAAAAGCCTTAATATTCATGAGCGAAAACCATTTTCGCAAACAACCTGTCAAGTAACATAATTGTTTTCCATGAATCTTTGCAGCATTGTTTGTAATCGTCAATAACAAAATTACTTTATAGTTTCGCGCAAACATTAGCAAAATGTCATTCGACGAAACCAAAAATGTTACTGAAACAAGATTCATATGATAAGGTAAAGAAGTTCGTTGTGTTTAAAGATTAATAAAACAAATACACCTTCTTTCTGTTGTACCTAATGATGAAATATGACATGTCTGCAGTGAAATAACAGCAGTGAAAATAAACCAATTGTATATATATATGTGTGATCACGAGTGAATAAAAAACAATATTTAATCGAATCCAACAAATTTTCTTTTTATGTTATGCTATTTTCATCGTGTATTTACCTTGTCAAAGAGTTTAACCGGAGAATTTCGCTGGTATAATGACGTCGTTTTGTGTATTGAAATGTATTGAGGCACGCCACGGGAGAAAGTGTAACTTTTGAGCGAAAGGGGAACAGCTGTTAATTGTTTTCTTGAAAAGGGGGCATAAAAGAAATAGAAAATTAGTTCATGTCAGTGTAAGATCGTTTGTAATTTCACTCGTGATCATAGAAAAAAATATTTTCACTCGTGGCGCATGACATGAACAAATATGCTCTATATAATCTGTGTACTGTACTTTGGGGAATGAATAGCAACGTCGATTATGAATTTATTATTATTACAGAAAATCCGTATCAAGTAAATGATAATTTTATGGATATTGTGTTCTCGTGTAATCGCGTTCGTCTTGACCTGTTATCATCATAAAAGTGTATTATGTGATTGTTTTTCCATTTCTTTCGTGATATCAACTCGGATTATCTAATCTGTTATTGTCAACTGACAACGTAATAATCTTCATTTTATCATATGATATATACTTTATATAATAGTTTGCAACGAAATCGGTAAGTCAGTGGTATTTTCACTTTTTATATATTGATTACAATTGTTCAATAGCTTTGTCATAGCAGCTCCCTACCGAGTCACTGTCGACGGAATGAGGAATAACGAGCATGTCGAAATAATAACTGGGATGCACACCGAGTTTAATCAACCTTGCTGCAGCACTTGATGAGTTATTGTTGGATCTGGTGTACATTTACAATTACTAATGAAACCATAGCTGCCACATTATTTTTGTCGGATGAAAAATAAACATTGATCAAATTCGTAATACCAATATTGTCCTTTACCTTCATACATGTACTGAGTTTCATCAACAAAGCTCGTGTACTTTTTGAGTTATCTTAGACTACCGAATTTTCGGCCGGACTGACACAATTTAATTATAAGTGTTACCCCATATGGCCCCATAGGCATCCTCATCCTGATCTAAGCGTTCAATATTTATGTACATAGCAAATCAATTGTTGTATGGCGAAAAAAAAGTTAAATATAGTGCACAATGACCGTATCGCTAAATTCTAAGGTTCAACAAACTAACTGAATTATTGTTTAGGCTATCCAGATTGGAGCCGACCGTTATTGGGACATAATGCAAGACGGACATAATGCCCCCCCCCCCACACACACACACATTGTTAGACCAGTAGGGGACTTATAGGCTGGTCAGAGCATGCAGGCGTCAGTGTTTTAACTGCTGTAGTTTACAAACGTACTTATCATCTTATAATGTTTAAATGCAAAGATGAGAGTATCAGCTGTTGAATAGCGGGTTTTGGTGCTGAACTTTTCAGATATTCCCATAACGCTATTTGAACACTTGTGAATGAAATAAACGTGTGATTAGATTTGAGAATGATGTAATAAAAGTAACGGTTTCCAATAAATATTTCAATTTCAGCGATTACAAAAAACACATACGAGAAGGTGTTTTTTTTTTCAAGGAGATTGTTATTCTATACAAGGTTATAACTTCTACATCTGTAATTGAGAATGAAATATCGCAAATGACAACACATATTTCTTTTACTAAAATAATATTGTAAAAATGCTTAATCACCATAAGTATCGCGGGATGTAAACACAATTTTTGTTCAAATGCACATGAGCATTTTATTGATAATTTTTTTCAAAAAAAAGATCTATATCTAATAATGCTCTATGTTACAATTACAAATAAGGAGTTCACATTAAGAAAAAAATATCTTTTATTGTTCTGTACCATGTAGGAAATATCGCTTGTTTATGGATGTCTAAAACTTATGAAGGACTCTTTTACTATGCTTTAAATTATTATTAGTAATCTTTTGATAAACCCTTTTATTGTGTGATATAGCAGCAAATCAAACGGTGGGTACAGAACTAATCCGTTTCTTCAACATTCTAATCATTGGGTAAAATACAGATACAGAAACAATGTCACCAAAGGCAGAACCAATATTACCAAAGGCAGGAACACTAATTATGACCAAAGTCTTAAACAAAATCAAAATGGGAACACACATATCACAAAGGGAAAAAATTATGTCACAAATCTTGAAATAAATATAACTAAAATATTGTGATGTGTAGGTGCGATAAAATACAAGTTGACACGTTCATTAATGCAAGTGTTGTTGTTGTTTTTTTGTAAAAATACTTTTATCCATAGGTTTGCGTTTTTAAGATTCTCGAAAATAAAATTCCCTTAAAAGATCATGTCACAGACAATTATAAAGTGCATTTTAACTTAAAACATATCTATGCTAGTCTGAAGCGGTTAATATATATTTTCAACATAATGAATTGCAACAAATTACACACATCTCAGTCACGATTAGAATCGGTTGAACACGAATGGTCTCTTCATTATACCAGCTCACGACTGTCATGTAACACGGTCATTTTATGTGTCCCGGTTTAGTCCATTAAACTAATTTTCGACATCCAGCGCCATTCGTTAATCAACTTCTCATATTTTCTATATTAAACATATATACAATTGCATGCAATATGTTCACCAATTTTCCACACACAGTTTGGTCTCAAAGCAGATTTCACAAAAACTGGAATTTCTTAATGTCGTCTCACGTGATAATCATGGTGGTGATGAGAGGGCATTTAATACATATTTATTTGTAAAAGAATTTACCAAACTTTAAATCGCAGTTGTGATCACAAAATCTCATGAATACCTACTATGATCGATCTCTTTTACACGGGCTATGGGTACAATGCATTTATCACATGTTACTTTACAACTTACTTCGTCTTATACATTATAAAAGGAAACAATTAATTTACAGTTGCATCAGCCAGACAGAAATAGTAATATCAGTTAAATGTGCTTTAGTAATGGCAAATGACAAAGTGACCAAATAGGATACAAAACAATATAGAAGCAATCGATACATACAAACACAGATTAATAAGTCTTGGGCCCCGGCCGTTGAACGACCCATTCACAGACTAGGATTGGAAGTTTGAACCAGTTTTAGGGCGTCAAAATATCACACTATTCCAATATTTTTTTACAATGCACTTCAATACTAATATCACACATTTCAATTCTAATAACGCAATCTGCATAGTATTAACATTAAACAGCATTCAAATCTAATTCATTTCAAGTGTATTTCCATTAAGCATCGCGTGGGTCTGACGTGAAACAGAAAAAACAGAACTATAACTTCTGAACAACAATGAAATAAAACAAAAACGGTGATAAGCTTCGTTTTGTAAGTGTTTAAGAACGATCGCATTACATTCATATAATCGTCGTGCACATCCATAACAAAGCCAAAATATTGGTTATTCATAATAAGATATTTGTCATAAATGTGTTCACCTGTACCTGTACTATCCATTGGTTTTAAATGGCTACCTATTCTCGGAAATCGTTCTAATCAAATGAATCCACGTTATTAGATCTAAACAACTTCTGAAATTTATAGCCGTTTTTGATTAAATCGTAACTCTCTTTCGATTTAAAAGTATGAGAAACCACGAATCTTGCACACGTTGAGAGTTCATTTCTTTTTAAATTTTCTTACGAAACTTATTCACCAAATGCTTAAATACTTACAGAACCCATGACCTCATTATATGGAAACTGCATCCATTATCATTAAAGAGGAAAATAACTACGGCTTAAACATCTCTTTAAATTATCGAAACATTTCGTAATAGTATTCTCTATATCATGATGCGCTGCATATCCAATAATAGTTAAATCAACAGTGTTTTATGATCGAAGAATGACCACATTCATAATATTGTGATCTGTAATAGCCTATATTGCTTATTAAAGTCAGCAATTCCTGAGCTGTGAATAATTACATCAGATATTAAAATTGGTGGGAGTATATACAGAGAACCGGAGATAAGTGGCGAATGCAGATAAGTTTATTAAATGAGACTAAGAAACCCTGAACCACATTCTACGGAAACTAACATAATAAACATAAATTACACACAAAACATAAAACATCATCAAATAACGTCATGAAATAACAAAATAACTTCTGTTTGGGTTTATGTCTTCGTCGAAAATAAACGCCCTTGGGGGTTAATGCCTACATTTACCATGTACGTATGCAATATATTGTGTATAGCATCGTACATACTAACATAAAACAGAATATCCTCCATAAATTAACAATTCACAAACTGGGATCAACGCCTTGGAACGGCAAATGCTAAGTAATGGGGTTTAAACCGGTTTGCGAAGTAGCCGAACCTCACACTCTCCCCAGAATGAATAACAAACCAAGCGCGCATCTGCAGCGATTTTAATAAATATTTGGTCTAAAGACACAAATGCACACATGAATGCCAAAACGTTACACGCGAATCGAATACGAAAAACATAATTGAAGTGTTCTAGTGAGAAACGAATCGGAATCTATTGAAACGAAATTGGGATATGTTTATAAGTTATCTCCCCTTCGGGAAGGACACGAAAATGTGAATGGAAATAAAAATGGAATAAATTCTAGTTTTTCGGTGTCCAAACTATAAATTTCATGTATATAAATTATGTGTGGACTTCATGAAAAGGAGCAAGTATGATATTTTGGTGAAAATACAACTGAAGTTATTTACTAAACAAAAACAGTTTTTGCATCTACAATTTTCACTGGGTGGGGATTGGATTTATTTTTTTGAATATATTTTATTTATATCATCAAAAACCAGTTTACTCCATCATCTTAGTTAACAGTTACTTCGTCACGCATGACAAAACCAATTCAAAGGCAACAGACAACCATCAAATGCGGCGAAGCATATCCAATTAACTCCGTTTGACTACACTACGTAGGTGATTATGACGCAGTTATAGTGATTGTTTACGGCTTACTGTTTCCATGCTTAACACAAAGTGCATTGTACTGTGACCGTAACAATGAACAAAAGGGTCTATTCGTCTACAGCAAGTGAAGGGGCGCCTACTGACATCAGCCTACTGGACACTTCACTTCAAGATTCACCCAAGGCTCAAAACAAAATAAAAAACGTAACAAAAAGAAGACGACAGATGACGATACATCAGGCCAAAAAAAGTATGACGGAATTCGTAATAAACAAACAAAATGAAACCAAATCATCTACATCATCTAACGCAGAAACATCATGTATTACAAAAAGACTTGACGAAATAAACTCAAAACTTTCGAATGTACTCACAAAGAGCGACACTGATATTATCAAAAACATTATAAAATAAACACTCGAAGAAATAAAAGAGAAGTTGCTTGCATCCGTAATTAAACAATTAGAAATTATCGAAAGTAATATGTTCGACCAACAAAAATAAATATCGACGCTTAAAGAGCAGCTAAATTCAAAAGAAAAAGAAATTGACGCTATTAAACAAAACAACCAGTCCACAATACAAACCTTCGAAGCTAGCATAAATGACCTCGAACAATACGGGCGTCGGAACAGCGTTCGTATATCGGGCCTCTCGTGTGAAACGGAAAACCAATCATCTATGGCAGTGGCAGAACAAACAGCGGGAATGATAAACCATCATCTTGATATCCAGCTTGTATCCAAAGACATAGATGTTGCTCACAGGCTCGGAAAATACGTACCGAACAAGAATCGTCCGGTGATTGTGAAATTTGTTCGACGTCAAACCAAAATCGATGTCATGCAACGAGAAAATCGATTGAAGGGCACAAACATTTACGTCAATGACGACCTAACAAAAACAAACGCAGAGGTGCTTGCGTCCCTACGTCTCAAAGACCCGGGCCGTGTTGAAAGAGCTTGGTCGCGTGAAAGCAAACTATTTGTGAAATATAGGGGCAGTGAACGCAGTGAAAAAGTGCTTTTTGACCAATATAAAAACCATGGCCAAAGAAAGAATCCACCACATACGCAAAGAAAGCCTCATCTGGTGCAAACCTCCGATCGCCAGTCAAGAATTCATAATACCGATGTGTAACGTGTGACAACTTTGTATGTGGTTTCAAGTCATACCAGGTTTGCATGAACTCATAGATAAAAATTATCTGTTAATTATTAACTACATTTTAATCTTTCATGTTGTTGTGTTAACAGACACATATATAAAATATTTCCCACTACATGTACTCATAACTAAATTTAAAATACGCAAATCGGAGTTATTTTAACGATCATTTTCATTTAGTTTAGAATGCTAACCTTCTTGTACGTCTCCGGATGTGCCTATGTTATTTGTGCAAGCACCTAACTTACTGTGTAATTTTATTTCATTATTTCATACGCACTTACATAATCATCGACCTGGCAGGATATATAACCCCCCAATCTTGAGTACATCCATACTTACCTGCAAACTAAATTAATACTGTGGCCCATTGCTCGCTAATATAAATCTGGTACTGATCTAATTGTATAAATATATTAACGTTTAGAAGTTCAAATAAATTTGCGAACTAGAAGCAATTGCTATCAATTGATGCGTTTTCTCGCTAAGCGTACTGTTATTGTAACGTGCAACTCGTGCAAAACGTGCACGAAAAAACAGATTTTTAAATATAGGGATCAGTTATTGCGTGAAAAGCAAAATGCAAATTGAGTTCACGAATGCCAGATTAAGTTTTACGAGCTATACGAACAATTGTCATTATGCACTGTGAGTTTTCAGTGTTTTTTTTATCCACAGTGTTTTCGTATGCTATATAGTTCGAAATATCATATTGTCAAATATATTACAACGGTGTTTATTTGTATACCGATAAATATCATTCAATGGGCATGTGCATGTGTTTTGAAATGTTTTTGGTGAGTTATTCTGCCGCACCTTACAAATAGTTTATAGTATGTATAACGTTATTTTATTGTTGCATTAAAGATGTGCATGCATTTTGAAATGTTTTTGGTGAGTTTTTCTGTCGCACTTTACAAATAGTTTATAGTACATGTATAATGTTATTTTATTGTTGCATTAAAGATGTGCATGCATTTTGAAATGTTTTTGGTGAGTTTTTCTGTCGCACTTTACAAATAGTTTATAGTACATGTATAATGTTATTTTATTGTTGCATTATAGATAAATCTGCCACTGATCTTACTATATTAATATATAAAATGCCGTTACGAAGTGTAAATTTTATTTACGAAGTGAACTAGAAACAATTTTAAATCATGTGTGGCTATCCTCACTAAGTATACTTTTATTGCCACAAAAAACTCGTGCAAAACGTGCACGAATAAAACAGACTGTGAATTAAGGGAGTTATTTTGCGTAAAATATTAAATACTAATCTAGTTCACGAGTACTGGGTCAATGTTATTGAGCTATACAAAACAGGTCTTTTTGTGTTTTGTTTGTCTTAATTTCAATTTTCATTCTTTGTTCAGCTATGCTATTGTTTTTATATTGAGAATTATTATTCAACATGCATGTGCATGTATTATTGTTTTGGCGACTCTTTATGTCTCACTGTGTATATATCTTACAGTACATATTAACTGTTTTTATATTGCTCCATGGAAATTTATAGTTTGACCCGAATGGGTCTTTGTTCCAATCTATCTCTCATTATTTATATGTTACTATTAATCCTTTTTTGTATATATATTTTTTGTTGTTTTTTTTCTTTTTAATCTTTATATGGTTGCATAGAGAGAAAAATACGTTCTCACAAATGATATTGTCAAGCAAAATACAATGTATTGTTTATGAAACATTCATTACTGGAACTTGGATCATGAATTTTCGCATACAGTGTACTCATACGACCCATATCTCAATTACACTTAACATATTGTTTAGGATGAATAGCTCTTCTCTATTTTTTAAAACGAAACCAACTAGACAAGCACACACAAATTATCACTCACATCACCCTCCAACTTTTTTAAATGATTAAAATATGTACTTTGAATGTAAAAGGGCTAAACAATAAAGACAAACGAATAAAAATCTTCAATGGTTAGACGAAAAAAAAAATACTTTATACCTACTACAAGAAAGTCACTTGACACATTCTTTAGCACAAACCTTAAAGGATGAATGGGACGGAGACATCTATCTTAGTGGACAACATACAAATAAACAAGGCATTGCTTTTTTTTATTAAAAACAATACAGGGATCACAGTCGATAACTTCAACGAAATAATAATTGGCAGATTAGCAAGTATAGATATCAAAATACACGAAACACAATTAACATTGATAAACGTCTACGGCCCTAACATAGATGATTCCACATTTTACGAAACATTACAATCCTTCATAATTAATAACCAAGATAAAAATATTATAATCGGTGGTGATTTCAATACTGTCCTGAACCCATCAAGAGATAAAAAGAATGGAAACCTTTATACTCATCCTAAAAATAGAAACATTTTGAATAACATAATTGAAAACTACAATATGATAGACATCTGGCGTACAGTAAATCCAAAAGAAAGAAAATTCACCTGGCACTCAAACACAAAACCAACAATATTTTGTAGATTAGACTATTTTTTTAATATCCGAGTCACTTTGCAACATTACTGACACATGTAACATTAAACCAGGATTTATGACAGACCACTCTCTAGTTGAACTTAAACTGCACAACATACAACATGAAAGAGGCCCAGGATACTTTAAAATTAATAACAGCATCTTGTTAGACACACAATATCAAACACAAATAAAACAGGAAATATTAAACACAGTTCAAAATAAAAAAGATGCAAACCCAAACACCTTATGGGGAGTAATTAAAGGAAATATACGTAACACAACAATTAAATACACATCATTCAAACAAAAAAAAAACACAAACTTGAAACTGAAACCATCAAAACCATTGAAACACTTGAAAAACAATTGAATGAAACAAACACAAATGATACCACCGCCATTGAAAATGAAATCACATCAAACAAACAAGTATTAGAAGGAATCTATCATACACAACTCAATGGAATAATACTACAAGCACGTGCACAACATGTTGAACACAATGAAAAAAATACAAAATACTTCGCAAACATTGAAAAACGTAGAAGTGAACAAAAAACTGTACACAAATTAGTAGTTAATGGCAAAGATATAACAAACAAAACTCAAATACTAGAAGAACAACGTTTATTCTTCGAAACCCTCTATAAACGAAAACATGTTGAAAATAACAACACTTTTAAAAATACACATCATGCTTTAAATCAAGATGAAAAGTTATTGTGTGACGGATTACTTAAAGAATATGAATGTGGACTAGCACTAAAAGAAATGCAAAATAACAAAAGTCCAGGATCTGATGGCATCACAATCGAATTTTATAAAATATTCTGGAATGATATTAAAACACATTTAATTAATTCACTTAACTATTCATTTAACAACAAAAACTTAATTACGCTTCAAAAACAAGGTATAATATCACTCATTCCAAAACCTGGAAAAAACTTAGAATCCTTATCAAACTGGCGCCCGATTAGTTTACTTAACAATGATTATAAAATTGCAACTAAAAGTATATCAAACAGAATTAAAAAAGTATTACCATCAATCATCTCAAGATCTCAATCTGGCTTCATTAAAGGACGTTACATTGGTGAAAATGTACGTCTGATACAAGAATGCATAAATTATTCTCAAATTAATAACAGCATCTTGTTAGACACACAATATCAAACACAAATAAAACAGGAAATATTAAACACAGTTTAAAATAATAAAGATGCAAACCCAAACACCTTATGGGAAGTAATTAAAGGAAATATACGTAACACAACAATTAGATACACATCATTTAAACAAAAAGAAACACACAAACTTGAAACTTAAACCATCAAAACCATTGAAACACTTGAAAAACAATAGAATGAAACAAACACAAATGATACCACCGCCATTGAAAATTAAATCACATCAAACAAACAAGTATTAGAAGGAATCTATCATACACAACTCAATGGAATAGGGCTGTCACGATTAACCGGTATATCGGTATATCGCGGTGCATGTCGTGAAAAAAATCACACCGCGGTACGGCGTTGCCGCACCGGTTTTTTTAATATTTTTATATTAGCACAGATATAAATACATTACATAATTATTTTGATATAGACATCGTTTTGAAAAATGTAGAAGCGATTCAAAAGGGCTAAATAAATAATCCGTTAATATCCAGGTCAAGCAAGCCATTCCACTTTTAGATGTTTAACTTTCACGTTTAAAATACGGCGATGTATGGGTCCGTACCTTTTTTGGAATTAGGGACAGATTTCCTTTGCAAATAAGTTCATAATTATCCAAAAGATGTTTATTCTATTTATTATTTTCTTTCTTTAGTATATCGATCGTTCAAAGCATGGCACTTCCGAATCATGTTATCTTAAGATTCTGAATAAGTCGAGGAAGAGTCAGAACGCTACGGATTTTCAATGCTGGGCCCGCTGACTCCGCATTTTGAACATGCCCTTGAAGCGTTCGATTTACACAGATCGTAGTCACAGCTATTGTAAACAACATGGCGGACATTTTAGAAAAAGACGCGAACAATAACAATTTCTATCGTAGGATTACCGTAAGTCGACCATGACCTAATTTCGACCACTTTGTTTACATTAAGAACGCGGCCATTTGGATGACGTCACACGCAAGCGCTCCGAGTATTTCGATGAAGTGACATAACTACGCTTATAAACAAAAACAAATAAAAACAAAATGAGGAAAAAAACAGGTAAAATTGCATTTCAAAATAAAAATTTAACTAAAATTACACAAATTTAACTATATCCCATACATTGTATTGGTCCTATTTATTAAATTCCCACAAAAATTGAAATGTAAAGCAGACGATCTTAACATAACACTTTCATTGACAGCGCTTCATATCGGAAAATAGTAGTAGTAAATCGTAGTAAATTTAAGGCAAAGCTTTTTTTATTAAATTGTTTTTCAGACCTCTTCTTAATGGTGATTTTTTTTACTTGTTTTCTTTTCAGGCTTATCTCAAACAATTTTGTAAAATGGGCACAGTGTGACAATAGAGCCTGCAACCACTGGGTACACCTGTCATTTTGTACAGAAATTAAAGTCATCAGAAGAGGTGCAACATTTATGTGCCCATGCTGTGCTAAAGAAGAGTGAAAATTGTTCTTAAGAAAAGTGAAAGAAACATGTTCAATTGTATTTATAAAATATTGAAAACATATTTAATATATATTTACTGTTTTAGTTCTTGTTAAAATTGTTCAAAGAAGCGAAGTTTTAAGTTAAGTTGGCCTAATCCAATACCACTAGAGTGCTGTCCCTTTCCCGGATGTGACGTATCGACTTAAGGTAAACAACGCGCGGAGTAAATGTTCTTGTAGTGTGTATGAAACTATCGGCTTTGCGTAGTAAAACATGCTGTAAATAATCATTTTTGACATTGATTTAACGGGAATTAAATAAATCTCTGAAGGTAAATAGTATATTGCTGCATTTTGTTGCCTAAATTCAGAAATTCGTTTACTTGTTTCCTTAACCGGTCGACTTACGGTAATTGGAGGATACTTCTATCAAGTTTATTACAGTTTCTTTTACAGTTTCTAGTCATACTATGATACCAGTGTTTTCTGATTATTGAGTTTAATAATGTTTGTAAAACTTGTTATTCTGCTGTTTTCTTCACTGATTATTCTGTAAAATATCGCGGTACGTACCGCGATACAGTGTTGCCGTACCACGATATACCGCGGTACGCTCACGGCGTATCGTGACAGCCCTACAATGGAATAATACTACGAGCTCGTGCACAACATGTTGAACACAATGAAAAAAATACATAATACTTCGCAAACATTGAAAAACGTAGAAGTGAACAAAAAACTGTACACAAATTAGTAGTTAATGGCAAAGATATAACAAACAGAACTCAAATACTAGAAGAACAACGTTTATTCTTCGAAACCCTCTATAAACGAAAACATGTTGAAAATAACAACACTTTTAAAAATACACATCATGCTTTAAATCAAGATGAAAAGTTATTGTGTGACGGATTACTTAATGAATATGAATGTGGACTAGCACTAAAAGAAATGCAAAATAACAAAAGTCCAGGATCTGATGGCATCACAATCGAATTTTATAAAATATTCTGGAATGATATTAAAACACATTTAATTAATTCACTTAATTATTCATTTAACAACAAAAACTTAACTACGCTTCAAAAACAAGGTATAATGTCACTCATTCCAAAACCTGGACAAAACTTAGAATCCTTATCAAACTGGCGCCCGATTAGTTTACTAAACAATGATTATAAAATTACAACTAAAAGTATATCAAACAGAATTAAAAAAGTATTACCATCAATCATCTCAAGATCTCAATCTGGCTTCATTAAAGGACGTTACATTGGTGAAAATGTACGTCTGATACAAGAATGCATAAATTATTTCAACCAACCAAACAATTCTGGCCTCATTTTCTTTGCAGACTTCGAAAAGGCTTTCGACTTTCTAGACCATTCTTTTATGTTCTCTTGCTTAGAAAATATGAATTTCGGTGAAAGTCTAATAAAATGGGTTAAATTATTTTATACCGATATAAACAGCATAATTATTAACAATGGCTTCTTTTCAAACAGTTTTAACATCAAACGAGGGGTAAGACAAGGATGTCCACTTTCATCCTCACTATTTATTATATGCATCGAGCATCTATCACACTATATCCAATCAAATGAACATATAAAGGGAATATCGCTAGAACCTGACGAAGAAATTAAACAGTCCCTATTTGCTGACGATGCAACTTATTTTTTAAATGACAGTAGCGACTCATTCAATAATCTTATAGAATCGCTAACCCTTTTTTGAATTGGCATCGGGTCTTAAACTAAACAAAAGTAAATGCACTGTGCTACGTGTAGGTAAATTTAAACAAAGTAATATTCATTTTAAAAAAGAAATGAAATTCAACTGGACTTCAGATGAAGCAACAACGTTAGGAATAACCTTTACAAACAATGAAAATGAAACAATTCTAAAAAACATATTGCCTAAATTACAAAAATTTAAAAATTGTTTAAAATCATGGCAGCATCGTAAACTAACACTAATCGGAAAAAACACCGTGTTGAAAACGTTTGCGCTCCCTAAATTAATTTACACACTAACAGTTCTCCCAAACCCACCACATGATATTATTGAAGATATAAAATCAGAAATATTTAATTTCATATGGGACGGTAAACGTGATAAAATTAAGAGAACTCAATTAATTCAACCTGTAGAGCATGGAGGTATCAGACTAACGGACATAGATTCATTCCTGAATGCAATCAAATGCAGTTGGGTTAAAAGATATTTAGATAACACCAATACGAGTAAATGGAAATTATTCTACCAGAAAATTCTTAAAACATATGGTGACTCCCTACTTTTTGAATGTAATATCGACAATAACATCTTAGATGAAATTTCAACCAAAAACATATTTCTATCGAATGTTCTTTCAGCATGGTGTAAAGTTACTCAAAATTTAGAAACGAAAATAAACAGTAAAGTCATTTTATGGAACAATAAAGATATAACTACCAACAATAAAACGTTGTTCTATAGACATTGGTTTGAACATAACATTAAATATGTAGATCAATTATACGACAACAGAATAAACGACTTCTATTCTTTTGAAAACTTATGCTACATATACGGAATACCTACAAGTAATTTCCTGATGTACTACACATTGATCAAAAGTATACCCATACATATTAAAGCTGCTACCAATACAAATAACACACCATGTACTAAAAAACATTCGTAGAAAACATAATTGCAAAACAAAACAAAACGAACAAAAAAATTTACACTCTTCAAATTAAAAACCCTGCCGAAATCCCCAAAGCTCAAACTAAATGGCAAAACCTTCTTGGAGAAAAAGATTTTAATTGGAAACAAATATATGTCATGCCATATAAATCAACTACTGATAGCACACTGAGAAATTTTCAATATAAATACATCCAGAGAATCATAGCTGCAAATAAATATCTTTTTAAGTGCAAACTATCCAACACAAATCTATGTGATATGTGTAGTGAACATATTGAAACAATAGAACACCTTTTCTGGGAGTGTAAACATATTCAATCTCTATGTAATCAATTGACAACTTTTCTAGAGAAACAACAATTAATAATAAAACTGTCTCTCTCAAATATCATTTCGGTGTAAATACTTGTAAAATACCAGAAATTAATAACACTGTTAACCACATTATTATATTAATGAAATATTTTATATTCAGCATGAAATATAAAAAACAAAAACCTACTTTGAACTGTTTTATAAATTATTTAAAACTAAAGATCCAAATTGAAAAGGAAATAGCCCTCAACAACGATACACTTAAATTTTTTGAACAAAAATGGAAACACATTAAACTTGCATAATCTAGTCAAGTTGTTTATCTACCCCACTTTATGCAACTCATATATAGTTTAATTATTACATATAGGTAAAAAAAATATAAATATTAGCATATATTGTATAATATG
Source organism: Dreissena polymorpha (assembly GCF_020536995.1). Taxonomy (NCBI): domain Eukaryota; kingdom Metazoa; phylum Mollusca; class Bivalvia; order Myida; family Dreissenidae; genus Dreissena; species Dreissena polymorpha. Next base: position 131,463,340 of record NC_068356.1, on the reverse strand, counting down.
TTTAACATTATCATTGCTGCATGTTATAACTTTGTTCTTGCTTATGCACATGTTTACATTATATGTTTTATATTGAATACAAAAATGTTTATAAATTGAATGTGTTATAAATTGAATGTGTTATCCACATAATAAAAATAAGTATAAAGGTTTTGGCCTCTGAAGTCTGAAATATGACACCATTGTCAATGTGTACGTTGATACGGTCTACTGCATCCTCTCAGTACAAATCAAACTGTCTCGCAGACATAAAATACAACATAAATGTTATAACATGACAAGCGAATGGAATACTACAAACATCCTTTCCGTGTCCTAGTGTAACGGAATCTAATGTACGGCCACGGAGATATGGTTTCACAGTTATTACTAACAACGAATTCGTGTCCATTGACTAAAGAAATTAAACAATCAAGTTAGAGATGAATCTACAGAAAAACTGATTTTAAAGATCTTAAATAGTGTGTCAACATTTCAAATATCGCTCAACTGGTTACAACCGCTGAAGACTGAAACAGGTACAGGGATACGTTCAAAGTATCCACAAAATACAAATCTTATTATTGACTCCAATGAATAATTTATATTTTCATGCTTATGGTCCAGATCATTATTGGTATGTATTATTTTTAACGAGTACGTATTGTGTTTTCCGGCGACGACAAACATTAATTTTAGTTCAATTTTCCGACTGTAATTCATTTTTCGTCAACTTATGACGTTCGACGAGTCTAGAAATAATAAGATGCTGCAAAACATGACGTCATTTTTTAAGCGTTGACATACACTTTACACATGGCGTAGGTAAGCTGTATTGAGTTGCTTTGCATAGGCATTAAATGTCTTGAAATAAGCATCAAATAAAGAAATATATTCAAGCCAACTGTTGGTCATTAAACGGTTTTTTGGTTGTTGTTTTAGACAAGTTACGTTTATTTTAAAAGCCAAAGCATATATGCATAGACCTACAATACATTATATATTTCAGTCAGATCTTAAGAGTGATTTCATAGCTGGCAAAATAAGGGATATACATGCTGATTTTTTTTGTAAAGAAGTTAAAAAATAATAACATTACATGTTTTAAATGAAAAAGTGTAAATGCAAATATCCAAATACACCTAGAATTTGAATGTAAGTATATCGTTCAATAATAAAAATTATGTACGATGAAACATAAGTTGGATCACTTATATCATGTACAATGTGTATATAAATTGAGTCTCAAAGTTGAACTCAAATAGTATCATAATTTCGTAAATGCTTTGCAACTGATCTTGTCAGTTGAGTAAAACTTTTAGTTTTATAAACTTAAATGAGTTCGATTTTAAGTCTGATCTCGTAAATTGTCGAATTCGCCGATACTGCAAAATACTTGCGTTCGTAACTTATACCATACAGACAGACACAAAAGTTTACACTTATGTGAAAGCTTTAGAGTTTCAAACCTCATTTGAATTTGTTATATGGTTTTCGTTTTATAAGTTCACCATTTGAAGGTAAGATCAATATTGTGTTCACATGTAATTTGACTGAAAATACATAACAATATCTAAATTACTGACACAACATTAAATAGTAGCTCGGCTGTCAATAACAACAAGGCCTTACTATTTATATAGCAATCACTTAATTAAAAACTAGTTTTATGACGCTTTATTGATCAGTGGGGTTTTCTAAAAACAAACGACTTTTATGTCAATTATTAACATACTCCTTATATATTAATTAAATGATGATCGTTTGTATAGTGTTGACGTGATGCCAGTGGTTATTGTGTGATTGCTTGCGGTTTGTGTTGTCGTTTTACAGATATTATGATTGCTCGGCTTGGTATTGATGCCAAAGCTGTAATCTGTAGCTGTCGCAATCTCTACCATTCACATTTGGTCTGGTAACACCCTAATCCAGCAAATCCAATTACCCTTTGAAGAATTATTGATATACGAATACCTTATCGTAGCATATTATTTATTCACACAGCGTGTAGCTGTTATATTGACGAAATATGTACTATCAAGCGATTGTGTGTTTTATATCAGTTGTATTCATTTTTTTGATTTATATTGAAACGGTCTCTCGTATGGAATTTCTAATTAGTCATGTGTACTAGGCCAGATCCTTACGATTCAACAGAAGCATTGTCTTGACTATATGGAAAAAAATGTATTGCATGGGAGTAAACAAATGGAATATAGTGTTCAGTACATTTCATTACAGTTCAGATTCTTCAATAACACTTTAGGATGAGTGGGCAATTGTAAACCCATTTTGATATAATAGTGTGTGTCCGTTTTAGTAAGTAAAGGAAACATGATATTGACCTCACAAATCCATGAACTATGTTGATTGATTAATGGTCATATCTCTTTATTTGATGAACCACATATCCACAAATTTCACTAATGGCAGTTTATAACACGTTCATAAGTATATTATTCCTCAAGTATGTGTGCTCATTTAAAGTTCATTTTGTCTGGTCAGTCAAAAACATGCACAAACGCTCCTTTAGTTGCATGTTGATGAATAATTATTTAACAATCAATTCTACAAGTAAAATAGATTGTAAACAGTTCGTTTTATCGCATGTGACAGAAGTATATATTTTGCTTAGAGCTTTGTGCCTATGGTACACGGTCTATGTAAATACTAATAACATTTACTTACATGAATTGCATTACTTGCAGCAAGTCTTACATTAACAAAACGGAAACACATTAGCTAAAATAAAGTTATTCTTACATCGCAATATAAATGTCAATATTACGAACGGATGACACAATAATTTGATTCGTGTTTGAAAAATGTATTACATGTTCTCACCATGCGAATTTCGAGATGTGATTTGAGTAAATGCGCTGAAGTTATTTTGCAAACTTGTATAGATAATACCTATATTTAAAATCGATTTAATTTTTGCACCTGAACATTTTTTTCGTTACTGCCTATTACGGTTTTAATTAAATTTTGCATGTATTGTTATAGTTCTAAAATTGACAAATTTCGTCTGATACTGAAGCTTTTTCTCTGTTTCGTGTTTGTATGCGTTTCGTATATTTTGTTTAGGAAATAAAGGGACTAGTTCATAGATTTTGGCATGTTTTGATATATGTCATTAAAATCTTTAAATTGAAAATTGTCAACATCGGAATTTAATAGTTCGAACCACTGACACTTGGAGTAAAAGTCTAGCGCTTAAACCACTCGGAATTACGTTCTGCTATGGTTCATGGACGTATTTTATCATTTATTTAAGCAATCCATGTAGTGTCACAAAATACGATTACAACAGAAATCTCCAACTAATTAAAATTATTCGCGTATGTTACGCTTTATCATTTTCTGGTTTTTAAATTGTAAAAAGATGCGTACAATTATTATTATTTTAGAGCATGGTACATGTCCAGTATTACTGTTTCCACACAAATAAAATAACTGCAATGATCTTGCAAATCTAATTCCATTTTTAATTTCAATTTTGTAATTGGACCAAACTCTGAAGAGGTCCCTTAATACTTGAAAGCTTTACTATCCTTACTTTAATTTGCCTTTTCGCTAAGTTGTAAATGCAAATAGACCCAAATTAGTATAATTAAAGCCACTTTGTGAACCTTATTTTTTGTGTTCTTCTCATAACACATGCGGTAATCAATTTGTTACTGTTTAATTTGCCAATTAATACCTGCATAGTTTTCTTACTTTATAGTTAGCCTAATAAAGACATGCACATACCATTATATGTTATAAAAACAATAGCTTGCTATTTCCATTATATTTGTGAAACGAAATCATATGAGCTGAATACCGTTGTCATAAAGACGATGGATAAACAACACAAATATGCAAACAAGTCACAATCGTTACTGTTTTCTCGACGTTATTGACCGTATATTTTAAAAGTTCATCAAACATACGTTACCTAAGAAGGACAAGTTTATACATTAGCTTATTACACTTTTCAGTCTTTTTGGCCACATATTGGAAAATATATGAGCATGTAAACACTGCATGCGTAAACCGCAAAAACCATTTCGTTAATGAGATATCATCACTTAGACTAAACAACATTTATAGGCGTTTTTCCTGTAAACAATATCATTTGGGGTGTTTCTGTTTAGACAAATCATTTGCATGCAGCAAAACTAACATGTACAGTATGTGTTCTAATATGACGGGTGTAAATGCGTGAGATGTTATATTTGGCGATCTCAGATTCGGAAAACTATCGAAATATTGTTTTGTTATTTGCGGCGATGGCCTGGTTCTTATTACTGTATAGTATTTCTCTCTCTCCTTTTTTTTGGGGGGGGGATATGACTATAATAGCCATCTTTAGCAAGATATGTTAAAACTATATTACAAAATATTTGAACCAGTACGTTTAACACATTTTTAAATAAATATCAGTAAACATTTCAATCTAAGTGTCACTATGAATACTTCTGGGAATGATATCATCTCCAGACATCAGGTCCTCAAACATAATCCTCCCTCGTGGTGGCCTATTGTTGTTGATCACACTCTCTTCCATTTGTAGCTCTATTCGCAGTCGCGGGAACACCGCGTGAATCTTTTGAAATATCTGTTCGTCCGATGAGCAACGGCTTTTCTTATGACTGTAGCAGCTTTCCATGGCTAGCTTCAGTCCAGCCCTGAACTTTGGACTCATCCATAGGTATATCAAAGGGTTATAGCAGCTGTTTGACATTGAGAGCCAGTGAAAGCTTATCCAAAGTATCGGTATGTATTTGTTGTTGTAGATGGATGGGTTGTGGTCGCCAATAAGAGTTAATGTGTGAAGCGGAAGCCAGCATAACGCGTAGAACAGCACTACTGTAACCATCATTTTAATCATCTGAAAAACAACGTTCAAATCGTTAAATATGGTTACTTGACTATAAAGTTTTAAAACACGGTCCCTTAAAGTTCATGGTGCTACAAACTTTTCTGTAAATCATTTTTAGCTGTTTCATTAAAGTACTTTGTATTGCAAAAGTCAAGTTTCGTGCTATTAGTTTTGGTTGGGTCCTTCTCGATCAAATATAGTTAATACTTTCATAGGGGGAGTCATATTTGAATGTTCACTGCACTTATGAAGTTTTTGTTATAAATTCAAGGGATAATTCTATGTGGGTTTTATGTTTGTTTTTTATGCATTAAACCACAACGTGCGACCATAATGAAAGCTTCTTGACAATAGTTATTAGTGATGCTGCAAGTGTAAGATTCGTTTTTTCTGTCTAAAAAAAGTGGAACGGAACAGATAATTAGATAGAAATGTCACAGATAATGGATTAGAATGAGGCGATTTCATCGATTGTTACCTTTGCTTCTGAATCAAATAATAATCGTTCGACGGAACGGATATCGGATGCAGCTTAATTGAGGAAGGAAAGATGTCATCACTAGAATGAGAGCGCACTTATAAAAAATGGTTTTTTCTATTGTACCTGAAATTCAATTCTTGATATTGGGCGATCGCCCGAAAAGATGTGTAGATTAAGATTATTATAACTTTTTTTAATTTAGTAAATTAGTGTTAACTGAATTTATATCCACAATCAGTGTGTGTGTGTGTCTTTTGTTCATATTTGGGTCTGGTAGGGGGATCCATTCCCAATTCAAAAAAGTATATCATTCTCCCGAATGGTGCCTAAAATTCCCAATGGAAGGTTTCCAAAAAAATAAATATTTTTTTTACTGATAATCAACATTTAATTCATTTCAAATCCAGGTCTATAAGTTGAAACTTAGTAAATGTAATATTGACATCACTTGTAGTCTCAATTTAAGAGTGTTTGTTTGCAAAAAAACATTAACACTTATTTCCAAGTATTAGTGAAAACGACACAATTTCCCAATCAAAAAGGGAACCATTCCCAAAGTGGTGAAAAAAACACTACCGATCAAACCAAAGTTTAAGCAAACAACTACATAGCATCTACATGTACAAATGTATGTGGCTACTATCTGTGCAAGGCATATAACTATTATGTTTTCATAAAATGCATATCGGAATGGTATCTGTTTTATTGTAATATTTTTTATTAATCATACTGCGAAATAAATATTGATTTAAAAACATTATATGAAATCAGAAAAAATAGTCGTCGACGTTTCAGGTACTCGTATACTTAAATATTTGATTTTGAATGTTTTCATAGTTTGAGACCCAATCCTTTTTGTTGGGAAAAGTACAACTTACCTTTTTCTTAGCTGTCGCTAGTTGTAGTTTTCTCTGACTTCTGTCTGTACCATGTATATTTTTTACCCAGATCGTGTATCCTATCCATGAGTAACAAAACAGCAGAAGCATAAGGGGCGCAAAGTAATGCAAGACCATTAATAACAGTCCGTATGTGTATTGGTGCGTATTATTTCCCCAGTCTTCACGACATTGACCACTTGTATTTGAATGATATATCACACTGGACTTGTAATACGTCGGCAACGGAATGGCGAATGATAAAACCCAAATTGCAAATATTGTTAACACTGTTTGTTTGATTGATATCCGAGGTTTAAATGGATGCACGATGACTATGTATCTATCTATGCTCATGGCCACCAAGGTGTAAGCACTAAGGAACACGGCAACCGTCTGGATGTACAAGACTATTGGACAAAGAACCTCGCCGAAAGGCCAATAGTTCAGAATAAGATTTGCAATGAAGGTAAACGGAATACAAAATAAGGCCATTATTATATCACTTATTGCTAAGTTCACAATAAAATAGTTCGGCACCGTGTGCATTCGTTTATACTTGTATACCAGAAAACACACGATTCCATTTCCGCCGATGGCAATGACAATAACAAATAAATACATCACAATAATCAGCACTTGCACATATTCCGATATATGAAAAGGTCCACTGGCGTTATTTTCCGTCGAAATATTTCCACAATACTCAAGTATACTTTCTGACATCTTGGCAATTTGTTTACAAACTTTATACCACAATGTATTTCAAGTTTTCGCATATGCCTTTCTTGTGTTGTTATCCTGCAATTATGTATACCTTCTGTATTACAATTCCATAACCAAATTTGCCGGTCATTTCAAGTTATTGCAGATTCACAATTTGTTATTGAAAACTTGTTTGAAATAATTCCAATCCTTATTCAACATGTATGTTTCACCTTTCCATTGAGGGAGATTTCTGGGCACGGTCGCGATAACAGGAATGGTATTTGTGAACACAGTTACATCTTATTTACACCACTGAATGTGTGCGGCACTAGGAGCGATTTAGTTGTGTGGCTTGTTGTTCTTGGATAGACCAGCGTCAATCAGGGTTTAGACGCCGCTGCAAAAAAAAATCCGATAGCTTCGTGCTCACTTGAATAAATGAATACCGAACGAAGTCAAGTGTGCGAGCGTTGTCTGATAGCTTTTGGGCAGTTGACCAAAATTAACATATGAACATGGGAAATGTTGATTTTATCATTCTCATTTTAATAATAATATCGAAGTTGTTAGGGCACGAAAAACTTCGCCAAGCTAAACACTAAACAACGTATTTATTTCAATTCATTTGCAAACAAAAAGAAATACAATTGATCATTTATACGTGTAGTTTAATCATAAATGCGTACTGACATGCCATTGACATTGAGTCCATACCCGTGTAAAACGCCTACCGAAGACCATAGCACTTGGCCACATTTACGTTATACATTTAAAATGGATATGTAGTAATACTGGATACTATTAATACTGTTTAATGTTGTTATTATATTTCTGATGTCAAGTACTCTACTTTCTGTTAAATATATTACACACGCGCATATTGCATATGTTTATGCCGCGCTATGCATATTCGTTCAAAGATTTTGTATCACAGTTTTTTATGTTCATGAATAGTTTAACATGAAAACACTCAATGTCTTTGAACAGTTCATGATTTACTTTCACATAATTGAACCAGAATAAACATCATACATCAGGTCAACCATTAACAAATAGGCGCGTCATAGTATTAAATTCACGTTTTAAAATGTTTATCACGCCGGGTATGCGAATACTTCGTTGACGGATGGCACTTCACTAACAGAGAACAACAAACGCCACGCGCGAAAGGTAAGTTCCTCTGTTTTATTTAAAGTTATATCCTAAAGATTAGTTTTTAAGACAAGACACATGGTCGAGTTGATAAATGGTGTATCCTTTTGTATTGGGAATACACAATTTCACGGAAGACGGTACAGTTTTGCCCAAAAAATAAAAAAAATCGATCGGAAAACAGCATAAACTGGATGGACAGTAAACATTTTAACAAAATAAAACTACTTAGAATTATTGCAAGAAATTGTTTGCTATTCCAGCATGTAGAGTAATCACTGTGCTTCAAATACTGAAATTTTGATAGTATTCAATGAAATATAAACAAAGATAGTGCATGTTGTAATATGTGGCATACATAAAGTTGCAGGCACTTTGTTTACCGATAAAGGGCACTTCAGTTTACGGAGACTTTCAACAATGCGGGCACTCAAATAACTGAGTTTTATCTTCTACCTTAAATGCATTTATTTATGTTATGGCTATTCATACGAAACATTTTGAAAATATATTTTTCAAAAATCACATTACTATTAATTTATACTATGTTAGTTATAATAGCAATTTTCAAATATGATAATATTTATTATTAAATAAATGTGCACATAATGAACTTGTTTTTTTATTGGTAACTTGAGATTCAGAGACATGAAAATACAACGGATAATGCGGATCAACACAATCGTGTTTAATTTTACTTATAGCAGGGCTCTAGATAACGGTAGTGAATGGGTCTTTATGAGGCAAATACACATTTGTTCTTCATAAAATCCTATGTCGGTTGTGCTTATTTGAATCGCATCATCTAGACGATACTTATGCGTAGCAACGAAATTAAAAAGAAAATGGTAAAACTCCCTTAATTTTGAGCCCTGCTTATAGGGAGCACTTCCCTTTACGCAACGCTAACGTTTGCTCGAAGTGCGATTCACCTGACCCTAAATCACTGTATTGGTTGAGTTTAAAGAAACACGGGTAAAATTAAATCGTAAAAACAACTGCTTCTGGAAAAAAAGAATGCGTACATAAAATGTTTAAATGTCATATTATGGAGTCAGTACTTAGTATACCCCCACAAACGAAGTTTAGGGTGCTATATAGGATAGAACTTGTCTGTCTGTCGGTCTGTCGGTCGGTCGGTCCGTATTAAGTGTCCGCTCTCTCGGTTTTTATCCGATCTTCACCAAACTTGGTCAGAAGTGGTATCTAGATGATGTCTATGTCAAGTTTGAATATTGGTCATGACGGGTCAAAAACTAGTTCATGGGGTCACTTAGTGCGTTTTAAACATTCAGCATGGTGTCCGCTCTCTAATTCAAGTAGTGTTCATCCAATATTTGCCAAACTTGGTCAGAAGTTGTGTTAAGATGATGTCTAGGCCAAGTTTAAACATGGGCCATGCCGGGTCAAAAACTAGGTCACGAGGTCACTTGGTGCGTTTTTTAACATTCAGCATGGTGTCCGCTCTCTAATTCAAGTAGTATTCATCAGATATTCACCAAACTTGGTCAGAAGTTGTATCTTGATGATGTATAGGCAAAGTTCAAACTAAGTCACGGGTCACTTAGTGCGTTTTAAGCATTGAACATGGTGTCCGCTGTTTATGTGTGAAGACAACACGTAATATATTCTGTGTAAATGCGGCATGTGGGGGTATTCGTCACGTCTGTTCTTTCAAATGTATTCTTGTTTTGTCTTTTCACAGGATCTGAACCCATGGATAAGAAGACTCTTTCGAAGTATAGGTGCTTCTATTGTACATCACCTACATAAAAACAGATGAATATTCGGAAATATTCGGAAATTGTGGAACATTGTATAAAAGGCCACAAGTGCCAGACTTTAAAATACAGAGAGCTTATTCTTCAAAGCGAAACTGGATTGCTTAAGTACCAGTCGAAATCCCACGAAGGGATAATTCCCATAAGATTGGAGAATGAGGGGAAAACTATTGAAGTAAGGGGTTCGCAAACCTCCATCACCCGCACAACTCCAAAACGCAAAAAGCTCAACACTCCTGTTAAAGACAAGTTGGCATCGTGCAGATATCTTCCTTAGTCTTAAAGAACTGAGTGCACACTGAGCACTTTATGCATCCATCCTCATGTGTCTTCAGATGACGCTTCAAGTAGGCTTTCCTAGCATAAATGGCCTCACAAATTCCACACGAGAACCGTTCGCTTGTACACAATTCTTCTTCTAAACTATTGTCCAACAACGAACCGTCGGCGGCATTCATAAGCTCCGATTCACTCATCCTGTAATAAATAATAATTTATAAAAAAATAATTTTACACCACTGTCGTGTGATTAAATCGACCCCGCCCGTTCTTTTATTGCTATTTCCGTTTACTGGCATTGAGCCAAAAAGTTCCAATAGAATTTCGGACCTGCATCGCTGCTGATATTAATCTCTGAGAGGCAGTTTAAGCAGAGTGATTATTCATGACATGCTATCAATATATAAGTAAATAGCCTTAGTACCTTCATTTGGACATAAAGATAAATGCTTTAGATCAACCGTTTATAACGTAATTAAAAATATATGGTCATATAGATTTTACTCATTAGACATATCCAATTTGTTTAACATTTATCTTTCACATTTATACCAAATCCTTATCATATTTCAAAGGGATAAGAACATGTTTCGGTTATTCGTTTTTTATTTGCGTACTAAGTACATACATTTTTATTTATTGCCTGCTTACTTTAACAGTATTCCACAGTGAATTCTGCATTTTTGATTCACAAAAAACGAGTGTGTTATATCTGGAAAAAAGTGTCTAGATGTCGGGAAACGAAGTGCCATTGTTTTTAGATGATCGGTAAACGAAGTGCAGATGAAAAATGTGCATGCGACTCTTTAAACATTTGAATTTTCTCAAATACATTAGAAAACTAAAATGTAACATGTTGTAACATTACTGGATATATTGATCTTTTATTTCGAATAGTAAGCACGTTCTTGATTTATTTCCAAGTACGTTCATTTTGTTAAAATATGTACTGATCATTCAATTCATGCTGATTATCGATGGACTTTTATCGTTGTTTTTGAATAATTCACCGTTTTTCCGCGAATTTCTTTCTTCGCAATACGAAGTACTATACCATTAATCACCCAAACAATATTCTTTGTCTAAAAACCAAATAAACAGAACATAAATACAAAAAAGCTGAAGAACTCACCTCTCGCGCGTGGCTTTTGTTGTTCTCCGTTAGTGAAGTGCCAGCCGTCAACGAAGTATTCGCATACCCGGCGTGTTTATGCAAAACTGAGAATTTAACTACCTGACTACGTTCACGGCAAATAATTAAATATCGTATCTGTAGTTATAGTATGAAAACTTATCTGTTGAACAACATGTGTTTGTGTGTCGATGCCATGCGAGGATTAAAATACACAGATATGGCATTATATCAAAGAGAGTTATTAGATTATGATATATTTGTATTAAAATGTACGAGTAATACCAATGAACAAAATCGCCATGCATACGATAAAATAGATCGTACCTGATATCATGTTAACAATTATATAAAAACATAATATAAAGAGTATTGAAGTTATCCTCTTGCTACGATTTTTCCTGGTGCACATGTTCCTAAGCAAAGTGCAAGTTTATTTTAGGTCATTCAATAAACAGGAATACAAAACTCATGTATACCGTACCTGTTGTTTAAGAAGTTTCAGAGTACTTGTTTACATTCCTCGGTGACAGGGTAGTGACAGGTTGCTACAGCAAGCAATGCGTGTGTCTTGTACATGTACTATCCTTTTCCAGAGAGGCTTGTCAATACGATCGTTAATGAAAACTTAGAAGCGAAAGAAAAGTGTGGTTTTAAGTAAACTCAGTCAAACTAGATGTATAATACAAAATAGGCAACTTATTTTCGTGAAAGTATGGATTAATTTGTTAATTAGTGTTGGGTGTACTTTAAGCTTAAAGCTCTGAAAAACTTCCATCAACAATAAATAAATAATACGATATCTGCAAAAAAATTGTCTATACCGTGATCCAGATGAAGTTAACTACGAAAACGATATTAATTGGCAAGAGAAATACAATCTTTAGCAGCGAGAATATTTCATCTGTTGGTCTTTATGCGAACATATTTGATTTAGACGAACGACAAACATTGCCACAAAACCAGACAATGCGACGGATTTCGCCGATGATTATAAACAGCATATATTAAGTGCTGAGATGATTAGTCGTGTATTCGTATTCATATTCATCGATTTATCACCTAAACAAAATTCAATTATGTTTGTAGAAATGTTTTATCTGTAAATAATTCACAATTGTATGTTTGTCATTCCTCGGGCTGTCAATTTGCGTAACGTCACATTTCTTGTACTTCGTTATTTTTAAACTATAAAGAAAATCAATCTTTAAGTAATTTGACATAATAATGACCAGCCAGACATCCCCTAATTAAATTCAGTCATATGTTTAATTTACTATAAATCTATAAGTAAGTTGTTTCCGGAAAATATTTACTCTTATACATGTTTTTTTAAATAAAATGTAAGATTAAAAAACAGTAATAAATATTAGTTCATTTTTAACGATTGCCTAGAATAGTGAGTACTTGAACCATGCTTGAAGGTCTGGTCGTTCGTGCGTTGCTTTACTTGGCATAACTCAGAGGTTTCAACATAAAATTTCATAGGTAAACCACATATTTTTAAGAAGTGAAGTGCACAAGAACCAAATTTACATGTTAATATCCGTTTGATTATGTTTCATACTGAACTGTTTTCTTCGGCTGTACTCCATTTGACACATATATGAATATCGAATATCTATATTGGGGTAGGGTATTTCAGTCTAGTGCATCCTATTTTGGACCGTGTTTCAAGTATTTCACTCAAATCACGGTAAGTTAACCTAATCATACTTTTCCTTGTTAAACTGATTAACAAGTATAACGAGTTTATACCTTCGCTGCTAACTGACAACTGTCCTTCTTGTGCCAGGCATAAGGATTAAATGCCCTTTAGAATAATTTCAATACTAAGTCCACAAAATATTTTATGTGGGCAGTTTAGTATAACACATATTCGTAAAAAAAGTGGAAAATCTTGTTAGAACCGTATCGCATGCACTTTATATTTATCTGGATCGAAGTCCATATTTTCAATTTAAATAACTTCATCAAGCCTTCAATTACCACGTCCACGTTTACTTACCTAGATCTATAGATGAAATACGTTATTAAAGGGGTCTTTTAACGATTTGATAAATTGAACAATTTATTTAAAAAAAGTTGTTTCAGATTCGCAAATTTTCATTTTAGTTATGATATTTGTAAGGAAATAGTAATACTGAATATTTACCGTGCTCTAAAATATCCATTATATGCATCTTTTGACGAGTTGAAAACCTGAAAATTATAAAGCGTTGCAACGCGAGACGATTGAATAATTTGGAAAGTTCTCTTGTTGTCGTTATATTTTGTGGAACTATGATGCTTGCTTATATAAAGTACATCCCAACATAGCATGAGCACGGATGGCCTAGTGGTCTAAGCGGAAGAATTTTTACTCCAGGACTCCAGGGGTCATTGGTTCGAGTCCAGTTGAGGGTTACTTTTTTTCTTTTTTAAATTGTATTCTTGTTTTTTACTGGAGGTTTTTAGGTCCAATGTTTATAAATTTATCAATATTTATTTAATGAAAAGCTTCAATACATGCCAAAATCTGCGAAAAAGGCCCCTTTAAAAATGAGATCCTTTTAGTCAATACATGACGTGTTAATACAACAACAAAATATGTTTGGAACGTTACGATATCTGGTATATATATCTTCGAATTCTTTATTAATCTCTACGGTCTTATGTTAATACCCCCACATGATTGCAACACTTGCAATGCATGATTTAGTATAATTATTAAAGTTCCGTTATTAGTCTCCAGTTTACCAGTTTATTATAACACTCAGCACATTTACAAATGCGATATGAGGTACAAATACAAATACAAATAAAAGATACAGGACAGACTGCGGGTTTACACAATTATTATGATGTGTGTGGATATGTTTAATATACAAAAACATCATTAGTAAACAAGCTTATGAACATATTAGAAAGTAACGTATGCAATAATTATGCAAACAAAATATCAACAAAACATAGACAATAACTTTTTGTGTGCCGGATAGCTAATGCATTCTGTTCAAAACTTCATTTAAGAACTTGCCTAGATTAATTAGTATGTGATTGTTCTTTACGTTCATTAAGGCGTCAAAACTTAGGCAATAACTGTTTCTTATATATTTTCGAGGTATAAGGTTTTTGCGTGATTCGTTGAATACAGTACATTTAAAGAGGTAATGATATTCGTCACCAACTTCGCGAGCGTTACATAAAGTGCATAGTCTATTACAACGTTCTATGTTTGACCATCTAAGTTTTTTCAATTGGAAGTTGGTTGTTACATATTCTAAAATTAACAATGGTTTGTAAAAGGCGTGAAGGTAGGACATCAAGGTAATACTAGTATTTATGTTCGGTTTTGTATATGCGATAGTTTAGACATTTGTTTGATTCAAAGATACTGCTATGCCAATTTTGTACATGCTGGTCCTTAAGACTTGTTTCTATCTTTAGTAAAAGTGATTCTCTAGAGTAAAGATAATCTTGGTTTAGCCACACATGACTTAAACCACATTCATCAAGGATAGATTTTACGTGGCGTAACCAGTTATATTCTCTCCCGTTTTGGGAATAGTCAAGATACATAAATTTATACATCATAGATGATAGTTGAACATTATGAGATATTAGGCTGCACCAAAAACCAATAATTTTTTTCTTCATAGCTATATATATTGGATATCGACCAAGGTCACCATAAAGCATTATATGTGGTGTACTACGTTTGACCTGTAGTACGTGTTTCATAAAATCAGTATGAACTTTTTCTAAAACATTTACATCTGAATAGCCCCAAACTTCACATCCGTATGTTAAAATTGGCAATATTGTAGAATCAAAGAGTTTTAGTTGACATTCAATAGACAAGTCCAAATTTCTAATTTTTTACAAAGGCTAAATAATCCTTTTTTAGCTTGTTCAACAAAATGCTATTTAGCTGTTGCAAAATTTCTGGGTTTTTTTAACAACACCAAGGTATTTAAATATATCTACAACTTCGATCTGGTGATTGTTTACTATAATATTTCGATTTCTATGGAAACGATCACCAAATACCATGACCTTAGTTTTATCAAAATTTATGTCTAATTTCCACAGTGTACAATAATCATCAAACGTATGCAATACAGATATGAGCTCTTCCTCTGAATTTGAAAATACAACAGTATCATCTGCGTACAATATAACAATTAGTTTTAAATACATATCTAGGTGTTTATCTGAAATATTAACACTTACATTATTATGCTCTACCAGATAATGTTCTAAGTCATTTAGGAAGAGAGAAAAAAGGATCGGTGAAGGGTTTTCGCCCTGGCGAAACTGTATTTACATGTATTTACATAACTGTATTTACATAACTGTATTTACGTTTGCACCTATGATAATTAATTCTTGCAGCTTTACACTCATAAGTAAACCAATTAGCAGATTGCGTGTTATTATGTTTTTTATTTGATTGGGTTGTTTAAGATGTTCCAAGAGTCACGCGGGCAGAGTTAACTTATGCATTTTCAATAGAGCTAACGATCTCATTGATATACACCTGACTAATTTCCGAATCATCAACATTAAGTCGCTGAAAAGCGTCTTCAATTAGAGATAAATCAATGTTACTTATAAAAGATTGCTCCTTACTATTGTCCCATTTTCTTATTCTCTCTTTCATGTCAACGTTTTGGTCAGTGTTACACAATTTTACGTGCAATTGAAAATTCAAACAACAATGGACATCTGATATTAAAGAGAAAACTCGCTTACACTAAAATCTTTAAATAAACAAATAGACTTTTATGATGATAAAATATAGTCAACAACGGACGTATCCTTATATGTGAATTTCCAGTTTTATGCGAGAATGATCTACCATTTAGAATGACAAAATCGTTAGAACGACAAAAAATCAGTTAACAGTCTACCAAATCGGTTTACATGACTGTCTTTCGAGCAACGCTTATAAAACAAATCATTGTTTTTTAATACATCGTGCACATTAGTATCAAAAATAGCAGAAGTGTCTACATTTAGGTAATCATATAAACGTGTATCTACATCCGCAATATCAGAGATAGTAGACGTTCTGGCATTAAAATCACCAAGTAAAATAGCATACTTATTATTTGAGTTAAACTCTTCTGTTTCAGCATAGAAAAGATCAAGTATAATTTGGTTAAAGTATTTTGAACTTTCGGGTGGTATATAAACAGCCCCAAATATAATGTCTTCATCGGTATTTATAATGGTCTTAGATATGTTTAACCACTGTACATATTTACAATCGTTAGTGATTATAGATACAAAATTTGAAATGTTTTTGTTGACAAAAGTTGCAATACCACCAGATTTTTTATATTGCTTTTGTGAACGATTTTGAAGAAGACACTTATAATTTTCTATATTAACAATGTCTAGGTCATTGCAATGGGTTTCAAAACATGAAAAAAATATCAACAAAATTAATTAAGTTTACAAACTCCGGAATATTAAGTTTTGACTTCAATATAAAGAAGTGAAACTCCAGCTGCTGGAGCAGTATTGAATTTTCATTAAAAACAATTAGTTGGTCCTTTATTTAAGGCAAGTGACCGATTGCCCAAACAGTACAAAACAGCACAAAACAGCACAATACAGCACAATACAAACCAACATAAACACAAAATATGAATAAAGCTGGGGTCACCGCCTTGGAACGGTCAATGCAAAGCATTGGGGGTTTAAACTTGGTTATAGAGCGCTCAACCTCACACTTGGCCCAGCAATATTCATAATACATTCAAGTGTAAATAAAATTTAACGTCATAGCATTGTAACTCAAATTAAACAATAATAAAAGAGAATTAAAACGCATTCAATTTAATTACTATTTAATTACTCAATTGCATTGAAGATACAAGAGTAACAGAATTACAACTGTTTGACGAACGATCAAATAAAACTATTAACAATTGTCAACTACATTCTTTCTTTATAGAAAAGATTTGAGAATGTAGAATCATAGAGTTAATATCTCAGATAATCATCGCGCAAATACAGGAAGAAGCAGCAATAATGGGTGTAAAAATTCCATATTACATAGCTTGGTTGTTTATGTGACTGCTAAACAAATTAAAAATAATTAAATCAAAAAAGAAACGCCTATCAGAGAGAAAATATAAATAAAATGGAACGTTATAAACCCAATGACCTATGCATGTAGATTACAACTGGGAAAGTCGGTAGTATGACGTCACAAAAATCCATAATGACATAATGACGTGAACAAATTCCAAGGGCAGTACTAAATAAAAATATTAATCGGGCTGTGCTTCTAATAAAACAAGTTTACGTGATTTAATATTAAGAAGCAAATGAATACAAATGGTAATTCCATTAAAGCGACATTATTGGAATCAAACAGTATATAGGTGTTTTGACAACTGAAGACAGAAATGATTTGATGTACGATTTGAGTCCAAATGTAGTTTACATGCAGATTTGTTCATACGACACAATTACACAATTTTATTCAACAGTGAAAAATGCCTATAATGTAGTATTCATGCAGATTTGTTCATACGACACAATGACACAATTTTATTCAACAGTGAAAAATGCCTATAATATCACTAATGATTCCAAATTTTAAGGGAAGAAAGATATAGTGAATCGAAAACCATCAAACACGTGTTTTTAAGTACATAAGCATCGTATCCTTTTGATAAAAACAAGTTAATTAAATTCAAACCACAAACGTTCAGGCAAGAATACTTAAGGCCATCGCGGCTCCCCTAGAGTTGAGTGGATTCAGGCACATTTCCGGGTTGCGATGACGGGTTATGTCCTAGTTGGGATCTGTTAGGTGCCCATCGCCGTTGCGGTTGTTGTGCGCTTCCGCGCTCCCCATCTGCCTTTCCGGTTTGGGGTCCACGAGATAACCGCTGTTCTTGAGACACATCGATCTCACCGGCTCTTACTTCCCTACCGTCGACGAACAGCCTGTCGCGCACTAGGACGGTCTGTTTATTCTGCGCACGGTAATGGCGCAATAGCAGGTATAGTTCACGGCGCTTCTTTTCAATTTCTCCAGGGAATAATTCATTTATTCCATACCGTGTCCCTCTTAAAAGGTATCCGGACCGACGAACGTCTTCTCTATCTTTAAAAAAGGAAAATTTTGCCACTATAGGGCGCGGAAAAGGTCTTGTTGTGTACCGGCGAGTAGGGATTCTATGTACACGTTCAAATTTGATGTTTTGTAAATTAAGTTTTGATGAGAGAAAATTTGATAGCACTTGTTCTATGTCCTCATAATGTGCACCTGATCTGCTTGTTTGTATTACTTCTTCGATGTTCGTGAACACTAAGTTGTCACTCATTTCCCTGCACTTACTGTCAATAAGTTGGGTCCTACGCTCATCATGCAGATCTTTTATGTCGTCAAATGATTGTTTCAATGATTTGTTTTCATCGCACACCTTATCAATTGTTTTAGCCTGTTCTTCAATATGCTTTTGTTGTTTAAGTTGTTGCACACTGAGACTGTCGAAACCGGAACTTAAAAACTCAGTGGAGCGCTGAAATTCTCGGTTGGTTGTCTCGGCGATGCGAAGTCTCTGGTCCATATCATAAACTTTAACGTTCAACTCACCGATACTTTCCTCGATAGCGTCCATTTTTTCAAGTTTAACTAACTTATTAACACACTTTTCTAATTTGTCGATCTTCTCAAAATGTTCTTGCATCTTATCAATTTTACTCATCAGCTTATCAAACTCTGTAAGGGTCAACGTTACGACATCATTTTCACGCGCTGATGCGAGAATATTTCCGGTGTCAAGGTCGAGATACGACAGATCGACATCGACAGAGGATTCAGAGCCGGGTTGTCGATACTTGGTGCGCTTGGCTCCTCGCTTTGCTGGATCTTTTGATGCCATTGCTATAATTGCGGTAAAATACTATACACCAAACAACACACAAC
The DNA here is from genome assembly GCF_020536995.1 of Dreissena polymorpha. Lineage (NCBI taxonomy): Eukaryota > Metazoa > Mollusca > Bivalvia > Myida > Dreissenidae > Dreissena > Dreissena polymorpha. Next base: position 131,444,147 of record NC_068356.1, on the reverse strand, counting down.
ATAACTAGACTATGTGAGCACTAAATGTTAACAAATATTTGGGTTTCAGTAAAAGGTAAATACATATCTAGCTTGCTAAATCTACTTAACTAAGACAGTCGCGTGTACTTTAGCTCTCTTTTTTACGCAATCGGTAGCTATGGCTTTTCGGGGACTTTGAATGACTTGGGTTATGCGAGAATGTACAACTTAGTACGCATGAACCGTAAGTCGCTCAACGAAACCCCGGGTGGATTAGCAGAGTTACACAATAGACTGTATAAACAAGTCGTCGATGAGGTGTGAAGTTTTATACAGGTAAAAACGAGTAATCTACACAGTAATTGCTTTTATTTAGAATGCATTTTACAAAAAAGCTAAATTTCATTTAAATAAGCCACGTCAAATAATGTTCTATCAAAGTTTGTCAAAATTTTAGAAGAAGAAAAAGTGCCTAATTGTATTTTATAATTTTAGTAACTCTTTATGAATGTAACTGCTAGGAAAACAGAGATAAACGAGAGCCAAAATAAACGTGACTAACCGGCAGCCTGTCAACACAACACAATGCACCCCTTCCAAACACTTTTCCAGTATAATTATTTTGTCCTGTTTATGCGGATGTTCACAGTATCATTAGTGTCATAATCGTTCCGTTGCTAAGAACTTCAGAACAAAAAGTTGAATACGTCCGTAAATATGTAATAGTTATCGCAAATTGTGCTCGCTCTTTTTCAATATGAATGATTTAAAAATAATTATATAATGTTTCTCTATGACACAATAAAAAAGTTATAAAGTTATATAAAAGTTGAAAGGGCAAATCTACTTGAGTAAATGATGGAATGTTTTTAATTCACAAATGTTGATGCAACACTCAAAATAGAAGCTGCAATACATACATTCTACACTGTAATCGTATATCCATCTTTTCAATAACATCAACAGTTCTCATATGCAATATTAACTTAACATTCACTTAATATGCAGCAAATGTAAAGCATTCATTACTTTATAATGAACATAAAAGTACATGGTATATTTCACTATTCATGTTGTTTCGGTTGTAAGCATCAAAAGTCCTGAAACAAAAAAAGACATGAACGAAATTTCCTATATGTTATTTATCACGAACGCTGTAATCTTGTTTTCCTTTTTTGGTATCCAGCCATCTTTTAAAGGCTTAATGGGATTTTAGATGACAATCCTTTCGCCTCAAGTGTCGGCTAATAGATCTCTGCTGTAGATCGCGAACCACTACTTCAATATTCTTCCATGTGCTGGCTGTTAAAATACACACTTTTTCGAGACTTCTTTTTATGTTTATAACGCGTTGAACAAGTAGAGTTCAACTGAACGTGCCAGTCAACAAGATTTGCCAAACAAGAAATTACTAATAAAATCGAGAGTACAATAATGTCAATTATTTGTATGCGGAAACCATAGCCGCTGTAGACCTTTTAGTTGTTAACTAGTAATTGAATTGAAATGTTTGCTCTTTTGTTGCTACTGAATTTGAATCGTAATTCATACCTAGATTATACAAATTATACTTCGCAAAGTGTGAGGTTTGGACCTGATTCAAACGAGTTAAGTCTCCTAATGAACTAAGTTTGAATACAAGTCCAACAAAGCAAATGATTAATGTAAATTAATCATTTAATGAAACTCTTTGTATTTAAGTTCTACTATGCGCCTGTATCAAAATTAAAAAAAGTAAACCTCACGCGATTGATCAGTCAAACATAAAGTATGCACAAAATCTGTATGCACATGTTTGAGATAAACATTTGTGTAATTATGTTAGTACATAAAAAACCAATCTTTTAATGTGAGAACTTTTTTTATCTTCTATTGAAAACTTCACGATGTACTTAATTAGGTTTTAAATACTTTAGATAAGGACAAAATGTAGAAACATTAATGCAAGAAATATGATTACCGGATTAATTCTCTCTTTATAACCCAATGCTCATTACACTGAGTAATAAGGAAATATAAGGAACTGTTATTTATTTAGTAAACTATAAATGACTTATACAAATACATGAATATATCCAAAAATATACTTTAAATAGAAAATTGGTTAAGAGCATATATGACCGAGGTCGTTAATCCTATTTTTCATATTTAAGCCGGACATACGTTGATAAACAATGATTGCCAGTACACCAATACAATAAAGTCGGATGTTTAAAGTGATATTATGGGCATTTTTGCACTGTTGAATTGAGCTGAAAAGAATAAACAGGTCAAAAGAATTAGATAAAATGTGGTAACTGACCAATTATCTACAACTCATCTTGCTACCAGTTGCTTATTAAAAAAATATATGTTATTTTCGATATTTTACATGACTCACCAAGTCCTCTAAGCCGAAATGATCCGTAAAACAAAAGTGCGTCTTTGTGTTGTATAAACGAATCTGCATGAAAACTACATTTAGACTCGCTTCGTACAACGAATCATTTCTGTCGTCAGTTGCCAAAACGAAAGTACGGCTGATATTCAAATTGATTATTTTTCTCTTTCCGGGATATTGTTGTAATATGTTGATGCTGCATTAATATATATAAGTGTATATGAAGTGAAAACACCAAAAATAAACAAAAATAAACAACGGTTGCGATAGACACCTATTTACTGTTAGATGCCCATAATATCACTGTAAACGCAAATCCCGGATTATAGTCACTCGAAAATCGGTATAATTATGTTCTACATTTCTCAGCAAATCTTCATGCAAATAAACAAAAAAGTTCCATTGAGAGTCCTCTATATGTACCTATGGTTCCGCTTCAGCCCACGAAAACAACACGATAGCTTACACACATATAAATATTTAAAATTCTTGTTTACCCTCTACAACGATTTATAAATAATTGTTCACAGATGTTGATTGTGTGGTTCTTGTCCTAAATGATTAAAACGGTTCCGCTCTATTACTTGAGCCGAGTGTGCTTATTGATTGACAGTAGACTATATATATATAAATATATATATATATATATATATATATATATATATATATATATATATATATATATATATATATATATATATATATATATATATATATATATATATATATATATATTAGGCTATCATATTTCTCGTAAAATATTTTGATAATTTGCATTTAAATATTTATAAAGCTGCGCAAAGGAAGAGAGTCATTAACATATGTACTGCTATGTTTCGTCCACTTCCTTTAGATGGTCGTCTATGCTTAATGTAATACGAAATAAAATTTGAATCATATTAAAGGCACCGTCAATCGCGATTGACGAAAACAGAATAGTTCTAAAATACCGTATTTTTTACAATTATTAGTTTATATTTATTTAAATATCACAACTGGTATGTTACATAACTTGAAAAAATTGTTAAGTTTTCATATTTTCAGTATATTCGGTAATACAATTTACTGGGTACAGGTACCAGGTAACCACCAATTAACTATAAATAACGCAAGTAGATTGATCATCATCGTTACGTGGTAAACCCAGGTATGCAAATTTCGCATGCGTAGTGAATTGTATATACTTTTATATATAACATGATCAATCTACTTGCGTTATTTGTATAGTGTGTATATCGTTATGTCACCTATTTTCGCGATGAACTTTCGATTTCACATCGCGAAATTTTATTACCGAATATACTGGAAATATGAACTTTTTTTCGAGTAATTTAATATACCAGCCGTGATATTTTGATCAATATAAACTAATAATTGCGAAATAGACATACTTCGATAGTCCAGAATTAGTTGTGGTTTTAGTAATGTGCATCAATAGATACTCGTTATATTATTTTTTAAAAAAGCAGAGAGTAATTCTGTATAAATATGACACATTATGATCAATTAGAATTCATCCTCAATTTCGTGACTGTTGATCAGTAAACACGTCCGATCCTCTATCAGAAGTCTGCAAGACCCATAATGACACGTCTCTATCCTTTAAAGGGGCCTTTTCACAGATTTTGGCATTTTTTAACTTATTCATTAAATGCTTTATATCGATAAATGTAAGCATTCTATCGTAACAGCTCCAGTAAAAAAATCAAGAATAAAATTTAAAAAAGGAAATGAACATTGCCCGGTCCAGGTTTCGAACCAGTGACCCCTGGAGTCCTGCTAGAGTCCTGAAGTAAAAACGCCTTAACCTACTGAGCTATTCCGCCGAGTACACATACGTGGCGTATTTTATACCTTATATAAGCAATCTTCGTAGTTTCACAAAATTTAACGACAAAAACAGAACTCTCCAAATTATTCAATCGTTTCGCGTTGCAACGCTTTATAATTTTTAGGTTTTAAAATCGTCAAAAGATGCATATAATGGCTATATTAGACCATGGTAAATGTTCAGTATTACTGTTTCCTCACAAATATCATAACTAAAACGAAAATTTGCGAATCTGAAACAACTTTTTTCAATTTTGTCAATTTACCAAAGCGTGAAAAGATCCCTTTAACCATGCGATGATATGATGATACTCGTAGGCGAGTCAAGGCGTGGCGGGAAGTCTTATTTAAAAGTTTATCGAGCTTAAAAGTTAGTTGAAACAAATTGTTAAATGTAAAAACATGTAAATATACGCGAAATAATCAGATGATAAGAATAATCAATCATTCAACGTTTAAATATTGGCACACATTCTCTGAGGCTTTATGTGAAGGATTTACCTTATTGTTTCTTAAACAATACTAATTTTAATGTGTGTGCGACCTCGAGGCCCATAATATGTATAATTTCTATTTGTAAATTAAATGTAAAGCAATACAATAAGTGACATCATGTTCAATAACATTAAATAACATGCTGTGTGCATGTACTGCCTTTCCGATAACATGCTGACTAGTTAACTAAAAACTTCTGAAACCTTTTGTGTACTTGAATACTACTCCGTATTGTAATCGACATTTTTCTGGTACCTGTTTTTATTGTAATTACATTTTTCGGTAATTTTATTTTACCTAGTATTCTAAAGATATTTTTTTGTTTTATCAGTATTTACTTCTAAACCCCATTTTTTTAAATAAATTAATAAATACTTAAGACTTGTTGGTTACTCCAAAACTGACTTCGCGATTAAGAATATGTTATCCACATAGAGTTAAATGACAAATGGTGTGTGTATATATATTTATCATACCGCTGCATTGATATCTGTCTGACATAACACTGCCTGATATATAGAGAATATTATGCGAGTTTTTGGATAAAGATGAAGCTTATCATGCGAGGCTTAGAACCGAGGTAGCGCGAGGCTTGCCGAGCGCTTACATGGTTCGAGCCGAGCATCATAAACTTGATCTTTATCCAAAACTCACATAATATTATATTTATCCTTTTATTTCCTCCCTATTTAACATAAATAATTATCAGAAAGCGAACATTTTGACGATTTAGTTTTTCCGTAGATGACAAAAACAGATTCCCCAGGTTTTGGAAAAACCCAAATCTGATCTAAAAATAGCGATATACATGTAAATGCTCGAGTTGATACGATCGTTGTAATACTATCGATTTTCCTCTGGTAATTAGTTATATGTCTTTATATCAGTTCAACAGGAGGTTCTTTTATCATATTACCAAATGAAAATCAATATTATAACAACGATCGTATATTTTTAATTAGTGTTCATATTTAACAGAAAATAGTATCAAAACATTTTTTACAAACTGAATTTCATCGGACAATGTAAAGATTAATTTAACATAATGCCCCCACTATATAGTTAAGAATGTCTGTTTCTAAACTTGGGATAATAATTATGGCATCAATAACCGTCAATATTAATTTCAAATTAAGAATATCGCAATTTGAATCATATCGACAAATCTTGGTCAGTAAGTTTATCATTAGTTAGACCGTTGCAGTTCCAAACTTAGTTCATACTTTTACAACCATTACATTTGCTGAACAGGTTTGCCATTGGCATAAGGGATGTCGTTTGCAATCCATGCTCTCTTTCCGGCATCACGCTCGGCTCTTAAATGGGGGGACAGTTTGTGTCTGATCTCGGCGAGCTTCACTGTTCTTTAATGGAATGATTCGAGTTCTTCTCAACGCGGCAGTGTTTGAGGAAATTCTCCTTGTCATGAAAGATGGAAAACTTGCAGACAATTCTTCGGCAGCGATTTCGATCTTCTTCCTTATGAACCTGTTTGAAGACAATCAAGTTGACCAAGTCTTGAGGTAGCTGCAACCTTTCAACAATAACTATCGACTTAAACTTTGATGCCCTATGGGCGTTCATTCTCAAGATTGTCAATGCCATGAATTGAATATAATTGCGCATGTAAATGCTCGTGTGCATATTTCTTTGAGAAATAACTCAATAGAATATTTTCGACATATTATCTATATTCGTAGATAAGTTTTTTCAGGCGTTAACTTTTTTTTTTCTTTATTTACCAAAACAAAAATACGTTTCCTTTCGTTTGACCGTTTACATAGGCTTTTCAAAATTGTGTTTCTGGTCGGGTCAAGACGACTCAAACCAAGACGGTTTTAGTCGTTATCCTGTCAGTAGGGCCAGTAGCAACAACAATAAATTTTAAGTCCACAACAAAATAATGTCAACGTCGCGCTGGAATGATGATGGCAAATTGAATTTCTACAGTACGCGTCAATCAGTTGAAAAAAGCTATAAATATACAAGAATTATCAATTCATAAGATAAAAAGAAATTTTATTTGAGTTTGATGTAATTCGGTTAATTATTTTTACTGTAAAGCAAGCGCTCGTGAAATTACTTTTTTCCTGTCTATACTGAGAAAAAAATCATAGTATTACCCCCAAACGCAAACAAATATTATCTTTTTAATTGGCATTACGTTACTACTACAGAAGCCACAGCATACCTTTTTTCAGAAACAAGATGACATTAAGTTAATACAATAATCGCCTCAATTCCTTCTTACTGAAAAGATTTCAGAGCGAAGCAGTACAAAGGTTTTACTCCAATACTTATGCATATCAAGAAAAAAAAACGTTATGGACGTGTTTAATTAGCCAATAGAGAGCTGTGATTTGTTTGCAGATGTTAATATCCAAAAAGCATTAAGTGCATATTTCAATGTAGGGCATTTATCAGAAATATCGCAATACGAAGTACGAAAATGAAATGTAAAATATTGATATCTTCTGTTCTTTGAATAGTTCGCTTCCCTCTTTGAACATCTATTTAATGTAATAAAATTTATATAATGTTACTCTGACATAATTTATTGTAAACAATAACTGTTTATTATCAGTTATAATAAATTTACTAAAACTATTACCCTGCAACGAGTCTATGGTTGATCCAACATCTCTATTTAATGTATTCATACAAATAGCTATTCATTAAAATATTGCTATCTTATTCTATCGGTCTGCGCCGGTGGTAATACATCACGGTAAATGACAAAGTCCATGATAATTGTGTATTGCTTTTAGAGAAAAAAAATATCACTTTATCTTAAAAAACTTTGGATTTGCTTGATTTTTTTGGTGCTTGATTATATCATTAAAATCATTTTTTCTAGTCTAATAAACAACAAAATTTTAAAAGGGCATTACGGAATTCTAGATAACAGAGCTTGTATTTCAAACATGGGTTAATGCTCCTTTCGATGGCGCTTGATGCATTGTCCATACTTTTCTGATTTTCCGGTCACACGCGTGATGGAACAGTCACCCTACATCTTTATAATAAATTATAATAAATCATAAAAGATGGTTATCAAATTAAACATGACAGTCAGCGGCTCAAGGTATGTCAACAATATTATAGAATACACCAGAACGCCGAAAAATATCAATATATATTAAATTACTTTTTTAATAGTGAACACAATTCAGACGAAAATGACAATCACATGAGCATTCGTGTCATAAAAATGACAAGACGATGTACCCCGTGTTAAAATGGACGTGTTATGTTCTTTTACTTCAAATAAGTTAACATTAATTGGATGGTTCAAGATGTACTGTACACTGATATTGCCCTTGTGTTGTCAAAATGCAGATTTATAAAATGAAATAAAAAAGCCGTTGTGTGTAAGACTTGTTTCAATCAATAGGTGCATCTTTTAGTGCCCGTTTGATCTCGGGAAAACGTCCGCACTCTTAACTGGCGCTTTATACACTCATTACCTGGCCTAAATTTATTGTTTTTACTCAATATCTGCTTATTGACGTAACAAACAAGGACTTTATTGTTGTCTCAAGATAAACCTTACTTATACGAACACGCTTTTGACAAAAATAAAAAAACACAAATAAATTTAGTGTTTCCAAAAGAAAAGGTCTTATGTGATTTTAACATTTATTTTACACTTGTACAAACGCGTTTGGGAGCAATTTAGCCGCGAGACAGTTTTTTATTTGCTTTAAATAGAAATGGAATGTTGGTTTATTTTTTAATATCAACTTTTATTATCTAGATTTAAATAATTAAAAAAAAGTAAATTAAATATAGGATTATGCTTCATGAAGTTCCATTAATCTAGGGAAAAAAACAAGTAATTCTACTTTACAATTCGAGACAATACATTATTGTATTAATTTATTATGTTCCTTTCGTAAAGGTTCGTAAAAGCAACGTCAGTAGATGTAAATAATGCGTTTATTGAGAAAGTAATATGAATACATTATCCGTGTTTACTGATTTATTGAAATAAAATTACGCTCCTGATTTCGTGAAGCAAATAATACCAATAAGCATAATAGTCACATGTTGAATTAAGATTCAAATTTCATTTAAATAAGCCACGTCAAATAATGTTCTATCAAAGTTTGTCAAAATTTTAGAAGAAGAAAAAGTGCCTAATTGTATTTTATAATTTTAGTAACTCTTTATGAATGTAACTGCTAGGAAAACAGAGATAAACGAGAGCCAAAATAAACGTGACTAACCGGCAGCCTGTCAACACAACACAATGCACCCCTTCCAAACACTTTTCCAGTATAATTATTTTGTCCTGTTTATGCGGATGTTCACAGTATCATTAGTGTCATAATCGTTCCGTTGCTAAGAACTTCAGAACAAAAAGTTGAATACGTCCGTAAATATGTAATAGTTATCGCAAATTGTGCTCGCTCTTTTTCAATATGAATGATTTAAAAATAATTATATAATGTTTCTCTATGACACAATAAAAAAGTTATAAAGTTATATAAAAGTTGAAAGGGCAAATCTACTTGAGTAAATGATGGAATGTTTTTAATTCACAAATGTTGATGCAACACTCAAAATAGAAGCTGCAATACATACATTCTACACTGTAATCGTATATCCATCTTTTCAATAACATCAAAAGTTCTCATATGCAATATTAACTTAACATTCACTTAATATGCAGCAAATGTAAAGCATTCATTACTTTATAATGAACATAAAAGTACATGGTATATTTCACTATTCATGTTGTTTCGGTTGTAAGCATCAAAAGTCCTGAAACAAAAAAAGACATGAACGAAATTTCCTATATGTTATTTATCACGAACGCTGTAATCTTGTTTTCCTTTTTTGGTATCCAGCCATCTTTTAAAGGCTTAATGGGATTTTAGATGACAATCCTTTCGCCTCAAGTGTCGGCTAATAGATCTCTGCTGTAGATCGCGAACCACTACTTCAATATTCTTCCATGTGCTGGCTGTTAAAATACACACTTTTTCGAGACTTCTTTTTATGTTTATAACGCGTTGAACAAGTAGAGTTCAACTGAACGTGCCAGTCAACAAGATTTGCCAAACAAGAAATTTCTAATAAAATCGAGAGTACAATAATGTCAATTATTTGTATGCGGAAACCATAGCCGCTGTAGACCTTTTAGTTGTTAACTAGTAATTGAATTGAAATGTTTGCTCTTTTGTTGCTACTGAATTTGAATCGTAATTCATACCTAGATTATACAAATTATACTTCGCAAAGTGTGAGGTTTGGACCTGATTCAAACGAGTTAAGTCTCCTAATGAACTAAGTTTGAATACAAGTCCAACAAAGCAAATGATTAATGTAAATTAATCATTTAATGAAACTCTTTGTATTTAAGTTCTACTATGCGCCTGTATCAAAATTAAAAAAAGTAAACCTCACGCGATTGATCAGTCAAACATAAAGTATGCACAAAATCTGTATGCACATGTTTGAGATAAACATTTGTGTAATTATGTTAGTACATAAAAAACCAATCTTTTAATGTGAGAACTTTTTTTATCTTCTATTGAAAACTTCACGATGTACTTAATTAGGTTTTAAATACTTTAGATAAGGACAAAATGTAGAAACATTAATGCAAGAAATATGATTACCGGATTAATTCTCTCTTTATAACCCAATGCTCATTACACTGAGTAATAAGGAAATATAAGGAACTGTTATTTATTTAGTAAACTATAAATGACTTATACAAATACATGAATATATCCAAAAATATACTTTAAATAGAAAATTGGTTAAGAGCATATATGACCGAGGTCGTTAATCCTATTTTTCATATTTAAGCCGGACATACGTTGATAAACAATGATTGCCAGTACACCAATACAATAAAGTCGGATGTTTAAAGTGATATTATGGGCATTTTTGCACTGTTGAATTGAGCTGAAAAGAATAAACAGGTCAAAAGAATTAGATAAAATGTGGTAACTGACCAATTATCTACAACTCATCTTGCTACCAGTTGCTTATTAAAAAAATATATGTTATTTTCGGTATTTTACATGACTCACCAAGTCCTCTAAGCCGAAATGATCCGTAAAACAAAAGTGCGTCTTTGTGTTGTATAAACGAATCTGCATGAAAACTACATTTAGACTCGCTTCGTACAACGAATCATTTCTGTCGTCAGTTGCCAAAACGAAAGTACGGCTGATATTCAAATTGATTATTTTTCTCTTTCCGGGATATTGTTGTAATATGTTGATGCTGCATTAATATATATAAGTGTATATGAAGTGAAAACACCAAAAATAAACAAAAATAAACAACGGTTGCGATAGACACCTATTTACTGTTAGATGCCCATAATATCACTGTAAACGCAAATCCCGGATTATAGTCACTCGAAAATCGGTATAATTATGTTCTACATTTCTCAGCAAATCTTCATGCAAATAAACAAAAAAGTTCCATTGAGAGTCCTCTATATGTACCTATGGTTCCGCTTCAGCCCACGAAAACAACACGATAGCTTACACACATATAAATATTTAAAATTCTTGTTTACCCTCTACAACGATTTATAAATAATTGTTCACAGATGTTGATTGTGTGGTTCTTGTCCTAAATGATTAAAACGGTTCCGCTCTATTACTTGAGCCGAGTGTGCTTATTGATTGACAGTAGACTATATATATATAAATATATATATATATATATATATATATATATATATATATATATATATATATATATATATATATATATATTAGGCTATCATATTTCTCGTAAAATATTTTGATAATTTGCATTTAAATATTTATAAAGCTGCGCAAAGGAAGAGAGTCATTAACATATGTACTGCTATGTTTCGTCCACTTCCTTTAGATGGTCGTCTATGCTTAATGTAATACGAAATAAAATTTGAATCATATTAAAGGCACCGTCAATCGCGATTGACGAAAACAGAATAGTTCTAAAATACCGTATTTTTTACAATTATTAGTTTATATTTATTTAAATATCACAACTGGTATATTACATAACTTGAAAAAAATTTTAAGTTTTCATATTTTCAGTATATTCGGTAATACAATTTACTGGGTACAGGTACCAGGTAACCACCAATTAACTATAAATAACGCAAGTAGATTGATCATCATCGTTACGTGGTAAACCCAGGTATGCAAATTTCGCATGCGTAGTGAATTGTATATAATTTTATATATAACATGATCAATCTACTTGCGTTATTTGTATAGTGTGTATATCGTTATGTCACCTATTTTCGCGATGAACTTTCGATTTCACATCGCGAAATTTTATTACCGAATATACTGGAAATATGAACTTTTTTTCGAGTAATTTAATATACCAGCCGTGATATTTTGATCAATATAAACTAATAATTGCGAAATAGACATACTTCGATAGTCCAGAATTAGTTGTGGTTTTAGTAATGTGCATCAATAGATACTCGTTATATTATTTTTTTAAAAAGCAGAGAGTAATTCTGTATAAATATGACACATTATGATCAATTAGAATTCATCCTCAATTTCGTGACTGTTGATCAGTAAACACGTCCGATCCTCTATCAGAAGTCTGCAAGACCCATAATGACACGTCTCTATCCTTTAAAGGGGCCTTTTCACAGATTTTGGCATTTTTTAACTTATTCATTAAATGCTTTATATCGATAAATGTAAGCATTCTATCGTAACAGCTCCAGTAAAAAAATCAAGAATAAAATTTAAAAAAGGAAATGAACATTGCCCGGTCCAGGTTTCGAACCAGTGACCCCTGGAGTCCTGCTAGAGTCCTGAAGTAAAAACGCCTTAACCTACTGAGCTATTCCGCCGAGTACACATACGTGGCGTATTTTATACCTTATATAAGCAATCTTCGTAGTTTCACAAAATTTAACGACAAAAACAGAACTCTCCAAATTATTCAATCGTTTCGCGTTGCAACGCTTTATAATTTTTAGGTTTTAAAATCGTCAAAAGATGCATATAATGGCTATATTAGACCATGGTAAATGTTCAGTATTACTGTTTCCTCACAAATATCATAACTAAAACGAAAATTTGCGAATCTGAAACAACTTTTTTCAATTTTGTCAATTTACCAAAGCGTGAAAAGATCCCTTTAACCATGCGATGATATGATGATACTCGTAGGCGAGTCAAGGCGTGGCGGGAAGTCTTATTTAAAAGTTTATCGAGCTTAAAAGTTAGTTGAAACAAATTGTTAAATGTAAAAACATGTAAATATACGCGAAATAATCAGATGATAAGAATAATCAATCATTCAACGTTTAAATATTGGCACACATTCTCTGAGGCTTTATGTGAAGGATTTACCTTATTGTTTCTTAAACAATACTAATTTTAATGTGTGTGCGACCTCGAGGCCCATAATATGTATAATTTCTATTTGTAAATTAAATGTAAAGCAATACAATAAGTGACATCATGTTCAATAACATTAAATAACATGCTGTGTGCATGTACTGCCTTTCCGATAACATGCTGACTAGTTAACTAAAAACTTCTGAAACCTTTTGTGTACTTGAATACTACTCCGTATTGTAATCGACATTTTTCTGGTACCTGTTTTTATTGTAATTACATTTTTCGGTAATTTTATTTTACCTAGTATTCTAAAGATATTTTTTTGTTTTATCAGTATTTACTTCTAAACCCCATTTTTTTAAATAAATTAATAAATACTTAAGACTTGTTGGTTACTCCAAAACTGACTTCGCGATTAAGAATATGTTATCCACATAGAGTTAAATGACAAATGGTGTGTGTATATATATTTATCATACCGCTGCATTGATATCTGTCTGACATAACACTGCCTGATATATAGAGAATATTATGCGAGTTTTTGGATAAAGATGAAGCTTATCATGCGAGGCTTAGAACCGAGGTAGCGCGAGGCTTGCCGAGCGCTTACATGGTTCGAGCCGAGCATCATAAACTTGATCTTTATCCAAAACCCACATAATATTATATTTATCCTTTTATTTCCTCCCTATTTAACATAAATAATTATCAGAAAGCGAACATTTTGACGATTTAGTTTTTCCGTAGATGACAAAAACAGATTCCCCAGGTTTTGGAAAAACCCAAATCTGATCTAAAAATAGCGATATACATGTAAATGCTCGAGTTGATACGATCGTTGTAATACTATCGATTTTCCTCTGGTAATTAGTTATATGTCTTTATATCAGTTCAACAGGAGGTTCTTTTATCATATTACCAAATGAAAATCAATATTATAACAACGATCGTATATTTTTAATTAGTGTTCATATTTAACAGAAAATAGTATCAAAACATTTTTTACAAACTGAATTTCATCGGACAATGTAAAGATTAATTTAACATAATGCCCCCACTATATAGTTAAGAATGTCTGTTTCTAAACTTGGGATAATAATTATGGCATCAATAACCGTCAATATTAATTTCAAATTAAGAATATCGCAATTTGAATCATATCGACAAATCTTGGTCAGTAAGTTTATCATTAGTTAGACCGTTGCAGTTCCAAACTTAGTTCATACTTTTACAACCATTACATTTGCTGAACAGGTTTGCCATTGGCATAAGGGATGTCGTTTGCAATCCATGCTCTCTTTCCGGCATCACGCTCGGCTCTTAAATGGGGGGACAGTTTGTGTCTGATCTCGGCGAGCTTCACTGTTCTTTAATGGAATGATTCGAGTTCTTCTCAACGCGGCAGTGTTTGAGGAAATTCTCCTTGTCATGAAAGATGGAAAACTTGCAGACAATTCTTCGGCAGCGATTTCGATCTTCTTCCTTATGAACCTGTTTGAAGACAATCAAGTTGACCAAGTCTTGAGGTAGCTGCAACCTTTCAACAATAACTATCGACTTAAACTTTGATGCCCTATGGGCGTTCATTCTCAAGATTGTCAATGCCATGAATTGAATATAATTGCGCATGTAAATGCTCGTGTGCATATTTCTTTGAGAAATAACTCAATAGAATATTTTCGACATATTATCTATATTCGTAGATAAGTTTTTTCAGGCGTTAACTTTTTTTTTTCTTTATTTACCAAAACAAAAATACGTTTCCTTTCGTTTGACCGTTTACATAGGCTTTTCAAAATTGTGTTTCTGGTCGGGTCAAGACGACTCAAACCAAGACGGTTTTAGTCGTTATCCTGTCAGTAGGGCCAGTAGCAACAACAATAAATTTTAAGTCCACAACAAAATAATGTCAACGTCGCGCTGGAATGATGATGGCAAATTGAATTTCTACAGTACGCGTCAATCAGTTGAAAAAAGCTATAAATATACAAGAATTATCAATTCATAAGATAAAAAGAAATTTTATTTGAGTTTGATGTAATTCGGTTAATTATTTTTACTGTAAAGCAAGCGCTCGTGAAATTACTTTTTTCCTGTCTATACTGAGAAAAAAATCATAGTATTACCCCCAAACGCAAACAAATATTATCTTTTTAATTGGCATTACGTTACTACTACAGAAGCCACAGCATACCTTTTTTCAGAAACAAGATGACATTAAGTTAATACAATAATCGCCTCAATTCCTTCTTACTGAAAAGATTTCAGAGCGAAGCAGTACAAAGGTTTTACTCCAATACTTATGCATATCAAGAAAAAAAAACGTTATGGACGTGTTTAATTAGCCAATAGAGAGCTGTGATTTGTTTGCAGATGTTAATATCCAAAAAGCATTAAGTGCATATTTCAATGTAGGGCATTTATCAGAAATATCGCAATACGAAGTACGAAAATGAAATGTAAAATATTGATATCTTCTGTTCTTTGAATAGTTCGCTTCCCTCTTTGAACATCTATTTAATGTAATAAAATTTATATAATGTTACTCTGACATAATTTATTGTAAACAATAACTGTTTATTATCAGTTATAATAAATTTACTAAAACTATTACCCTGCAACGAGTCTATGGTTGATCCAACATCTCTATTTAATGTATTCATACAAATAGCTATTCATTAAAATATTGCTATCTTATTCTATCGGTCTGCGCCGGTGGTAATACATCACGGTAAATGACAAAGTCCATGATAATTGTGTATTGCTTTTAGAGAAAAAAAATATCACTTTATCTTAAAAAACTTTGGATTTGCTTGATTTTTTTGGTGCTTGATTATATCATTAAAATCATTTTTTCTAGTCTAATAAACAACAAAATTTTAAAAGGGCATTACGGAATTCTAGATAACAGAGCTTGTATTTCAAACATGGGTTAATGCTCCTTTCGATGGCGCTTGATGCATTGTCCATACTTTTCTGATTTTCCGGTCACACGCGTGATGGAACAGTCACCCTACATCTTTATAATAAATTATAATAAATCATAAAAGATGGTTATCAAATTAAACATGACAGTCAGCGGCTCAAGGTATGTCAACAATATTATAGAATACACCAGAACGCCGAAAAATATCAATATATATTAAATTACTTTTTTAATAGTGAACACAATTCAGACGAAAATGACAATCACATGAGCATTCGTGTCATAAAAATGACAAGACGATGTACCCCGTGTAAAAATGGACGTGTTATGTTCTTTTACTTCAAATAAGTTAACATTAATTGGATGGTTCAAGATGTACTGTACACTGATATTGCCCTTGTGTTGTCAAAATGCAGATTTATAAAATGAAATAAAAAAGCCGTTGTGTGTAAGACTTGTTTCAATCAATAGGTGCATCTTTTAGTGCCCGTTTGATCTCGGGAAAACGTCCGCACTCTTAACTGGCGCTTTATACACTCATTACCTGGCCTAAATTTATTGTTTTTACTCAATATCTGCTTATTGACGTAACAAACAAGGACTTTATTGTTGTCTCAAGATAAACCTTACTTATACGAACACGCTTTTGACAAAAATAAAAAAACACAAATAAATTTAGTGTTTCCAAAAGAAAAGGTCTTATGTGATTTTAACATTTATTTTACACTTGTACAAACGCGTTTGGGAGCAATTTAGCCGCGAGACAGTTTTTTATTTGCTTTAAATAGAAATGGAATGTTGGTTTATTTTTTAATATCAACTTTTATTATCTAGATTTAAATAATTAAAAAAAAGTAAATTAAATATAGGATTATGCTTCATGAAGTTCCATTAATCTAGGGAAAAAAACAAGTAATTCTACTTTACAATTCGAGACAATACATTATTGTATTAATTTATTATGTTCCTTTCGTAAAGGTTCGTAAAAGCAACGTCAGTAGATGTAAATAATGCGTTTATTGAGAAAGTAATATGAATACATTATCCGTGTTTACTGATTTATTGAAATAAAATTACGCTCCTGATTTCGTGAAGCAAATAATACCAATAAGCATAATAGTCACATGTTGAATTAAGATTCAAACAATAAAGCGATAAGATATTAAGTTAAAATGAAACCGATATTTAGCAATAAATTTCGTTTATCTAAAAGAGTTTTGTTTTGCACAAATTCATATCATTTATTGACTGTGGTCGAAAGTAAAATAAGAGAAACATTTTGCCATAAACACCTAGCAGGTCATTAATTTCACATAAGTTTTCTGTTTTTAACAACTAGTTACAAAGAACCTTTAAAAATATAGGTCACATACTAAAATTAGGTTCTTACTGTATGATGAATACCTTATAGAACATAAATCACAATTAAATTAATCTCGCAACGTTGAAACATCTCCTTATCAGTTAATACACAACATTAAAGTTAATTGGTAAGAATAACAGGACCAACATCAGCCACAACATAACATGCTGTGGTCTAAAGTTACCCACTTGTTTGAAGTAGACAAATAGCAAACATCGCTTATAATCCAATTAATGCGAACATTTTCGTCGAGCTTGATAAACCGGCTTGATAATGCTGAAACAATTCCAAGTTGGCAGACATTTATTTTGTGTTATCATAAGTAATTTCGCAAATAAATATTTATTTTTCCATACCAATTATTCAAATGATTTACTTGAAATATGCAATACATAAACAAATGCTATGTTATTATATATTATGTTAACGATTAGATAATCGTATATCGTGTTTTATGAAGTAAATGGATTTATGTGATATTTTTTGGTTTCGATAAATTATTGATCTAAATACACGATTAATAATATAAAATATGAATTTTATATTATCGAGAGTAACAAAAATAAATAATCCACCAAACGCGATACATTTTTTTATGATTTACAAAAATATGTTTTAAACAACTTCTGTGGTCAAATTCCGCTTATATGGTCGCGTGATGACGTTACAAAACAACGTCAATTCACTGTAAAAAAAAGAGTAAAAAATGTCGATTATTATAACTGTATTTTTCACGGTTTTAAACAGTGCATTGTCGTTTTTAAATCGATGATGTTCGCTATAAACATCAGATAAGTACTTAATCAAATGGGATTATAAATATTTAATCGTGTTTTTAGCGATAGACATAATTATTTCTTTGTTGTTGTTGCTTTTTCTTTCCCAAACGTTGTCAGTCAACGAATTATTGTCTCTTTGACACATTAGGTGTAAAAATTCCAAAAGTGGACCTATTCCGATTAACATTAAGCAATATATTGTACATAGGTATTTCATTTAAATAAAAAACATGCTAAAATATTATATGTTAAAACACACATTTATACTTGTGTTGTATATAGTATTAAGATAGCATATAATTGATATAACATAAGGAATGCGTATGAACTCTTCATTATTATTGTTTGAAACCAGAGGTTCGAAAATATAAGAAAAAAACATACTGCGATTATCGGTATCTAGACCGACCCGACGTTGACTGAATACCTTTAATAATGATTGTGTATTTGGTATTATTGACGGAAAATGTGACTAAAACCTTAGAATTATTGAGTGTTGTTTATACCAATGAGCATTTTTTTCAACATGGCGTTTTTAGCTGCCATATTGTTCGATCAATTAGAAGTATTTTGTGAAATTATCAGTTGTTTATGTATAATGTGAAAACGCACAACTTGGACAAAAACGGGCATGGATTTATACAACTGTGCACTTTGAATCGCTTTCCTGATGTCATTTATATAATATATAAAAAGTATAGTTGACGGAGATACTGTAAGCAGGGCACCTAACTAGGACGTAACAATTTAAAAAGAAAACAATGTGATTTTATTTCAATACATGAAAATATAAAAAGAACATTGGCTAAACAATTTTACGTTAGTAGTGACGTAGATTCAATTAAAAATGGTAAACGGGTTATAGCGGTTTATGTCAATTTTGTTAATTTTCTACTTTCGATACGGTTCTGGTTCTGTGATTCACCTAAAGCGTAAACGATTACAAAAATGTAGTATATTTGATGATTTTGTTTTCAATATTTCAATCACTTTGTTCATTTAAGCTAATAAATAACAGCAACATTCCATAAAAAAAACAGTGCAAAGACAAGCATGCATGCTGTATTTGTTTTTAAAAAATTGGTCTATTTTTAACTAATATTTTGACGTTATGATAAGATTACAAACTATAAAACTATAAACTCTATAAAACTATAAACAAACAATTATAATTGTTTAATAAATAAATATAATTGACAATAAAACAGTTGTTAATTTGTGATTGCTGTAAAGATGGATATTGATATTGGATGCTATCAATATCAAAAAACAATATAATTACAGTTAAATATCAACATTCTTTTTAAGTTCATGTTCATTGTGATGCAGATGTAATGTGGAATTGAAAAAAAAAGTTGTAACGCTTTTTGTCCGTTTTGTGATATTTTTACTTTTCGCTATTGTTTGAGTTCCGGCATTCACGTTAATGGCATGTTAACAGTGTTTAGACAAACATATATAATTTATTTTGATGTTATTCTGTTCGATAATTCAGAAACTTCGTTTCTTTCTTTATAAATAACACAACATCCCATAAAATAACACAACATCCCATAAGATAAAAAGATTGTAAGCTGATATAATTGCTAGAAGTGCATGCAGAATTCTGTTGAATCATTCGGTGTATATTTAGCAAATGCGTCGGCGTTATGATCAGTCTTTTAGTCTTCGGTTAAAATACTGATGTTAATACTGATGCTAATGAAATTATCATAGTTAACAACTGTGAAGAAAGAGTTTAGTACGTATGACAAGAAATGTATTTTAATGTTTCTTGGAAATTCGTTGTCCTTGAGAAAAATCTATTCAATATGATATAATAACAGTATTACATTTTATTCCGACCCATTTTATCATAGAAATTACTATATGAGTAAAAATAAATTGACTGAAACATCATTTAATGGCCATTGAAATAAACATATTTGTTAGTTTAATTAAACTGAATTTTTCCTCATCATCTATACACATAAAGTATTCTTACAAGTATCAATAATGAAAAATAAGTCTCACAAATGTTATTTATAAATGTTGTTTTTTTATTCATAACATTAAAGACTTATTTTACAAATATGGTTAATGTTTATTTGGTATTGCAAAATTGCATAATTGTTAATTTTGTTTTGATCAGTCTGGTATCTTGCAGACCTTTTTAAAGCTTAATGAGATTTGTAATGCCAATCATTTTGCGTCTTATATCGACTAATTGGTATTGTAGATGCAGTCGTCGCTACGCAGTCGTCGTTTGCACAGTCGTCAATTAATTAACTTTTACAAAATTCTTCTGTCGATGATTTCCCTGTAACACGCATTTTTGGACAGTCACCACTTTATGGGAACTCTCTGTTCAACTAAATTTGTCAATCAGCGTATCGATATAGCAATATAAAACTGTCAAAATCGGACACAACTGGTTATACGACATGTTTAATCATTTCCGATATTGGCGTAAGTACGGATGGTTGGGCTTGTTTATCAGTAAGCTGATAATTACTTATTGAAAACTTATTTATTAATTATTCATAAACATATTACACCTTGCTAGTGACTTTGTACAACTGAATAAATATATAATATAAACTTTTACGTTTAGTTGGAGATGACATGACACAATTTAACACTATTAAAGACAAGTAATTATTTGTGGATTTCAATAACAATGGCGAAGAAATTTCCGATAATTTTGTAAGCGAAAAAAAAAGATCTTTCAAAACGCAATTTCATTTTAAGATATTTTATCAACACTAAGGTTGTTATGATGAAAATAAAAAAGACTCTTAACTAAATGACTTTTCAGAGAATAGTTTAGTTAAAAGAGTCATTTTTTCGCAAATCATTTAGCCAACTTAAATAATACATTTGACATGAACTGTAGGGATATACCATATAGGTTTATGATATTCGCAAAACTATTACGAATTTAAGAAACAAAACACCCGAAGTGATAAGATTTTAATGTATCATAAATCCGTCTGCAATTAATTGCAAACCAGACTTATTGCGACAGATCGCTTAAAACTTGTCACATACGAGTTCTTATTGACGATTTATTGTTTTCGGCTGGAAATATTTTTTCAAAATGAAAACAAACGGAGTTGCCTCCGATCAATCGTCGACCGGTGTTTGACTCAGAATCAATTGTTTGTGTTGTTCTTTCCCTTGGTAAAAATCGGTTGTCGGTGGCCGCCGGAAATTTTGGTAGGCGGCAACCGATAGTTTGGTGGCGACCTAATTGTGATCTAATTGTGACCAAGGAATGATTGATATAAAAATGACAGGTTTATCATCCTGTTTTCAACGTTTGACAAATTGTGAAGGTTATACAAAAAATACAAAATATTGACATATTTGATATTAATTGAACCAAACAAACAAACAGAACAACAATATTACAATGGTATAAGTCGAGTGAGCTCTTAAGTTGTCTATACCTTTAATGCTGCCAAAGGGCTGAACAACGCACATCTCTTGTGGTGTATATTCATTGATTAAACTATTGATTTATTTTCCATAACTTATATAATCGTCTGATAATTGTTCACATGTTTTTATCTATTTGTTTTGTGAAATTCATGATTTTCCAATATGAGCTGTTTAATTCTGATGGGTGTGAGTATAGTAAATTCGTTTATGATACGATCTTTGTCAAAAGTTATATTTTTGAAATTGTGATGCGTTTTATGTTATAGAAACAACATACATAATATTTTATTGATATATATAACATTGTACAATAAAGATAATTTTTCTAAGACATTATCTCACATGCATAATTAGTTGGCTAGCCTGTTGAAAATTCGTATAAATTATAAAGACCTGTATGCTCAACGTTAAATTATAAATTGTAGACCGACGTTTATTTATAAAGAAAAACACTTTCAATACCGTGTTTCAATCAGCATTGTCTTATTGTAATGATGTGATCTTTGACTGACCTGCACAATATATATCATTTTAAGATTCCGCCGCTGAAGTACATTATCCACACTATCGTATCATTTTAATTATTTATCCGAGACATTCCTATTCAATTATCGTTGAAATGCTATTTTAAAGAGAGAATTTATCCCGATATTACATACAACACATTTGAATTAATATTTTGCATAGGTGAAATAACAATATAACTCATGACATGTTTTCAGGAATAACACATAAAAGAAATATACGAAATCAGTATCGATGCTACGCACAAAGTATATCATTATAATTTATGTTATAAGTAAAATATTTATCGTAATAATTAAAATACAAACATAACAAGAGCATCGTCTCTTGCATAATACCAGATTGCGGCTGGCTGTGAATGCATTGTATGTGCTAATGTTTTATTACATTAACCCATTTATGCCTAGCGTCTAGAAAAAAAGGTCTTGGCAAACAGCAAAGACCCAGATGAGACGCCGCATGATGCGGCGTCACATCAGGGTCTGCGCTGTTTGCTTAGAGGAATTTCTGTAAGAAATATTCTAAATAAAGAAATAAATATACAAGACATCCCTAATTTTGTAAATAGATTGTTCCAATTAAGAAGGATGGGAAAGTCCACTAAGCATCTATGGGTTAAATGACTTCATCAGATGATTAAAGTGATGGTGACCGTGGTCCTGGTCTACGCTCAACGCGGGCTGCCGCACCTGTTTTGACTGCTGCCATTTCGTGAACCGCATAACACGAGGTAATAAGCAAGGCTATCTTTCCACGCCGATATATTATCGATTTATTTTACTATTATCTTTGATATGATATTTTATAACGAATATAAATATCGTAAATCATGATAGTAAAAACTCACTTGATTTAGATTTTCAATGAAACAGTATCGTATGTTTTGCACTTTTTTGGCGTGCTACTATATTTGTTAAGTTAAATCAATATATTGAAGTCGTTCGAAAATGCGCATTGAATTTGTCAGAAAAAATATTGCTGCGCTCTGAAAGTATTTCAGGGCGTAACATGTGTTCTTTGGTTTAAAGCGTGGTTCCTTTGTGCAATATGTGATAATAATGCACACACCAATATGTGGTAATGAATGGCCAACATGTGTTATTTAATGTAAATATGAAGTCCAAAATTTTTGCAATGTGCTATGCAAACTGTATATTATTAATTCATGATGATATAACTGTGAACAAAACAGATAACATGATCAACTATATTGACACAGTAATAATTCCATGTAATGAACGTCTATGTTTCCTGGGACAAAACAAAAAGTATGATAACATCACGAACCTCATGATGCAAACACCAAACTTTTCTGAGCTAAAAATGAACACAATCTAAATATTGTTCTAAGCACATGCCCTATTACCCGCACCAAAAAATATTCCTAAATTAAAGAACAAATAAGCTGCCCTTAATTAAACATATAATTAAAAAATACGTAAAAACAAGACTATTGCCAAGCAATAAAAGTCCCCTACCTACACAGGATCCACAATTTTCAGCAATATTTGTTGTTTATTTGTTGCCATAACAACCAGAATTCCTGACGTAGGAACACAATGAAATGACGTGCATAAATTTCCATAATGCCATCTATCTATGTTTCAAGTTTCATCAAAAAATATGAATTACTTTTAAAGTTATCGCAGGATCCACCATTTCAGCAATATTTCTAGTCTATTTGTTGCCATAGCAACCAGAATTTTTGACGTCGGAACAAAATGAAACGACGTGCATAATCTCCATATTGCCATCTGTCGCAAGTGTCATGAAAAAAATATGAAGAACTTTTAAAGTTATCGCAGGATCCAGTCAAGTGGGACTGACTGACAGACACACAGAGCGCAAACCAAAAGTCCCTCTCCGGCTTCACCTATATTAATATTTATATAATTCTTATATTATTGTTTTATAATAGATTTATGAAATATAATAAAATTATGAAATGTTGTTTCAATACTATTTAACTTAAATAGCAGGTCATTACAAAAATGTGTATTTTTAGACATTCTTTAATACAATGTAAGGGTTTGCGCATTGTACATCATAAAACAACCCGAAAGAAACCACATTCAGCATAACCGACTTGTAACATTATTTCTCTTTTTGTTAGTTAGCCATTTAAACGCGTAGTTGGTTCTGGACGGTAGTAATTTCATTTCAAGAATCGACGAATGCGGCTCGGTGATTCCGCTGTTTATTTTGATTTATTTGAATCACTTCTTCAATATTTCTTCCTGTGCTGAAAAGCATACTAGGATAGTCATATCTTCTTGTAATGGAAACACTCCATTCAAGTGGTTAATACGCGTCTATAGATTATACTTCTAACGAGATATTTTTAAAACACGTGTTACTATTTAAGACCCATAATCGACGTATATTATATAAATATCACTTGCCATAGAGGGCGATACAACGTATTGTCAAACCGAGAATGGTGATACTGGTTTATACTCAACCGAGGCGATTATATACGCTACTTATTCTTTTCTCAACGCAAATAAAACGCTGATGCATAAAAAGATAGATTGATAGATCAAAAGAAGTAGTCACAGAACATGCACGAAATTCGATCGTGTGCAGCAGAAAACTCCTGCATGTACACAAGACATTCTCAATCATTTGTTAAGATTAGTTCAACAACACATAGGCCATATTTTGGTTTTGCAACAATGAAGAATTTAAATCCAATGAAATTATATGCCCAATAGCAGTAAACAAACAAAAGTAATGTGGTAACTTGCCAATAGATTTGGACTTATTTGTACACGTTGATTCAATAAAATTAACTTTACCATTAACAAGAAATATCTTTAAAAAAAGATATACGGCGTTGATAGTTCAATGAATGAGATCAAGGATAGCGAATGTCTTTTTTCTGTGCAGTTCTTAGCTGCATCACACGCAGTACGGGATGTTACGCGGAGTTTTCGCGGCTTATTTTACATTTTTACATATTGCTGGTCATAAACCTATAGATACAAAACAGAAAACCAAAAGAAGAATGGAAGTGAAATTAAAACATACGAGTCAACCGGCCACACGAGAAGTATCCGTATTTATAGGCGCGTTCTTCGAACAAACCTGTTTTAGTGGTTTGATTCGATTATTAACAGTATCGATAATCATCGCGCTCATGCTTAATACATTGGTCAATATGGTGGAATAATTATTGTTAAATTAATCAAAAATAATATGTATCATTGTTTTGTTGAAAACACATTAAGAATCTACATATTTCTGGTCTAAAGAAAATTCCAGGTCACCTAGTTCACGGATAGCGTATTTATTATATAACTATTATTTTACTGGCCGCGAACTCCGGAGATGACCTGTATATAAACTCTGACATTCATACACTGGCCGCGAATTGACCCGGGTTGAAATGCAATGTATTAAAGTGAGGCCTCGCTTCCACTGCTCTTTATACTTTTACATGTTAACATGTTGACAAGAATATGGAAGTAAGTACTAAATATGAGAACATAGCCTTTAAATATAAACGCGTTGCGCTGGTAATTCTCTGAAAATAAAAGGTGTACGCACAAACTGTATTTATGTCGAGAATTGAGTGTAAAACTGTTCTATCTATTAAGCCTTTTCATTAGAAATAAAATTGTTTCATGCAGTAAAACAGTGTTACAAAGACGCGGATATGTTTCCAATGTTCTGGTGGAATACTCAAATCAGCCAATGGAATAAATGAAGTGTATTCATTCGTACCTAGCCGCGGGAAATTTTATTTGAATTTTATTGGACACTTACAAAGGTCAGGAGAGGTGAAAAGCTGGCTTAATTCAGCTTACGCCGAAAAAAAATCGAACCATAAAAAAGACAAATGCATATTTTGTGTCGGCAATTTAACAGGAAAATGTATTTCTTGGTCTCCATTTATCATTTGCTGCGTTGTTGGTTGCCTTCATATCGGACTGTTTAAAATTTCGATCCTACTTTATATTATTCGCGAAGCTAATTAAATGGCAAGAAGAACTACTATCTCGATTCAAATGCCATAAGACTTCATGAGTATTTACACTCTTTTTCACCCGGCCATAGACAGTGCCTGGTTGTGCATCTTTACATGGCATTGACTGTATTATGTATTTTGAACATGTTTGTTTGCTGTTTCTCATTCGAAACCATTTTATCCTCAGCATCATACATTGTGTAGGCCAGATATAATGATTATCGACAACGTGCATCAGAAACAAATACGAATAAAAGGTACGTTCTAATACGTCATTGAAATTTTAAAAGCAAATCGTGTTTCTCGTAGCTCGGTTCGTATGCAACTTAATCGAAAATATTGAAAATGTATAATGTTAAGGTAATTAGGTATAATAAATAATAACATTGTCCGCTAATGTGTAAATGCAATGTAAATAAATATGATTAAGTAAAATATAATGATAATAAATATTTCCATGTGACATTTATTTTTGTCTACGGGCAAAATACACAGAGGGATCACAATAAGTATATTGAATTTTAATCATATCATACGGAAGAACTTGCTTCAATTTAAAATCTTAAAACGCAATAAGCCCAACTGTTCGATTTGTTTTAATTTTCAAAATCAATATCGATAATATATAAAAAAACTTTCAATTTGTCAGCGATTTCATCACGGCATGTTGTTAAGACGTAAATTTCACGCAGAGACGTGAAATCAAATATAAAAACTCGATTTCGGTAGAGTTCAGTAGTTGGTAAACAAATTAATTCCATCATCATTTTTGAAATCACGAAGCTAGTCTGGATTCGATATACGTATATACATGCACGTAAACATGAAATCTTTTTTGTTGTAGTTGGCATTAACAAGCTATTTTGTATGTAAAGTTCTGCAATCTGTTTTCTTGTTTGAACTTAATAAATTTAAAACTTATACAAATCTTTAAAAGACGAAATGAGCACCACAATAAATTATGACTTTTAAAATACATTTTTAACCCCTATTTAATATTAAAAAACATAACGTTATTGCAATAAACACTACAATAACAAACTTTTGCCAGGTTGTTAGGAATATCTGAAAGGTTGACACAAACTCACCAAGAATATCTATGCCAAAATGAAATAAGTTTTATCCAATAATGTTTTTGTTTTGTGTTAACAACATGTACGTTTATAAGGATTGCATGTGCCAAGTTATTACTTCTCCTGTAAGCTGAATGTACGTTTTTTGTTGGTCATCCTATAGACCTGTAGGAACCGTCAGAACATAATTATGGATACAATTATAACTTGTTAATCGACGTGGCTGTTGGCATTCTCGTGTGACAGCACTGTCACGCATCGCGTTGTCAAGAGGAGTAGTATGTTGGTCATGTGTATATTACACACTTGTTCAATGAAGGCGTTTGATTCTTGTTGGTTAATGCGTTATTATTTCGCAGTTCGGTGAATAAGTTTAAACAGTTTCTCAGCACTACATTAATCTCGCCACAACACGGACCATTCTATTAAGAGATCGAGACTCATTGAGCTGCGAAAACTAGATTACTTGGTTCAACAATCATTGGTAGCGACAATATAACAGACAATTGGTAAACATTGCCTCAAACAACACAATATAAACAACGTCGTGAACCTTAATAGCAAAGCTTTATTTAGTACCGACAGCATTTATCTTGGCACATGACTTATTCTCAATTACCAATTTATAAGAAGGTCAATTCAATTTTCCTTATATAATTTTGTGTCGATGAATTGCAATAATTAAATAACATATCGTGTACCAATTTCACATGTTTTGTCTTCACAAACATCATTTCACGTAATATGTCTTCCAGTAATAACGTATTCAATTGAAAATTACCCTCGCTCCAAGAGCAGCGAGCTCAAATGCTGTGTAGGTGTAATCGGTACGGGGACCCACGATCCTTTTTCAGTCACGTTTGCTATCTGTTTCTGAGGAGGCTAGAGTCGCGGGGATTAAAAGTTTCAGGCATTGTTCGTTTTTATGAAAGTTTTGCCTAGCGTTTATTCATTGGGACCTTATTTCAACAACAAGTGCACCAGGGCCGATTATTTAGAACTGTTGTCCTACACGGGCCGTTGTTAAGATGACAAGAATAAACTGTCCAATAGTTGCATCGCGCTGTTTGATAACTTTATCTATTGAACAGTTCTTGATTGCTCTTTAAACTGTTGGACGAACCATTTCAATTTCAGCAAACAAATTATCAAAGTCGACAGCATGCTGGATGAAACACATTTTCATTTCACCATCCCTCGCGTTATTTAAGATAGTAAAAGTTTTCAGTTCAGTTCCATTCATGTTGACAAGATTATCTTGTTATTGAACAAGAAACAATGTGATTTTCAGTTATGTATTTTGATGCCATGATTGCTCGATGTAAATTTATTAAAGAATTGCTTCATTTGTGTACGGTAATAGTACTTACAAATCATCACATACAGTTTTAGTGCAAAATAAGTTAAGGAACACAAGACTGGGGAGCGTGTTAAATTGTTATTTACTTATTTACAATAACCATCACCTTCAAGATATCCATGTGTTCTCAGTCAGGTTATGTGGCATCATGTTGAAGGCCTAATATATGCAAGTATCATCCGCATTATGAGGGGTTTTTTTTCTTACATTTCAATTGAAGTTGTGTTTGCGAAAGCAAATAAATGAATTGTTTGTTCTATATTAATTATTCAATGTCGGATGTCAATTTCGACCAAGCGCATCCAAATAAATCGATATACATGGTAAGAGCAGCAAAGACATTATTTAAAAAAATATTTGAAACTAAATACTTTGTAACTAAAATATCTACCAAACAAATACCAAACCAGTTTCTTTCCGGCATTTTTAAGCATGAGTACATATTGCAAAATATATGAGGCTAGGCACGAATACAACCTATATATTTACCTTTAACTTGATGCAAACAAATAATTTAAATGAATAAAAAACATATGCACTTGTAAACGCTATCATTTGTATTTATTGTAAAACCGACATCATTTAATCTTTCCCTCAGGACTTAAGTTTTTGCATTAGTAACCTTTAACTGAATCTAACCCTTTTACACTTGAATTTAAAAAAAAACAATAAGCTGATCTATTTTAATAAACAACATAAAGTTCTAATACACTTTTAGATGGCAGACCTTTTGGATATCAAATTGAATAGAAATGGCAATATATTATCCATTTTTACATTTGCAATCGACGAATGAGTCTTTGAGTGCTTTTATGAAATGTGTTGCACTTTCTGTGGGTAAATTATGTATAAAAGAAGCACTTTATATGTCATTTGAACATCCATGTCATTGTCAATTACCAATAAATAAAAGACGCCTTCGGGCACCCCAGAGATTATTGGTGAAGGTGGTTACTTTCTCCTCCGATAGGGTCTAGCAAGAATAATTCTGCAAAACTACTCTCTGTTGTATGATATGTGAATCTATGTGCAGATTTTCTAATTATTATTAATAAAAGTGCAAATGAAATTTAATGTCAGTATATAAAAGCTGTTCTTCTCTTATATCGAACATCAATGCCTTAATCTCATATAAGCAGGAATGGACTCAAAATGGGTTAAAATGACTCAAAAAGATAAATTATGTTCATTTTAATCAGCATAAAGGACGTCAGGTTGGAAAAGGCTCACTACATTGAAAAAAGCATGAAATCAGAAGTAAATTAACCTTCAAAGCCACCAGTTTAAAAAAATGATTCTGTGAATAAAGCTGCCTCCCTTCCTATATCATTATCGGATAAATACACTTGCTGGTCATGATCTATTGGTAATACAAAATACATTTTCGTTTATTCTGTATAATATACCGTGAGTATACTTAATAAGATGGAAATTCTTCAAAAAAAAACAACAAATAATCGACCACCCTTTGTCCCTTTTTACCACCATCCGAAACGCACAAACCGATTACATTAAATCCACCGTGGCAATCATGTTTACGTGATCATTTGTATCTACTATGAACGCAGACCTGACCTTGAATCCCTTTTCATAAGAAATTCTGTGTATTAAACTCCTCTCGCAGAGTGAAAAGCGTGGCCAATTTGCAGTTATTTATTGACCACGAAACCAAATGCGTCGGACACTAATTTGATTGATTTATCGAATGGCTTAGCAATTCAAATCGTTATACATGTGTATCTTGTATAATTCTTACCAGTGAGTCTATAATAACAATAAGTATTACGCTTATACGCTAGTAAGATAGCCAAATGTTTGGTGTATTGGGTATAGTTTTGATCAAATTATGGACGAATGAACAGAAAAGTATTCATCAATTCTTGCTGTATTGATGGTGAGGAACCCCGACAGCTTGGCATAACCATATGCTGATTATCCTATCTTTTACAGCAAACATCGCTTCCACTGTCTTACTTATGTTTAATTCAACG
The DNA here is from genome assembly GCF_020536995.1 of Dreissena polymorpha. Classification (NCBI taxonomy): domain Eukaryota; kingdom Metazoa; phylum Mollusca; class Bivalvia; order Myida; family Dreissenidae; genus Dreissena; species Dreissena polymorpha. Next base: position 131,413,738 of record NC_068356.1, on the reverse strand, counting down.
GGCGTATGGATACACTAACATGTTAAATACGATATGGAACATGACACTTTCGCAATATTTAATTGGGATACAATTCCAAGTAATAAAGTCGACACCAAATGCACTAATACTATAAATCGCAATCGGCAACATTGTCTTCAATGTTCGAAAAGTAATCATTCAGCTGCACCAGCAGGAGATAGACCTTACTTCATGCGGTCTTGCTAACACAAATCAAACCACGTGACACTTCTCTGTTAGTTAAACATGAGCGACCAATGCTATGGAAACACAAACGAGATTACGAACATTTAAATGGAAAAAAAAAAGAACTTACTTTTGGTCCAAGTTTTTCTTAGAAAAAACGCCATATCGGTATTTATTTTGACAATCAATCGATCATGTGGACGACTGTTGTACACAAAATAACCACACATCAAAGGACTAATAAGAAATTCTGAACACTGATTTTATTTATTTACAATATAAAGAAGTGAAACTCCAGCTGCTGGAGCAGTATTGAATTTTCATTAAAAACAATTAGTTGGTCCTTTATTTAAGGCAAGTGACCGATTGCCCAAACAGTACAAAACAGCAAAAAACAGCACAATACAAACCAACATAAACACAAAATATGAATAAAGCTGGGGTCACCGCCTTGGAACGGTCAATGCAAAGCATTGGGGGTTTAAACCTGGTTATAGAGCGCTCAACCTCACACTTGGCCCAGCAATATTCATAATACATTTTAGTGTAAATAAAATTTAACGTCATAGTATTGTAACTCAAATTAAACAATAATAAAAGGGAATTAAAACGCATTCAATTTAATTACTATTTAATTACTCAATTGCATTGAAGATACAAGAGTAACAGAATTACAACTTTTTGACGAACGATCAAATAAAACTATTAACAATTGTCAACTACATTCCTTCTTTGTAGAAAAGATTTGAGAATATAGAATCATATAGTTAATATCTCAGATAATCATCGCGCAAATACAGGAAGAAGCAGCAATAAAAAGCCAAATAATTAAATCAAGTTACATTCATAATTGCCATGGACTCGTCCACTGTAACTTATTGCTTTGAACACGCGAACAGTAATAACAATACTTTCAAAGTCAGTTTGAAAATGGAATTCTTTACAAAAATTCTTAGGACTTAAATAATGTATAATTGGTGAAATCGTGAGAGTATTTTTGTGAGTACATCTCAAGATATTAATAATATAATTTAACAACTATATGTATAAAAAATATCAGTACCTGACGGTAGTACCCACATATTAAAACAATGTCGTTTTGGAAATCTCACTCTTCCAAGTGACTTAATTTTTAAATTTCTCACTCAAAATATGTTAATTCCAAGCTTTTAAAAGATGCTAATGTAAGTCCAGATTCATTAAAAATACATTATTCGCAATAAGTTAACGGTATCTCCTGAAGGAATAGCGATCGCGAAACTCTTCCGTTCGGCAAAACATTTCTTAACGAAAATAAAAAATTGTTAAACAATATACCAGCGAATCTGGGCTGTTGCAAAACAATCCGTTTCACACTTTGTCATAAGAAGTTATTCCTGTTGCATTTCTAGCCATTTCACTAATGATCATTTACCCCTAATAAAACAAACACGTACCAGATTCATCACGTGTCTGGCATAAACATTTAACTATATTACTCAACACCTTGTCATATATATATATATATATATATATATATATATATATATATATATATTTTATTATATCTCCGATGAAAGAAACGCTACAAAAATAATGTCTTTTGTGTCAATCCTTTTCTGATTTGTGTACTTTTGTAATGCACATTTTGATGTATATTTTATTTGCTTATAGAAAAAATAAACATGTGTACATTAAATTATCCGATGTCGTTTATTGACATTGTTTGTTTACATCGACGTCACTATGTTAATTGTAATATATAAACTTAGCCGCATATATTTTCGAGCCAGTAAATAACATCAGTATATTTATTTACGCGTTTGTTTCTAACGTAAGGTCGGTATTGGACTCTAACCAACAACCCTGGAATACTAGTGCGTTGCTCTTCCAACTGATAAATTGATTAATCCCATTATAATATAAGCGTAAAACACGTTCACGGCGTCCTGCTTCAAACCGAAAGTAAAAGTCATTGACAGATTTTATATGGCGTGTCACACGTCGCAAAATTCAAATGATATATTTGTTGGATAATTTTCATATATATGTTGGATAATTTAAATATAAATGTTGGATAATTTATATATATATGTTGGATAATTTTCATATATATGTTGGATAATTTTCAAATATATGTTGGATAATTTTCATATATATGTTGGATAATTTTCATGCTGGGAAATGAACAGGCGCATAAAAGGAATATCCGCCAGTCCGTTCATGTTTCCAAATGACAATTACATATTGCTAAATGACAATTGCATTTTGCTTTATTTTATTTGTTACAAACAAACTGCGTCTTTCTTGCGTCTTTATGCTTGTTTTCTATCAGTCAGTGAAATGTTGCGTGCATATTTCTTTTTAATGTTTACTCGATGTATGTTAATCATGTATTCTTTCGAATTAATGACAAATGAATTATTTCTGTTAAATTGTTCATGTGGCTATCTTCTTTTGTTGCTGAACTATTATCATTTCAACACTTTCTTTTGCTAGAAACGGGCATTTTTTGTAAGTTCTACTAAGCGAAATGAATAAGCACAAGGCAGCAGCTCACATGAAGTAAGCCGAATGCCGAATTTTGTTGTTTTGGAAAGATAATTGCATCTTGTTGTAAATAATGAATAAATCTTTTTTAATTTGAACAATTACCAGATTTTCAATAAAAAGTAAACCACTATTGTGTCATTGGATATATTTCTTAATTTAACGGGGATTGCTTTAACATTTGAGTCTGGCTCTGGGTAAATTGGACTCAATGCATGTGCTCAAAATGTTGTCTCAGATTAGCCTGTAAATAATAGAGAACTGTTAAATATCATAACCCTTTCCTACATACACACTTCAAATTGTGATCACTTTTGAGCAGGCCTTGACCATTCCTTTGAGAATCATCGTGAAAGGGTGCGGTAACATTCACAGCATGATAGGCCAACTTCTATATTGCGTTTTAGAAAGCTGCACTTTTGGAGGTTGGTCATAAGATTTTGCATGAGTTTATTATGTTGTAACAATAAGATTAAATTTATAACACAATACAGGTTATATGTGTGATATAATGATCATTCCTAAAAATGTATTTGTGTTATAAATACAAAGAAGGAAATTAACTCAATGAATTTCATCATCGCCATCATGTTACGCTCATTTATAATCATTATTAAAATAGTCACAATCTTAAGCATAATTATCATTGCTATGATCATAATTACCACAATCACCATCATCATTGTCACCATCCTTACCATCACTATCATCTTCCTCACAACTATCATAAACATCATAAACTAGAGCTTTGTCACAGACGTAACGAATACCCCCACATGCCGCATTGACACAGAATATTTTGCATGTTGTCTTCACATAAAACAGCGGATACCAGGCTCAATGTTAAAAACGCACTAAGTGACCCCATGACCTAGTTTTTGACCCGGCATGGCCTTTGTTCGAACTTTATCTACACATCATCTAGATACATACGGAATATTACGCTAGTCAATTTGTCCAAGAGTTTGTATCACTCGAGTGGCTTGTGTGATGACGTATCACACGAGAGGCGGAGCCTCGAGTGTGATGCGAAATACCACAAGCCACGAGAGTGATACAAACTCTTGGAACAATTGACTAGCGTAATATTCCTTTTATTATATACAACAACTAACAAAAACAGTTAACAAATGTATTTTTTAATTTAACAAAACTGACAAACAATGACTAAAACGGTACGCCATAGTTTATTTAAGACGCGTATGAATACAGTTTATGTAAATTAACGTGTAAACATTCGAACCGGGAAAACACAGGTTTCCGACACGCTTACCTTAATGCCATCGTTAATACAATTTTTATAACAATTAAGTTGACAACTTTAATCCGATGTTTATAAAAAAAATGTTCAAACGATATGCACTTCCACTTCAATCTTCCATGTCTTTATCGAAACTTAGTTTAAACCACACTATTTTATGTATTCCTATCGAAATATACATTTATGCATGATAAATACATAATCCAAAATACGTTTTTAACACATAGTTTACTGTTAAAAAACACCACGTCCGACATGTCACAGAGTTTAGAAAAAACTATTGTGTTTTGTCACAGAAATGACGTCACACGATTTACTACGTAATATATTTCGTAATATAAAATTTTTCTATTTTCGGTGCGTGTAATGTGACGTCATTAATTGGGTCGAAGTAGTCGGGCTAGGACGGAATTGGAAACAGCGAGTAGCGTAATACGGGATTTTTTATTTCAACGATTGATACAACCTGTATTTTGTTAAAAGCATTAAACAGGTATATAATAAAACTTCTGACCAAGTGTGGTGAAGCTTGGATAAAAACTACTTGAATTAGAGATTGGACCCGGCATGACCCATATTCGAACTTGACCTAGACATTATCTTGATACAACATCTGACCATGTTTGGTGAAGATCGGATGAAAACAACTTGAATTAATTAGAGAGCGGAAACTTAAAACGGACCGACAGACAGACCGACCGACAAGCTAACTCCTATATACACCCCCTTCGTTTGTGGGCGTAACATTATCCACTCATGGTCAACATAATCATCATCAGAATTATCCGTATCAGCATTACAATCCTTGTCATAATCACAATAATCATCACCACCAACAGCCTTACCTCCCCCACCACCTCGCCACCACCATCACTAGGAGTATCGGCACTTGTCTTCCCTGCAATACAAAATAAACAAGCAAATCCGTTGAATTGATATCCCCCGCCAATATTCTTCTGGACACAAAAGTGTTATATTTGACACAAAAAAAAGCTTTTTTTAAGATACAAAGGGCTACAACTCCGTTATTAACAGATGGTGTACACTGCCATTTGGCGTGCATCATCCCCTTACCCATATATATACTCATACCAAGTTTCAATGAAATCCTCCAAAGCACTTCCAAGATATGACTCCGGACACAAAAGTACCGGACGGACGGACGGAAAGACGGACGGACGGAAGGACGGACGGACAACGTCAAAACAATATCCCCCCGCCTATGGCGGGGGATAATAAAATCTCTTGCAGCAGTTTTAGTATTTTTTAATACATTGCAATATGGCATTGTCCATAGTGATGTTTAATTTTCAAATAATTTTAAATGTAGAGGCTTGTCTTTAAAATGAACAAACATAAATGAACTAAGTTCAAATTCAATTCATGTACAGTATTGGTAAACATTTTTTACACACACGGTCATTATAGTTATAAAAAGGTCCGCACATAATTTTATGCATTAGATGCCTCCTGACCTCTGTGCTTCTTGAGACAGAAAGTATTTAGCAAGTTTTTGTAATATATGCGCATACGTGTGCGGCTACCCAATATTTTACCAATTACAAAGCATTCAGTATTTTAAGAAGTGACCACATCACAATGTTTACTTCGAAATTAAAACAAATCAATTATTTTTTTCGGAATAAACAATCGGGAAAAAATACAAGCACATGAACATGTTTGTATTATTTGAATCCGTAATTATCATTAAACATATATTCAATCACATTTGCAAGTTTATTGAAAGTAAAGAGATAGAAAAAATGTGAATGACAAACCTTGCCTCAGCACAGATAAAATGCACTCAAAGGCATTATGCTTGGTTGAATGGTCTGAAATACAAAGTGTCACCACATCTTCAATCAATTAAAATGATGAACGCATTTCAATGTTAAAAGAGGCTTTAAGAGCGTAAATAAGGAATGGAATAGTCAGTTAGGCTCGATTGGTCATTGTCGGCTCGGGTACTAGTGACATGTACCCCATGTTCACTTAAGCATTCTTACATGTACCCCGAGTACGGTAAATATACTCATACATACCCGGGAACTTTAGCGCTAAATCGATCATTGTCAGCAATTATTTTTTTGATTAATTATTTTCATATTTATGTCAATTTTGTGTTAAAATGGCATTTATATTATCGAAACTCATACTCAACAAGCATGTTGATGCATTTTTTTTAAATAGCAGTTTGTTTCGTAATTACGGTAATCGGTAGCGTGTTTTGGGGGCGGAAATAAACAGTCGGGTACAGTCTAAAATCGGCTGGGAACGTTTAAGTATATTTACCGTACCCGAGGTACATGTAAGAATACTAACATGTACCCGAAGTACATGTAACTAGTAACCGAGTGGACAATGACCAATCGAGCATCAGTTAGGTGGTAAGGTATATTTTATTTGACATGAATAAAATGGAAATTGAATTACTGTAACTGATTGACAATAATCACACTTATTAATGCCAAATTTGACATAATAATTGCTTTTTTTTTAAGTTACAACTATTATAAGTTTAAGCATACCATCTGAATCCAGGGCCTCTACAAGGGTTGCAGATACTATGCTGTGATGCTCCTTCCATCAATACTGACAACAATTTACTGAAAATAGCTTAAAGAGACTTCTTTAACAAATGGTAAAATCATGCTTTAAAATCGATGATACTCCTGATTATATCAATACAATATTGGAAGAAGATGAAATTACAGGAAAATGCATTTGTCAAACCACTGTCTTTCATGATAAAATAAATAAGCCGAAGTGTGCATATCCGAATTAATAGATACTGCTCAAACAAAATGAAAGAACATCATAATGTTACAAATAATTGCATGAAAATAAATGTGCACATTGATACTGTAGTAATGCTCCAAAACTTAATATTTGTTTGCCTATAGAGACTCAGAATTTAAACCAAATGCGTAATCATTTTACTCACATGTCTTTGTCGGCCATGATGTTTGATGAACGCACTTAACGCTCGAAAAAGCCATATCCCATGTTAAGTCATACCCGTTAAAATATTTTCCAGCATGCAAATTATATATATACATATAATAAGTTTGTTCACAATGCCAATCATATATACAATTGATACAAAACATAAAGATCCTATGGCGAAATGCAAATTAGTGGCATTCGTGTAATTATAGTTGTTAGGAAACGTAAAGATCCTGTGGCGAAATAAAAACTGTTCCATCATGTCAATATAGTCATTAAGAAAAGATCCTTTGGCGAAACATAAAAAAATACGTTGAACATCTCCGTAATGTGGATTTATTATTCCATTTCCCTGGTAGTTTATTATTGAATATAGTAATATGAAGGATTCTACGGAGATTTACAGTTAACAATGTTATTTTTCAGAAAGAATATAGTTTTTTTTAATGACTACTTGGAATTATGATTATAAATCTTATTTTATTATAATCACCTCTGCATTATTTAAATTGAAAAATGCAGTATTTAATCACGGGCGCCACCTCTTTTATTGATGTATTTATAAATGAGCCAATGCTTCTTCCGAGGTGGCCATTAGGACCTGATGATTTTTTTTTCACGGATAATTATCAAAGGTGAGAAGGTTTTATATGTTTTTTTCAACATATTTCGCGTTATGTTTAAAATCGAACTATGCAGTGCGATTTAGCGAAGATTTATTCATCAACACATGTTAAACCATATTATAACAACCCATTTGGACGCATGACGACCTTTATAAGATGTGGCATAGTGATGTTTTTTAAAGAAAATAGATGATTTTTGCGTGTGTGACGAGCTTATTTCCTCCAAATAAAATCGCTTACAACATTAAGCAATCGCTTTGAACACGTAAAAGCTTTTTCATTCACAGAAAAATTGGCTTTTTGTTGAATAGATTATGCGGTGTTCTTCTAAACTCGTTTAGAAAAACGATCTCTATGGAGCCAATGCCTACGAGGTGGCGCTTGACAGTAGGTGGCGCTAATGCACATTTTCCGACAGTTTAATTTTCGATACCGACCATTTTTGTGTCGTTATCCAGGTTGAGTGTTCGATTTTTTTGCTTAATTTGATCATAATGAAATATAATCAAAAAGTAAAGTAATCGTAATTATGAAGAAGCATGTGTTCCAAAAGAGATTTTCTAAGATTTTTGTCTATACTACAAAACTAAAAAGAATCTTGAGTATAATAAACAAAAAGATAAGGATTAAAGCGGAACTATCGTCATTTTTGCAGATATAAGTAAGAACAAACGACATATGTTAGCCTATTTAAGATCCGTTGACCTTTGCCTTTTTGTAAATTAAGCAATTGTAAAAGGGGACAAAACTTATTGTGTCAAGCAGAAGTAACATCGTTTAATTGCTTCCTTCATTTTGTTATTGCATGAACACATTTGTTGTAGAAAAAAAGTTTGAGAATGTATTAAAGGTATTTAATTATTGAATATAACATACTTTAGATTTATTTCTTACAATATGGTTTTTTTCAGGTTATTGACATTTTAATTGAGTTTGTTACATATATTTACATATTTACATCTTGGTTTTTTATGGAATGTGTATATTTTCTGTATAGATATGGGTTTATGCATTTACGTTAAAAAAATAAATATAAAAAGGAACAAGTAATCATTCATATATCATGCATTTTTTCCACCTCAAGTACTTAGCTCCATCTCCTTTGTATCCGGCTCCATCTGTTTTGGCAAAATACAAAATTATCTTTTAGATTGCATGAAGCCTATGTGTTTGTGAATGCAGAAACAAGCATATGTTGAACACAATCGCTTGATGTCGTTCGGTAATTAATCGGTTGGAAATTTGTTCGTAACACAGGCAAAATACATCGACTTGCTTTCAAAAACTCCAGTACATTTGTCAATGACTTATCGCAAAAAAGAGCTGGCGCCCGTAATTAACGGCCGTGATACCAAAAACAAAACGTATGAACTGTATTGCCTCCCCCTCTCCTTAACTTAATATGTTCCGAAGCCTGTTCAAAAAACAAGTGTTAGTATATCGCAATCTGCAGACGGACTATTTCAATAATACGTTCCTTTCTTCGTGTATGATCAGCTAGTAAGTTTGTGTCAGTATAAAATTACTACAGGGCCCATGTCATTGGTGTAAAGGAATAACCTGTGCGGGAGTTTACGATGATGTTTTCTATTGTTAACAGCTATATACGCTTTTCACAAGGACTTACCCCGGTATTAGTTGTATGCTTTAATGTGTTTATGTAGTCAACGAAATTTGTTTGGATTGTGATTTTGTTCTCACTCAAATTTTAACTTAAAGTGTTACCGTTAATCTTGTATATCAGATTCATTTTTGGACCCCGATTGTACGTATACTACTATTTTATAGATTAACGCAGTTTAAAAATACAGTGAAAGTGATTCATTATGTGACCAACAGCAAAAATACTTTACTTAAATGAGAAAGTCGTGGAATTGTTACTTAAGCAATGATAGTTGTGTTTATTTATTAGTCTTCTCTAGATGTATACTTTAAATATGACAAGCATACGTAAACAATATGAAATGCGCGTTTTTTTTAGAAAAACGCTAAATTCTAAGTGTGATTTCTAATTCCAAATTTACATAATACAGTATAATACAAACAATAGTTTTCTTGTTTGAATATTATGTGGTAAAAAAAATGTCCCAAAAACGTGTGAGAGACAGTATAACTTTGTAGCATGTACATAATCAGAAACAAACTATAATATATATTTTTAGATAACCGAATATTATAAATATTTAATAGTATTACTTAATTGAAATTATATATATGCACAGAAGATTTCAACCTTAGCAAAAATGTAAATAGTACTTTTTTCAACCACCCATCCAACAATTATAGACAAACTATTTATTATTAGTGAACAATTATTATAATAAGAGGTTTGATGTGCTTTCCCATTTAGATTTGTTCTGACATTATCATATGAACACCTATCAACACTAAGACTTCACAAGAGAAAAAAAGTGAGGATTGATGAATTGTTTTGACACTTATAGTACAATTACAGTGTATCGCCTCACGCTAATGGTATACACAACTACAAGCCTATTTGTGATAAATAATGACAGAGAAATAAATATTACATTCATTCGGCCGTTTTCCGATCAAGATAAATAGGACTATACAATCCAGATTAATAGATATGAATAGCGTAATCGTAGAGACAAAAACATATCATAAAGAGTCAGTCCGTTGCACTATATCACGTCCTCCGCGTATAATAGCATGGCCTGTCTTAATAATTAGTACAGTGTGTGATTATTTTCCCGTAGAGTGTATGAAACTCGTTCAATTTATTAATTGACAGGTGCTCGTGCCTAACTTTCTATGCTTTATTATACAAATACAGTTTACAAAGCAACCACATTTTTTGTAACAAAATCAGTTAAGATTTAAGATTTTGGTAAATTGTTGTTTACATTTAGGCTAACGACTGGACGCATATATTTAAATTCTTTTTGAAAAACATCATAAAATAAATAAGAGTGAACTTGCCAGTGATTTTGTTTCGATTGATGCTTCACAAGAATGCAAGAAATGTTGAAAAATAATAAGACAAATGTTGAAAATAAATGTGAACAATTAAAAATATAATTGAATGTAGATGCGATACTGTCTGACTTATGTTTTCTTCTATGCTTTAATGCATGTGACCTCGTTAATATAGCTCGATTGGTCATGGTCGGCTCGTGTACTACTTAAATGTACCCCGGGTACTCTTAATCATACTTAAATGTACCGGGGAACTGAAAACGCAGGAAGTCTAACGCTAAATTAGTCGTTGTCGGCTAATATTCCGGCTATTTTTTCTTCAAACCTATTATGTTCATATATTTTGAAAGATGGCCTCGATATTATCGGAACTCCTACTGAAAAAGCATATTGAGGCCTGCTTTGTTCAAAAGATTATTTTCTTTTTTCGTAGCGCGTTTGAAGACAACGTATTTTGGCGATTATTAAACTCGGTTTTGGTCTGAATTGCCCGGGCAAGAACTAGTATATGTTCCGTACCCGGGGTACAATGAAGTATATTTAAGAGTACCCTGGGTATATGTAAGTAGCACCCGAGCCGACAAGGACCAATCGAGCATTAATATATGCTTTCTGAATCAAAGGTAGAGGATCATGTTATCTTCTATGATGGAAGTAGTACGTGTGGCCTTGTTTGTATACGCTTTTTGAATCAAGGGTCGATAATCATGTTTCCTCTTAAACTGGGTATTGCACTTTTTGTCCTCTTGTAATAACGTTTGCTCAATCAAGGGTTGAAAATCCTGCATCCTATTATGCTGGAAGGCGTTTATTTACGCTTTCTTAATTGAAGGTAGACAATCATCATACCCGTAGCCAGGGGGGAGGGTGCGTTGGGTGCGTTTGTACCCAACATTTTTTTACCAGTCTGTTAAAGCTGTTATTGTAATAGATATCATAACGTAATGATGAAGCCTACTTATTACCGCTTGAAATCCCAGTTCAATAAACTTTTTCGACAATCATCTAAATGGCTGGAAAAAATTGGTTTACTTGAATAAATAATCTTATAAAAAAAGAATGTACATTTTAGATGATTATTAACGGAATACTATGACGGCTTCAGAAAAGACTGAAATCACATGACAACCTGTCGACTTTTGCCGAAGACTAATGAGTCACTGGTTAATAATTTTGCATTATACCACGATTTATAAGAATTACACATTGTGCACAGCATTTTCGGCAGACTGCATTGTATTTTTTATCATATTCCCGTACAACCATTTTCGGATCACCTAAAGGGTTATCCGGCAAAACAAATATCAGCTATGCTCAAGACACGATAATTTTGTTGTTGTATGGTAAGTTTTCTGCAACGTCCTGATATACATGTTAAAGGACTTTGAGACAATAGGGCAAGTAGTTTGTGGCTGTAGGATCTTTATGAAGCCCTAATTGTTATATGTTTCTGAAATTCGTTTAGAAAAGGATGACTAGATCAATTTTGTTTAAAATAGTTAAAAAATAAAATAACCAGATATACCATTTTTAATTTATGTTTATTTTTAATTTCTGTTAAGTATGGATGTAGATTAGAGAAGACCCATTTTTGTTAATCAGTGTGTGTTGTACACTACACTATTAGCACGTTTGTAACAATGCTAGGCCTCTGGTAATATCCATAGTAGCAGACAAGCAATTGTTTTGAAAAAAAAAAGAATAAAATATTTCCTTTAAATATGCTTGATTTATGAATGGTAGAATTTAGGAATGGTTAAGTACACCAATTTTATCAAGATTCCAAAATTCCAATAAATAATGATATTTTATACCGTTCTTATTATTGATATTACATTCTGCAAATTTGCTGTTGCATATGTAAAAAACATTGTGTGCGCGCATTCTAGTGTCGGGTAAAACACCGCATGAAAAATGAAAATGTATTTCCGTGACTGATAGAAAAGGTGGTTATTGAAAAAAAGTCGTGGGGAACACATGTATGCAATATCATATTCATGTCAATCAGTCATGATTATGGTCAATGAACGTGCAATTTCATATAAAAATGCTCTACTATTTCAATCTTGAAATACAGATAAAAAGTCACCAGAATGCAGGATTTTACGTTTCATTTTCCAAATTTTCTAGGGGAGGACCTCCAAACCCCCCGATTTCTGGACGGGGACATCCCCTCCTGCACCTACTCCCTTCGCCACTTCGTGGCTTAAAAACAATCGTTCGTGGGAAAATTCGCACCCGCTTTTCAAAGCCTACGGGCCTGATAATAATTCCTCCTCTGATGGAAGTAGCACGTGTTTCCATATGTGTGTGCTATATTCGTACATATATATATATATAAATGTTATATATTTCCATTTGTGTGTGGTATAATTGCATATATATGTTGTATAAATTCATATGTGTATGGTAAAATCCATATGCATGTGGTATATGTGAATATATATGTTCTATATTTCCATTTGTGTGTGGTATAATTGCATATATATGTTGTATAAATTCATATATATATATGGTAAAATCCTATATATGTATTGCATAACAAATATATGTTATATAATTTCATATTTATGTTTGATATTTTCATATATATGTTCTTAAAGTTCATATATGTATGCAATATTTTGATATATATGTGGTATAATTCTGATATATATGTATGTGTTGTATAATTTTCAAAATATGTGTGTGGTATAAATTCCATATATTTGTTGTAAAATTTTCATATATATGTCCTATAATTTGCATGACGGGAAATATTTTGAACAGGCGTGACTGAAAAGCGGAGATGGCTAAATCCCGCATAAAGTGGAAGGAAAAGGCCTCATCAACATGAAAGCTGAAATTTCAATAATGATGTTTGAGTTCTGTATTTAGATTATTAGTACATTTCTTTTGTATCTATTGGAAAATATTCAAAATAAAACATATGAGACTCTTCCCGTTTATAGAAAACCCTGTCCTTGGAAAGGGGCACTTCTCGCTATTCAATCATACCGATTTGACGGAATCACAATTAATTCAACCATTATGATAAATGACTTGCTTTTTGAAGAAAACGAAATGGACTTGCTCTTTGATAAGGCTCGTGGAACACTGCCACGATTCGCTGCTGTATGTGCAGCAATCTACATATTATGAAATATCTATTCTACCATTATTAACGAATTCACTTGTTATATTCAATGTTATTTCGGCTAACTAAATTTCGGACAATATAAAGGACAGTAATTTCGGCCTCGGTACGTGAATTGTTTAAATGGAGACACCGAATATTAACTATTGACAATAACCAATTAAAAGATATATTTTATTTATTGGATGAATAGTCGGAATTCATTAATTATAAAAACGATAAAGATGCTAAATAATGTGTATTACGCAAAGGGGTGTACCCATACTCCCTAACATCTAAGGACCAACTTTAAGCCTGTGATGTTAACATAGCCTATGAAAACAAACATCTAAACTCAAATTTATTTGATTTTGATTTGAATAATTATTGCAAGTTTAATGGCACATGGTTGTATAAGGGTCCTGGGTTGAAAATGCTCTGAACCAAGCAATAAAGATTACTAAGCACAAACGTCATATTGAGTTTTAAAGTATTAATAAGCTTGACGTAATTAAAGCAATATAACAGGTTTTTAACTAAATCCATTTAATAACTGGTAATTTGGTTTCTTTTAAGATGCAGCTCTAGATTATGTCCCAAAAGTGGCCAACTACGTTGAAGTCACCGTACCTCTGTACCTCCCAGATGACTTTAAGACCTTTTTTCGCATGATAAGGGGTACTTTTGAAAGTTCTGGAGAGAATTTCAGGTGATGATCAGTTTACGTAGAAGGATTGCCACTGGGGGTCGTGAACAAGTTCCATTGGATAAGGACTTACTATGACACTTTGGTATTTAGGTAATTTAGAGACAGTAAGGTCTATTGCAGACCGTTTTAACGTATCAAAGTCAACTTTTCTTAGACCATAACCGAAGAATGCTGACAGTTTTATGTGACAGTCTTCTTAAGACAGTAATATGTTGGCCATCAAACAATGACAAGAAGACTGTGATTGATGAATTTCAAAATAAGAAAGGCTTCCCTGGAGTCTTGGGGGCAATAGATGGGACGCACATAAACATTTCTGCACCAAGGAAAAGGTCTCCGGACTACTTCAATAGAAAAGGACACTTTTCAATAATCTTGCAAGCTGTTTGTCGAGAAGACAGGCGTTTCACAGATGTGTATTGTGGGTGGCCTGGCTGGAAAGGTGCATGATGCACGCGTTTTCCGTAACTCGCCTTTATTTGCTGCACTTCCCGGGTTTACTGGAATGAATCACATAATAGGAGATGGATCTTATCCGATTTCAAGATACTTGATGACACCATTTAGCGATAATGGTCACCTTTCAAGGGAACAGGTGAACTTTAACAAAGCCCTTTCTATCACCCGTGTCCTCATAGAAAACAGCTTTGGCATGTTAAAGAGTAGATTTCGCACGACTTATGTTTATAGATATGGTGGATATAGAGATTCATTATCAAAACAGTCATTGCAAGTTACATACTACATAATTTATGCATTTTAAATGAAGATGAAATTGACATTCTTTTTGAAAATGATGAACTAGAAAATGATGATAATAACTTTACATTATTTGTACCTCAAAATAATGTTGAAGGCGTTATGAAAAGAACAATTATAACTAGGCAGTTAACGATAAACTGAATTAATAAACCTTCCGTTTCTGTTCTACCTGTTGAGACGATTTAGTTTGGTTTACTTTTTATATTAAACATTATGAAACATACTAATTAAAATTTTCATTTACCATTTTGTTAATGCTTGGTTTTCACTAATACTGCTCAGTAGTTATTTACATTATTTTGTAATCAGACGGTAAGTTTTGAGTCCTGATCATGCATTTATCTTCATTTTTTTTTAATAAAAGTAATACAAAATTAAAGTGTCCATATGTCTGTTAAATGATAAGATATTTGTGTATCCAACAGAATTGTTTTCACATTAGGCAATTCTATGTTCTTGAAAATATTCTATTGCACTTAAATAAATTGACTAAAAACAATTGCTGTTCCATTTTTTTTAGCAAATTACATAATAAACGATTAAATATCTTTTAACAAAATTCAACAACAATAATAATAAGATCATCCATAATTCGGAATTTGACACTTATTTCATTAAAACTTTGAGTGAATGCAAAATGCAAAAGTGTTGGAAGCTTCTTACTGCAGTGCACAGTAACAAAAGTTGCATGCATGCAATTTATGATTGGAATGCAAATGTTTAACTTGGAATTGTAGTTAAAATATATTCAGAACTTCACACAAAGAATAATTGCCTAAACATGCATGTATCTAGAAGAAAACAATGGAAACATAATATCATATGGTTGACCTTTGTTACAGGTATTTATGTTCAGAATGTCTATAAAGGTATTGTGTTTGTTTTTATTGGTTTACTTTCATTGAAATTAAAATCCATAGATCACTTCTATTCATCACAAAGTAATTATTCCATACATTAGCTGAGAGTTGAATGTTAGATATATGTTTGCTTTAAGTGTCACATTCCATCACAATCTGTTTTAGTGTCGCATGGCTAACTTCCACTATGACTAGCTGTCATTGAAAACAACATATTCAAGAATATAAGAGCAAAATACGGCCTTATATTTAACAAAGTATAAGCAAAACAAATAAACAGGTAACTCTTTTCTGATCCCCTGCTCTAGACAAATATAGAATACACATGTAAATGTTCAAACAGACTGAAATCTGTATTACCTTTATAAAAAGGGCAGGCAACAAAACATTTTAATTCATAGAGGTTACTGGAACTAAAGCACTCACTTTAGAAGAATTGTTGTGTTAGGTTATCAATCTATGAATTGTGTCACTTGAACAAATCCTTGAATTTTCTGTTAAACAATCACCCTAATGCGGGTCTTATTTTGAAGAAACAAAATCCAGTTGAAACAAACTGTGCTTGAATGCTTGAAAAAAGGTGCTTGAATGCTTGAAGAAAATAATTCCTCAGGTGAGCTTAGAACTATAAATTAAATGGATTCCATCCAATGAAACTAGTAAAACTAGGCCAAGAACAATAAAAATACTAAACATGTGCCAGTGGAGTACAGATGACCCCCCCCCCACATTCTTCTTTTGTCTATAACTTCCACTCATGTAAACACAAGCAAATTCGTTGGATTGATATGCCTCGCCAAATAAATTTTGTTAAAGGATGGGTATAGAACTAAAAGAAAGGGTATAAGTGAAGGGTTGTGCCTTTTGTCAATTATTTTTTAGGTCTTGCACTGCCTGATAATTGAGAACAATACATCAGGACATTTGAAAATCCATTCAAGTAGTGTTATTGCATAAACTTTTGCTCTTTAACTTGCTGGGTTTGATTCCCCATGAAGTGCTATAAGAAAATTCAAGGTCAAATAAGTAAGGAACATGTGGATCAATGGACATGGAAAACGTGTGTCGTATATCTAAATTTTATGATGACATATTTTAAGTTTCCTCATTAAAATCGCATAACAAAATTTAGAGGTTTACTTCACAAACTTAAAACATAAGCAAACAAATAGCGAGCAAACTGACAGAGAGAGTGACTCCAATATACCCAATTGTCAACATCGTTTGCGGGGGCCAGTTTTTTATGTATGTATTGAAATTCTTAAAGTTTTTATTTCTGATTCATCATGTCAATAAGATTTTTCAATTATCAACTTTCTCATTCTGCATTTGTTTAGCAACATCTGAACGTGCTTGTTCTCTCTGCTTCTCCTCTTCACCATATTGTTTCAAAATTTTCAATATTTGATTTGAAGAGCTTTTTCTTTTTCTTGTCGGTTCAACTGTATCTTTAACATTGAGTTCTTCACCTGAGTCAGTGTCTTCCTCCAAATCCCCTGAACATGCTGATGAACTAGAAGCACTTTCTAAGTTTGAAACTGTATATGCTGGATAAGTATCATGCCTTTCCCCTAGAATATAGTCCAATTCTGCTTTAAATTCAAAGGATGTTCTCCTTGCTCCTGTCGCTCTGTTGCTGTCTTAAGCTCGACGATAAGATTCCACGATGGTCTTCCATCTCCCTTCAACCTGCTTGATATTAAAATGGTAACCTTTACTGTTAAGAGATTTGCACAGTTCTTCCCACAATTTTTTTTTCAACAGGAGGTTGTTGAACTTATCTACATTTGCTTTGTACAGTTCAAGAAGGAGCAGGGTATGAGATCTTGTCCATGTAGTACTGGAAGTATCTTTTTCTGGTCTTTGGTTCTCAGGCAGAGACTCTAAAAAATATTAAAACAAATGTTTAATAAAGCCTATAGATAAAACACTGGTCTGTACAGGAAACAACTAGAGCTTTGTAACAGACGTGTCATATACCCCCACATTGCTGCATTGACACAGAATATTTTGCATGCTGTCTTCACAAAAAAGAGAAGCTAATTTATGGGGATGTTTAAGAATAATTATGCAATTATCATTTATGGCCATTTTGACCTTTGAACTCTTGCATTCTTTCGCATGACTTGCCGTCCAATGACTGTGAACACAATTAATGTACAGAGTCATTTTTAAATCTAACAATGAATGACATAGTTATGGACGGACAAGCTCATTTATGGCCATTTTTGACTTTTGAACTCCAAGTGCAATCCTTGACCTTGGAGATATCAACGTAATTCTTTCAAATGACACACCGTCCAATGGTTGTGAACAAATGTAACGAGTAATCTTAAAATCTCACAATGAATGACATAGTTATGGCCCGGACAAGATCATTATGGCCATTTTTGACCTTTGAACTTAAAGTTTGACCTTGACCTTGGAGATATCGACGTAATTCTTTCGCGCGACACACTGTCCAATGATGGTGAACAAATGTGCCAAATGATTGTAAAATCCCACAATAAACGACAAAGTTATCGCCAGGACAAGCTCATTAATGGCCATTTTTGACCTTTGAACTCAAAGTGTGACCTTGACCTTGAGATATCGACGTTATTCTTTCGCAAGACACAATGTCCAATGATAATGAACAAATGTGCCAAATGATTTTACAATCTCACAATAAACGACATAGTTATGGCCCGGACAAGCTCATTTATTGCCATTTTTAACCTTTGAACTCAAAGTGTGACCTCGACCTTGGAGATATCGACATAATTCTTTTGAGCGACAAACCGTCCCATGATGGTGAACAAATGTACCTATTCATTTTAAAATCTAACGATAAATGACATAGTTATGGTCCGGACAAGCTTTTTGACCTTTGAACTCCAATGTGACCTTGAACTTGGAGATATCGACGTTCTTCGCATGACACACCGTCCCATGATGGTGAACAAATGTACCAAGTCATTTTAAAATCTAACGATAAATGACATAGTTATGGTCCGAAAAAACGTTCGGTTTAAAACGCACTTAGTGACTCCGTGACCTAGTTTTTGACCAAGCATGACCCATATGCAAACTTGACCTACACATCATGTAGATACAACTTGTGACCAAGTGTGGTGAAGATCAGATGAAATTTAGAGACAGACCAACAGACAGAAAAAAAGTGACTTCTATATAGCCTCCATTACCAATGGTAATGGGAGTATAATTACAGCATCTAAAAACAATGACAATTAACACACATCTATAAATAATGGCAAGACATAAACACTAAAACATTGTGAATAATAGAGAACGAACTGTTAAATATCATAACCCTTTCCTACATACACACTTCAAATTGTGATCACTTTTGAGCAGGCCTTGACCATTCCTTTAAGAATCATTGTGAAAGGGTGTGGTAACATTCACAGCATGATAGGCCAGCTTCTATGTTGCGTTTTAGAAAGCTGCACTTTTGGAGGTTGGTCATAAGATTTTGCATGAGTTTATTATGTTGTAACAATAAGATTTAATTTATAAAACATTACAGGTTAAATGTGTGATATAATGATCATTCCTAAAAATGTATTTGTTTTATAAATACAAAGTAGGAAATTAACTCAATGAATTTCATCATCACCATCATAAATCCTCATTTTTGTCAACATCAACAGCAGCATCAATCATCATCCGCTCGTGGTCACCCATATTCATCATTATAATGATATTGGGAACAAACTCACTCCTTTTTAAAATGAGCTTGTCCGATAGTAAAACATGCACTTTCTGCAAAATGTCAGAAGAATCAATTACCCATTTATTCTGGGATTGTAACACAGTAAAAATACTTATTAAAGATATCTCGTATAGCTTAAAAAACTCAAATATACGAATAGTAATAAACAGCAAAATGTTCCTTCTTGGTGATACAAACGTAAATGACAACTGCTTTATTCTTATCATGGAAGTTAAAAAGTACATTTTTGAATGCAAAAGGAAAGAAGTAATTCCACATTTTCAGGGATTTAAGGCTAGCCTAAAATTATCTTTAAATATATATGAAAACACAACAAATGCATCAAATAAAGGATTTTTTGGATAGTTATAAGATTAATATGTAATTCATAAATGCATGAATAACAAAAATAACTGTTATTAACTCGTATTATATATGAAACCTGCAAAATGTGTTTTCTTAATCAAGTGTCACTATGTTGTTTGCATATTGATCATAACGTTTATATTGATAGTGTTGTAAACTGCACTCCAAGTGTAAAATCAAACTTTGTTAAAAAGGTCCATTTTTAATGACACTAGCAAATGTACTAGGTTTTATTTTATTTTTGAACACTGTAACCATAGTAGTTGTAAATCTGACTCTTTTCTTGTATTACTATGTTGTTTGCAATTTGATCATAAAGTTTATATCAATTGTGTTGTAATCTGCACTAAAATTGTAAAATCAAACTTTGTTAAAAAGGTCAATTTTTAACGACACTAGCAAATGTACTATGTTTTATCTCTTTGAACACTGTAGCCATAGTTGTTGTAAATCTGATCCTTTTCTTGTTTAAGAATTAACACTTAATATTATTGGGCTATACATATATAATTATTTAAGTTAAGTAAAAAAGGTAAAAAGGTTGAAGGAAGTAACGATCCTAATTCAGCTTGAGTAATGATTGTATTAATATAGCGAAAACACATTACATATGGTAATTTAAGTATATGAACGAACATGCCATTGTAATTGTATGTATATGTATATGTATATATTATGAATGAATAAAAGCATTTAAACAGGAAAAAAAAATTAATAAAATAATGATCCTTGTCAGCAATACATGTACCCTTAATTCAACCACCAAATTATGCATCATCATAACGATCATCAACATCATCAATTATCTTAAGCATAAGTATTATTGCTATGATCATAATTACCACAATCACCATCATCATTGTCACCATCTTCACCATCCTACCATCACTATCATCTTCCTCACAACTATCATAAACATCATAAACTAGAGCTTTGTCACAGACGTAACGATTACCCCCTCATGCCGCATTGACACAGAATATTTTGCATGTTGTCTTCACATAAAACAGCGGACATCATGCTCAATGTTAAAAACGCACTAAGTGACCCCATGACCTAGCTTTTGACCCGGCATGGCCTATGTTCGAATTTTTCCTAAACATCATCGAGATACAACTCCTGACCAAGTGTGGTAAAGCTCGGATGAAAACTACTTCGATTTGAGAGCGGACACCATGCTGAATGTTTAAAACGCACTAAGTTACCCCATGACCTAGTTTTTGACCCGGCATGACCCATATTCAAACTTGACCTCAACATCATCTTGATACAACATCTGACCATGTTTGGTGAAGATCGGATGAAAACAACCTGAATTAGAGAGCGGACACTTAATACGGACCGACAGACAGACCGACTGACAGACAGACAAGCTCAGTCCTATATACCCCACTAAACTTCGTTTGTGGGCATATAATTATCCGTTCATGGTCACCATTATCATCATCAGAATTATCCGTATCAGCATTACAATCCTTATCATAATCACAATCATCATCACCAACAGCCTACCTCCCCCAACACCATCATCACTAGGAGTACCAGCACTTGTCTTCCTTGCAATACAAAATAAATAAAATACAGCAGCTATAGGATTTTTTTATACATTGCAATATGGCAATTTCCATTGTGATGTTTAATTTTCAAATAATTTTAAATGTAGAGGCTTGCCTTTAAAATGAACAAAGAATTAACTAAGTTCAAAATCAATTCATGTACAGTATTGGTAAACATTGTTTACACACACGATAATTATAGTCATAAAATAGGTCCGCAAATAATTGTATGCATTAGATGCCTCCTGACCTCTGTGCTTCTTCAGAAAGTGAAGCAAGTGTTTGTGATATATGCGCATGTGCGGCTTACCTAATATCTTACCAATTACAAAACATTAAGTATTTTAAGAAATGACAACATCACGTTTACTTTGAAATTAAAACAAATCAATCACTTTTTTCGCGATAAACTATCTGAAAAAAATACAAGGACATGAACATTTTTGTATATTTGAATCCCTTATTATCATTAAACATGTAATCAATCACATTTGCAAGTTTCATTTGAATGTAAAGAGATAAGAAAAATGTGAATGACAAACCTTGCCTCAGTAAGAATACTTACATGTACCCAATGTACACGTAACTAGTAACCGAGCGGACAATGACCAATCGCGCGTCAGTTAGGTGGTAAGGTATATTTTATTTGACATTAATAAAATGGAAATTGAAGTATTGGTAACTGATTAACAATAATCACACTTATTAATTCAAAAATTTGACATAATAATTGCGTTGCTTTTTTTTCAAGTTACAAATATTATAAGTTTAAGCATACCATCTGAATTCAGGGCCTCTACAATGGGTTGCTGATGATATGATATGATTCTCCTCTCCATCAATACTTTGACAACAAATGTACGGAAAATACAGTTAAGCTTAAAGAGACTTCTTAAACAAATGGCAAAATCATGCTTTAAAATCGATGATACTCCAGATTATATCAATAAAATATTGGAAGAAGATGAAATTACAGGAAATGGCATTTGTTAAACCACCGTCTTTCATGATAAAAACATAAGCCAAAGTGTGCATATCCGAATTAATAGATACTGCTCAAACAAAATGAAAGAACACCATAATATTACAAATATTTGCAGGATAATAAATATGCACATTCATACTGTTGTAATGCTCCAAAACTTAATATTTGTTTGCCTTTGGAGACTCAGAATTTGAAACCAAATGCGTAATCATTTTACTCACATGTCTTTGTCGGCCATGATGTTTGATGAACGCACTTAACGCTCGAAAAAGCCATATCCCATTGTTTAGTCATACCCGTTAAAATATTTCACAGCATGCAAATTATAGGACATATTTATGAAAATATTACCACAAATATATGGAATTTATACCACACACATATTTTGAAAATTATACAACACATTTATCAGAATTATACCACATATATATCAAAATATTGCATACATATATGAACTTTTAGAACATATATATGAAAATATCAAACATAAATATAAAATTATACAACATATATTTGTAATGCAAAAATATATCGGATTTTACCATATATATATATATATATATATATATATATATATATATATATATATATATATATATATATATATATATATATATATATATATATATATATATATGAGTTTATACAACATATATATGCAATTATACCACACACAAATGGAAATATACAGCATATATATGCAATTATACCACACACAAATGAAAATATACAACATATATATACAAATATACCACATACATATGGAAACATTGAATTTCGCAACGTTTGACACACCATAGTTAATACTCGCTTTCTTAATCGAAGGTAGAGAATCATGTTTCCTCTTATGCTTGTATTAAGACTTATCGCCCTTGTCAATATACGCTTTTAAACCTGAATAATATTGTAAAAAGGTTGATTATAGTCTCTTAAAGCGGGTATATACGATTTTTTTGTGTTTAATTGTAATATATTGATAAAATATGTTACAATAACACAAAATAGGCAAGAAAAATTATACATTAAAGCCGAATTTCATAAAATGCAGCAAAGACAAATTAGCGCCCCGAGCCGATAGTGACGTACATATTTTCCTACAATAACCGAAGCATTCGTCTTTGTATTATTAACCGTTAAACTACGAGGAGTGTTCCATGAGTTCATGGATTTTCGCTATAACTTATTAGTTTGCTGGTAAAAGTCAATGAAATTTACATATTATACAAACCAATTATCACGGACTTGATATAAGCTAAAAATGCATGAATTCC
Source organism: Dreissena polymorpha (assembly GCF_020536995.1). Lineage (NCBI taxonomy): Eukaryota > Metazoa > Mollusca > Bivalvia > Myida > Dreissenidae > Dreissena > Dreissena polymorpha. The sequence goes on along the minus strand of NC_068356.1, from coordinate 131,389,911 downwards.
ATAAAGCGCGTTTGAAACGCGTTGCCATAGAGACCTCAGTAACGACATGCGGCGCACGAGTGTATTTTATTATAAGTATGAGCGTTACGCGAATTTAAATTTGGTTTAAATGTCGTTGATAAACAGAATTTACGGCAAATTTCACGTTACAGCGCCTAAGTCTTCCTTACAGCCCGGATTTGGCCCCTATGGACTTCCGCGTCTTCCCGGAAGTTAAATCACAGTTGCGCGGTATTCGTTTTGCAAGTAAACAGGAACTTACACTTGCAGCAAAGTGAATCGTGTCGTCTTTTGACGCTGACTGGTATAGAGACACTTTTGACAAGTGGATTTCCCGACACATTAAGTGCATTCGCGTTGGAGGTGATTATGTGGAAAAGATTTGACAGTTGTTAACTTCATAACGTCATTGACGTTAAACAGAAACGTTACACGTGCGTCGGTGTGCGCATTGTGCACATGTTTAAATCTCTGATATATATTTATTGTTTTATGTATTTCCATGATATTTGGAAAGTATATTTGGAAAGGACGAAATATTCTTAACATGTTATTTGTTTGTCCATTTATGTTACCAAATGAAAGTTATAGCGAAAATCCACAAACTTCTGGAACACCCCTCGTAAGTTTAGATGCACATCGTACATGTATGGTATACATGCTGGCGAATTCGGCTGTACAGCCGTTTTCAATTTCAGAATTTAATATCTGGCTTATTTCGCATTTATCGACACATGTTCTTCTTAACTTTTATTTTAATTTATATTGAAATATATATATAATAAGTTTTTTACACAGTTTATATAAATTCATAAATATTTGACAAAATCGTATATACCCGCTTTAAGTTCAACTTCAACAATAATGTGAAAGCGTAATATTAATTTATTGTATAGACTTTCAAAATATAAGCTATCTATGTTAGATAAAACTTTATAGCGAACCAAATTACAATTAAACAGACATTAAGGACATCATGAAAATTGGAAGTTTAATATGACATCAGCGTGTTCATTATTGTATGTTGCACAGATTTGTATTTCGCGGATATGACCTTTTTAATAGATACATGTACATTGCTCCTGTGCGACTTAATGGTTATTGTTAGAAATAAAACACGATTCCTATTTTAAAATCCTACAACTAATAATAATTGGACAATATAAAGAAAAGTGGAAAAGTCAATTGTCAGTTTTGTTCTATTAAACTTTCTATGACTAAATATGACTAAACTAAAAATGAAAAAGTATAAATCACTGTAAAACTTTCAAATTTCTACCCAAAAATTACATTAATCAGGTATGCCTAAATCAATCATTATTTCAACGTTTTTTTATTAATATTTCAAAATAGCAAATGACGTCAATATCTAAGGACGTGCAGAATCATCGCTGTCCCGTCTTATTTAGCTGAATTCTCAAGCGTTTAATATTGTTATCAGCATACAATGCCCTACTTCGATGCTTATCTATTGACGATTTAGAACTGACCCAAATTCGATGCTCGGTCCAATGTGACACGTGTCTGTTTTATTTAGTTGTAAATTGCCGATCGTCATTTTAATCGTAGACTTATTCAAGTGGCTTTATATTGATAAATGTAAACATTTAAATTTTAAAAGCTCCAGTAAAAATCAAAAATATAAAAATTAAAAAAGGAAACAAAGTAGCCAGCAGCAGGACTCGAACCAGTGACCCCCGGAATCCTTAGTAAAAAACGCATTAGCCAACTGAGCTATCCTAAGCATAAAAAATGCGTATTTTATACTTTATATACGCAATCTGCGTAGTTTCGCAAATTAAAACGACAACAACATACTTCTCCAAATTATTCAATCGTTTCGCGTTGCAACGCTTTATAATTTTTAGGTTTTTAAATCGTCAAAAGATGCATATAATGGCTATATTAGACCATGGCAAATGTTCAGTAATACTATTTCCTCACAAATATCATTACTAAACCGAAAATTTGCGAATCTGAAACAACTTTTCTCAATTTTGTCAATTTACCAAACCGTGAAAAGATCCCTAAAGGGTGGCATAATGAACGCATTAATATTTTTGATGACTCTTGGCCTGACCGGCGCAGTACCGTCTAACAGAGATTAGTTTAAATCTATATCGTACATTAAAATAATAAATACTATAATGTTATTTACAAAATTACTGAATTTGTTATAACCGTTTTGATTGATATGTAGATGCATGCGACGTAATAAATCAACAGTGTTGAACATATTTCAAATTGCCACTATGATAATACGTTGTACATATAGCGGTCTAAATTTTAGTTAAGGTCAATATGATTGCATCAGCTCAGTCATTCATATCCAAAACACATCTTACACATATCAAAGTGTCATTTAATTCCTCATAAAACTTAGGCGTCCTATTTGTATCGTTCAAACTATTTTTTCTAGATCTCTCTATGTAACAGTATTTTCCTTGATTATGAAACCGACCATGTAAATCGTGTATTGTTGTAACTGACAAAGTATCTTCGGTGCACACCAAAGTTGATTTATATCGCAATAAACGAACATGTTTTATTTCTTGTAAATGTCTAGCTGGATCGAAGTGGGGTCCTTATCATAACGATAGACTCGTCTTCAAAGTTTTATCTTAAAGGAGTGGACACCCATGCAAGGACATAAGATAAATTGTGTAATGTAAAAAAAATCTCAAGTCCGCAATTAAGACGTGTATACAATTGATAGACGGCAATGTATTTACTGTTTACAAATAACATGTGAGAGCTTTTGGTATGTATTGTGTCCCTGAATTGTGTTTATTTAACCATTTTCAGCTGAGTAGAAGTTGGAATACCAGATACAGCATAAGACATCGAGGTTATTTGCTGACAGGTTCCTCTAGTGGTCCTGTCCGTATGCAGTATTGTCTGACTATAATATGATGTCACTGGAATAGTGTGTGTACTTGTGTTGTGTATACTAAAATGTTTCAATGAACAATTATATGAGTTGTCTGTCTCGTTATTTCAGCGCATTACGTTGCATGCATTCGTGATTTGTTTCATTAGAGCATCGTTTTATGTAATGTCCTGTTTGTGTTGAAGCTTTCAGAGCTTTTGAGTGTGATTCGCAATTATTTCTGACTGACAACATTTGGCAGTTCTCCAGTCATACCGGAATGAATAATGGTGACAATTATGGAAAGAACCTCAATTGCATCTGGCGAATGCAAGCGCCAGAAGGCCTGAAAGTTGAACTTGTTGCCAAGTCTTTCAACCTAGAGTCTGATCCTTCGTACGTCATTGATATATTATTCAATCAATTTAGTTCTATATAGTACTTATACGTTGTGTAGTTATCTTACTAGGCGAATAATACGTTAAACGAAATGAGCTTCACGTTTGTATAATTCTATTTTGCTAAAACCTTTCTTGGTTTTCTTTTGAAAACAATACGGTGGAGATTACGTTTTAATTAAAATGTTTTTAGCGACTTCCATGGCGATATGTTAATTTCATCTTAGCTGTTCGTATGACTTCGTGGAACTTTTCGACGGTGACAGCATCAATGCTCCGAGTCTTGGCAAGTTCTATGGCAGCGATGTTCAATCCGATCACCTCCAATCAGAGATATATGACAATCAACTTTATTACTGACGACAGCGACCAACACACCGGCTTCACCATGTTCTACAACTTTACCTCTCAAGTAATTCGTAAGTGTTAGACAGAGGTAATCTTTACCTATTAGTTTTTATTTACACATGTTGCTAACAATTACAATTTATTTCAGTCATGTGTGAGGAACTATTTATTTGCGATAATTATACTAGTAATGCAGTTGTTAGCTAGAACTTTGAATAATCAACTTAAACGATAAAATAGTTTGTTGAGTTTTTTGTTCATTTTTGTTGCACTAGCTTATGGGTTAACAATTATGTTATCGTTTACACGTGTTAATAGGAGTAATCGGAACACTATCATGTGCACCACTTGTAAATTCAGTTTGAGTCGCAATTCATAATTTACACTGTTTCTTGTTTAAAACATAAACAATATAATAGAATATATTCCGAAATGCCTGCCCCGTTGTATATATATTTCCGAATGAAACGGTGCAATTTTCAGATCAGTGCCTTAACAGCCAGTTTAAATGTACCAATGGTCGCTGCATCGACGACAGCTACAAATGCGATGGAGACGATGACTGTTTGGATGACAGTGATGAACAGAACTGTCCAGCGAGAGGAGTAGGAGGAGGAGGGGGAGGTAAGTTGTATCCCTCATTATATTTAGTCATTTGAAACTCTACATTCATATAATGTCTTCATCGGATATAAAATATTGTAAGGAATATGACATGTCATGCATATTTTTTTTAATGAAATGCTAATTATTGTAAATTCTAATGCGATTTTACTAGTTGACATATGTTGTATGCATTTTCTATTCGTAAAATGTAATATGAAGAATAGAAACTGTATTGCTGTAGTTTAATATCTTGTTGCATATATTAATATACCGTACCGTTACTTAAGTGTCGTTCTATGCCATTTTCATTACTTTTATTGTGTATACTTACTGGAAATGTCATCTGTTGTTTTCTGTTGTAACTGTCTATATTTTTTTTGCTATTTTCAAATGTGTTTTTTCCAACTCAGGCAAGTGAAATTATACTTGAATTTTACTTTTATTATTTAGATTTCTATGTATGTGTAGCATATGCGCCTTCCTACATCTATGGTTGCATTATATTTTGTGCTATATATCATACTTTATATGTACGTTGATGCAGTGTTGTAATCAAACGTGTCGGAAAAAGTAGAAACCTTCATTTTAAATTCATACATTAAATTATCGTAATACCTTTTTTAAATCAAATTATCTTACTCTATTGTATGCTACTTGTGCGGTGTAAATATCGAGACTACCGGTATATAACATCTATTTTTGACGTGCAAATACATCCAACGACATCCTTTCTTGGCCAACACAAACTGACCGTTAAACGATTCTTTTGAAATGTTCGTATCGGAATCAACTAAAATCAATAATAGCATTGTTAATTGTATTTTAATATAAATAAAAGATGTTATTGTCAACATGAAACACAGGAAACAAATACCAATTTTTATCTTGTTTATACATAGCCTGGAACGACAGATGAAGATTGAGAAACAACCATTGTTTGCAAATCAAATACATATATTTATACATTATATGCTGTACGATGAATACAAACAGAGTAATGTGTGCATTGTTCCCCCTTGTACTATATAGCAGGCACTGGAAGGTGTGCGGCGGATAAGTTCAAATGTCCCGATGGTAGCTGCATAGACAAAGACTGGCTATGTGATGGTGATGACGATTATGGGGACGGTACGGATGAAAACACACAGCACTGTCCGATATTCGGCAAATAACTGTGGTTTATATGGACTGCTTGCAATATTTTGTTCCAACGATATACGTTGAAGTAAAATTTAAATTTCGTCGTATGTGTGCCTATATTTAAACTGTCTCCAAAACGCAGATAATCATGCTTGCGTTTTTATGCAAACTGTTTGAAATGGATGAGAGGCTTAAGTCGGTTTTCTGATCTGAATATTCAGTAGAAGCACGTATGTCCTTGTAATTAGTGGACGTGTTATGTCTTTGTTGCAATGAATAGTTACATTTGGCTGATATATCCCAGCATCATATATAGTAACGATCAGCAGATCGATAATACCGGTACGTTTCAATCATTAATGTATTTTATACATCAGTTATACTTGATGTAGTTATCAGAGCATTGTAAACATAAACACAAAAAGGTTTGCAATAGCCTTATGCTAAACAGCGTAAAACTGAGGATTCCAAACACTTTGGGCCCATGTAGAATTGTATCTACCGTGGTATTTTCTGCCAACGGTGATCATTGATGATCCGGCCATGTTGAACGACAGTGCGAATAGTAAACATACACGCATCAGTCAACCATCAGAATTTAAATGGAATACTATCACTGAAATGATCATCATTTCAAACATAACAGTCTTCTTGTGGGTTTTGACTTATTTCGTTTGACATAGTTGTCTACATTATGATAAACGTAAAATGCTTCGCCAAGTTTAAATTGACTTTAAATATAGTATTAAGTTATTAAAAACTGCGTTATTATAGTAAAGCACATTTTTGTTCGAGTTATTTATATAACGTACGTCATACCGACTCTTATCTTAATAGAACATTAGAACTAGACGTATGTGTCCACAGTGTGGTGCACCATCTGTCTTTGATGACACGCATTGCATTGTATTCATCTCTGAACGACAGTCAGAATGTTTGTGTTTGCACTGTATGGCTTGTTAGCTGTTTCCGGGGCTTTACCAGCTGACCGAGGTAACTTTTATTGTTAAATTGTATTTAAATAGTAAACTGTTAACATTTTGTTTTATAAAATCCATGGAAAATTTTCTATTTTCAGTAAGTACTTATTCAATCCGTGTATATTTATTTATAAGATTCTCAAAACTATTGCCAATGAAAATTGATAAATAGATTAAACGGTACAACTCATATCGCAACCCTTGAATAACGGTTTTATATTTGGGTATTTTTAACTTTTAAAAACTACAATGGCATACTTTCCTATAGACAAAAAGACAACGTTTAGTTGTTTTTATTTACCAATAATCAATACAAAATTGTTTCATAACATAAACATAATTATAAAGGAATACTAAAATGTCTTAAATATTATCAGTAGATACATTCTTATTTATACCACACGTATTTTATGAAAGACAGATCACCATCCGAATTCAAAACGCTTATTTGCGATTACAGATAAATGCAGATTGAACATAATTGTATTATTTTTTCTTTCAAACATAAACCTAGTACTAGTTATTAAAACCTTTGCTAACAATTCAGTTGACAGGGCAGTGGAGTGTGGTTCGCAGTTATTTTTGACGACAAACTTTGGACAGATCTCCAGTCATGGTGGATTCAACAATAGCCACAACTACGGCAAGAACATGAACTGCATCTGGCGTGTACAGGCACCGGAAGGTCAGAACGTGGAACTGGTTGCCAAGGATTTCGACGTTGAGGCTGACCCATCGTAGGTCTTTCATACGCCTTTGCATATTTAATATTGTTTATGAAAATACACGTGATTGGTCAGAAGAGAGACATTTATAGGATCTTAGTTTATAACCGAATACACCCTTATATTTACAACAGAAACAACACTACAGAAACAAATAGTTTAACACCACGATTAAAATTGACGTCAAGGCCTGCTAAAAACATATTTAAACATCGGGGTTTAAACAAACAAGGCGTATTTAATTGTGTACTTTGTTAATATTATAACTGTATTAAATTAAGAAATAGAGGTTAATGTTCTTCTTTTTTATCACTGGTAAATAATAGTTATGATATAAAGAAAGAAATTTCTCTGTGCATCTAAGATCACATTTTTAACAGATGCGGTTACGACTACGTGGAACTTTTCGACGGTGACAGCGTCAACGCCCCAAGTCTTGGCAAGTTTTGTGGAAGCGTGTTCAAACCGATCTCGTCCACGCAAAGATACCTAACACTCATCTTTGTAACCGATGATAACCAACAACAAACCGGCTTCGTCTTCTTCTACAACTTTACCACCGAAGTTATCCGTAAGTTTGACTGTCAACTATGCAACTAATATTCCTATTTAAGCAATAATACGGAAGTAACTAAACGGCAATTGTTTTCAGGTTGTACTTTGGTAAACAAACATAATATGCATCACACTCTTTATACATACTTGATTATAAAAATACGCATGGTTCCTATTACAAAAGGCTAAACATTATACCACGAATTGTTCTCCGATCAGTAATGCGGCAGTAATAGAATAGATACCTATTCGCAAATGTTCCGAGTAAATGAAGTGGCATTTTGATGCATTTGTTTCTTCTCACAATATCTTTTCATCAGATTCGTGTCTGGACAACCAATTTGCTTGTACCAACGGTCGCTGCATCTCAACTACCTATAAATGCGATGGAGATGATGACTGTTTGGACGATAGCGATGAACAGAACTGCCCCGCTGGTGGTGGCAGTGGAACAAATGGTGGTTCTGGAGGTGGGACCTGTATTGCCGGACGATTTTGTATTCACTTTCGATTGCGATTTTACCTCATATGTTTATGTCTCAGACTAATTAACTCAAATGGTTCGTTGTAAGGACTAAAAAAATATTTGTTGAGTATTCGTATAACAAGATACAAAACACTTTCTAACAAACAATTTTCTTTTCTCTTTAGTCTTAAGTTGTTTCTAGTGTTTTCCTTATACAGTTTCTACTGTGACATTGACATAAATGTTTCCAAACATATTAACATTAACTTTGCTTATGAATGCTCTCATTTGAACAGCATGTGCTGCGGATGAGTTTACGTGTCCTGACGACAGCTGCATTGACAGGGACTGGCTCTGTGACGGAGATGATGACTGCGGGGACGGCGCGGATGAGAAAGTAACGACCTGCAGAACGCATTCACCAGGTACGTTCATATAACAACCATGACTTGTATTACGGCACAGGAAGCCATAAATTGTTATCAGAAAATGTTCAAAGACGTGGCTAACATATTCTGGTGTTCAATGAAACACTGAGGTATATATCAAAGGTTCCGCTTCGTGGAAATAAAAGTCATAATATTAATAGATGTTAATAATTGTGCTAAATAATTTAAATCTTACCGTTTATACTTTAAGAGAAAAATATTTTAAATACATGCAACGAAAAATAAAAGTTGTAACAAAACCATGAGATGTAAAATTGTTTCTGTTGAAGTCCAAGCCGCCTGTGGCAACACAGACCTTACTGGAACAGCAGGAACAATAAAGAGTCCGAATTATCCATCAAACTACCCGAATGACGTTCTGTGCATCTACCATATCATCGCCGATGCATCCACCACTGTGCGTTCATTAAAACAATATACCTCTTTCATGTTATTTTTCCGCTAAGAGATTGTCCTATTTATTGACTTCTTAGCGTGATCTTGATCTTTGGAAAAAAAAGGTTGTTTCACGCGACTCGTCGTATTGTGATGGCGGGCATTTGTGGTAATTGTGTTACAATATTTCTCACTTTATGGCAAAGAAATGATTTTGATTGGAAAGCTCAAGCTTTTTATATCCAAATTTAACCTTTGACCTCTAAGTGTGACCTTGACCTTTGAGGTAGAGCTACGGGTGTTAAATGCGATAACGACACGTCGCTTCATAGTTGTTGATACTTGTGTCTGAAAGTTATTTCAAAATGCATCAATATACGGCAAAGTGTTGGATGAGACAGGAAGCTTGACCCAGAAGCATAGACATACAGACTGACATTGCGACTACAATATGCCGCCCTCTTTGATGTGGTATTAAAAACGAAAAAAAAAACATGTTTGGAGGATATCATTCTTTTTCTGTTTTTGTAAATAATGTGTATACACAAGATGGTGCCTCTATGTAATATATTACAGTTATGAGAAATAATGCGACATGCTATGTTTATATACAGACGATTCAAGCACCAACAAACAATTAATACACAGAGTACTGTTCGATTGAAGTGTTCTTGCATTTACGTCTTTTACAGAGTATTCATTTCAAGTTTGACAATAGTTTCGATGTCGAAGATGACGACACATGCCAATACGATTACATAAAGATAACAACTGATGACGCCAATGCTAATAAGCATGGTAAGTTATTTTTATAATTACATACTGATAATAACTTATTACAAAATTTATAATAAGCATGGTCAATAATTATTCATGACTACATACTGGTATTAACTGATGACACCCAAGCTGATAAGCATGGAAAGTTATTATTTATGATTACATTCTGATAACTACCGATAACGCCAATGCTTATGGTATTATTTATTACTACATACTGATATCGTCTGATGGCGCCAAAGCTTAGAGTACGATAAAACCATGATTTATTGCGCAAACGTTAAAAGCGTGCGAGTCATTGACTAAATGGTAACAAAAATAGTAGTAATGGTTATACATATGGTAAATGTGCTTGATAACCAAGGCAACTATGGTAAGTTCGGACACATTATCGAATTATTCAATTATTTTGTGTCATCATTTTAAAATTCGTATAGAGAAAAATAGAAAATGATACAGAACAAATATCTTTGCTTTTCGACAATTAACACAATGGCGTAAATGCAATACACATATATATTCCCTCAATTTCGTCGATCATCTTTCTCCATATAAAACTGTATTAAATCATGTTTGATATATTTGTACGAATCAAAGTTTCTTTTTAAAGATATCATACATAAGTATTTGGAAGCACTCCAAAATTATCTAGATGTATGTTTATTTAATCGGTAGGCCCATTCTGCGGAACAACTGCCCCAACACCGTTCAATGTTCCTGGCAACCAAGCGTTCGTAATGTTCAAAGCTGACGGATCTACCGTCAGTAAAGGCTTCCGGGTCGACTGGGTGGCTCATGGTATAACGAACTATAATATACCTTACACCTGTGTCCGTGCAAATGAACGTCCAATGTCCGTTATTTAGGCTAATTGACAAAAATATTTTAGCGTGTCGAAAAGTTTCCGTCGGCTCCGGGTTTTGCTTTGCGGTAGTGACCGCACAGCTCTAGTGCCTGTAGTGGTATGTAATCTTAATCAAGTATTGAACACAGTGTCGTCTCGTCGACGTTCTAGTCTGTCAGAAGTATCTTTCTTACTCAAAGCTACTCACTATTTGTCTGCGATATATTGTCACTTTATAATAAAATGCACACTTACACATGTGCGGTATTAGATAGAAAATAGTTCAACCAATCGAGAGCCTTCGTGCATTTTGAAACTGTTCAGTTTTGCTTTCAAACGTTAACGAACCTCAGCCTTTTGGCTTTGGTCGGATCAACTTTTTTAGGTTGACTGGTCGGAAACTATAATGCGAGGAGGCTCTGATAAGTCGGAGCTAGTGACAGCATTGACTTATGTTTTATTTGACAATTAGCCCTTTAAGACGTGTCAATCGAGGGCAGAACTGACGATGTTTTGGATTAAAAGTAACATAATGAATGATTAGAAATGGTTGATTATCCAATTATTTTGTTCAATCCTTGGACATAGTCTTAGACAACCCGAAACACGAATCAAAATATGCTGCCGCAAATGGTGCATAGTTTACTACCCTAAAGTGTGATGTTACAATATAATTATATTTCATTTTGTATTCATTGTATCATCTATGAAACGATCGTTGTCAATTTACAGCTTTCTACAAAACATTCTCGTTGTAGGTAACTGAAGAAAAGCGTTCGAGCCGAGCAAGAGATTTAAATAAACTGTTTTGATGTATTTCAAATAAATAAGTTTGTGTAACTAGTTTATTTTTTCCTTGTGTTAACAATTAATGAGTTAAAGAACATTTCAACAACATTATGCATGCATATATACTACTGTTAAATTTTGCAAATTTAAAGAATAATTTACCAGTAATATTTAAAACATCAAACAAATATTGATTTTTATCTTATAAAAACAGTGACATATGGTATTCAGAAAAAAGCAACAACTGCTTGTAGCCCATACATATATTTAAAAAACGCTGAAATCTACGTTTTTACAAAGTGCTAAAATCATCACCTTCAAATCAAGATTTTATAAACTAATCGATGGATTTTGCTGTGTGTGTGTAAGGGGCAGAATCCACACTATGCGCACGTATCAGGAATTGATGTCAATTTAATAAAGAAATTTCGTTGCACTTTCTCTTTTTCCAATTACAATTAACAATAAGTCTTCCCTGATTCATTCCGTACGACATATAGTTTCTAGTAATAATTGAGGTGTTTATTTATAGATTACGGATGTACATTTCAATAACAACGTTCTTGATTCAGGCTGTGTTTTTATCATCAGGCCAAAATTAATTGATGTACATTTACATTTCGAAAACAACGTTCTTGATTCAGGCTGTGTTTTTATCATCAGGCCAAAATAAATTGAATAGATATGCGTCCTATTTACACCTATTACTTGTAGATTTAAAAACAAATATTTCAAACGCTAGTCCATGTTGCGTTGAGTTTTAGTATTTGTTTTTCTTATTTATTTTGTTTAAGCCAATATGTTTACGACATGAACAGTTTATTTTGAGTTAATCATTTAATATTAGCAAAACATTGCAGACTTTCAAAAATGTACAGCGTTTATTATGCCGCGCTTTGTGTTCACCTATTATTTATTGAAAATGGAATAAAACTATTTCATTTTCATTTACACTCGCTCAAAAGTAAGGGATAAATTTGATCGAATAACTAAATAAGGTGTTGTTGCCTTAGTTTCATCCAAGGAACACTCACTCTACATCGAAGAGTAGAATAATTTTAATCAAGACCACGCATAAATGTATACAATATTAAATGCAAGCATCTACATGTGCAACAGAAGCAATGTAGTTAGTAAATGTCGAATAATAGGCAAAGTAAAATTGAATACAATAAAGTATTTGCAAGTTAAATCTCGAAATTGTATGCTGTTGGAGAGCTATAAATGGCCATCTTGAATTAACCCATTTATGCCTAGTGGGCTCTCCCATCCTTCTAAATTGGATCAAATATTTCCAAAATAAGGGAAGTCTAGTATATTTATTTCTATATTTAGCATATTTCTTACAGAAATTCCTGTAAGCAAACAGCGCAGACCCTGATGAGACGCCGCATCATGCGGCGTCTCATCTGGGTTTACGCTGTTTGCCAAGGCCTTTTTCTAGACGCTAGGCACAAATGGGTTAAACAGTTCGATTGCTAGTTTTCTTTCACACGTTTATATGTTTCTTAACCGGATATTACGAGAAAGATGTGCATAGAAATCCACTAGTCACACAAGTTGTGACAAGTAAACGTTTCCTCAGTCATATGAAATTGAGTCTAATGGTCCAGTAAAGTACTTTCGTCTTCAATAATTTCGTCGACAATAAATTGTATCTTGTAATGTCTGTATATAAACGCAATGTTTTATGTTATAGACAACTGACTAGAAGATGATGATTTGTTGCCTAACTAATGCAAATAGTAACAAAAGTATAGACAGATAGTGTCACAAATAGTGAAAGTACAATCACACCGGCATAAATATCAAATGTTCGACTAACGTATTCCCAGTCTATTATATCATCTGCGATTTCGCCAAATGCATCTACCTTTGATATGCTATCATTGCAATTTAGCATGTCGGTCGAATAATTGATGTCTGGTGTTACTCGCATAACGACAACCTTTCGTTTACAGCAACGCCACGACGAACTATATTTGAATCGTAGCGTCTTCACAACGCATTGTACACACAATGGAACATCACCTTTACAACTGAAAAGTACGAGAGATATAACGCATAAAAATATGGTTATTGCGCTTTGAACAAGTAGCGATAACACGTACTTATAAAGCTCGGCCATAGGGCTAGAACTCTCGGGAACGTTGTTGTTAATAGTGTCCATGAAAATAACGAACGAAAGGCATACAGTCACGGAAACTGACATTCTTTCTCCGCAGGTCACTGGCATTAAGAACACGAGTGTGTTGATGACACTCAGGAGCATGACTGGTACTATGATGTAGACAATGTAGAACCCGTGCCGTCTGGTAATGGACAGATTAAACTGAACTTCTGGTGGACCGGGTGAATCTTTAGTGTTATTTTTTACTGTGCTTTCGTCGACATTGATATCCCATTGTGCACTCTCTGATGTTAATTCTTCATTTATCAATTGACTAGTCTGTGCATATAATGACATTTCCTCACGTCTGTAATACCACGCAAGAATACTAACCGTGCAACTCTGCTTATCGAATGGGAAGTATTTCACATCAACCGTGCATAGTATATTAAAAACATCACCGAATGTCCAAGTTACAGCGCCATTCGAATCAATTCTCACGAAAGCACTATTCGTGCCAATCCGCGTGATTGCTTCATACGCTTGTAAAATGTACAAAACTGGAAACCACACATTAGAAACCGGAAGAAGAATTGAATGTATTCCTCCGTACTTTGAGGAATCAAACGAAAGTCTTGAATCAGACCAGCGCAGATCACACATCACAGTCAATTCCAATTGTCCGGAGAGTTCATCGAAATTGTTAATGTTAATAAGGGTAATTTTAATCGACACTTCGTTTGGTTTATTATACTTTGGAAGTATGTTTGGGTTGTAACCAGACAATAAATCAGAGTTAAGTAAGGCGGCGATCGCTGACGAGTTGTCCGCGTCGTCTGCAATGTCAGTTGGTGCAGCACTGGACCCGTCACTTCCGGGCGTCTGCAAAGTGTCGCCTACGACGGTTGGTGCAGCATTAGGCCCAACATTTCCGGGCGTCTGAAATGTGACACCTTGGTTCTGGTCAAGAACTCCTTCACAACAGCAAAATAGCAGAATAACTAAAACCTGTAATTCGCGTCCTTTCGATGATTTATTCATGACTGGGCCGTTGTAATGTCTTCATTTTCTAGAACCATTATTCGTATACAAACACAAACAGTCTCATGAAGAGTCTGCAAATAAACCCTTACTATCTTAAAAGTTGGTAATTTGAATACAATTGACAGTGTTACAATAAAATTAATATGAGCACTAAAAATGAGGCTGAAGATATTTTTGCAAAGTAAGAACGTTTTACTTAGCACAGGCAACGAAAATATCTCAGACTTACACAGAATTCATCACAAAACGTTCGCTACACGATTGTCTAGACGTATGAATAAACTAAAAATAACTGTATCGGTATATGTATATGACGGTTATGTTAATGCCACGGAATTCGTCATATAGGATCGCCTATTAATTGAAGACCAATTAAAACTACCCTTTAGAGACTTTGTCGTTGTAATAACACATTTGCACGATGAATTATATCCCATCAATATTTAAGTTCATCACTCTATTCACCTCACTACATAAAGATCCTAGTGGTAATTGTACTAGCGGTCAACCGATGAAGTAGACATTCCCTTGTGTGTAACTCTGGAGTTTAAACTGGTTATAACGCAACTGTTAATTGTCCTAAAGCGATCATTACTGGTCAATAGTGGTCTTTGTTTTGTTTAACCAAGAAAAAGCATTATTTACCACCACTTAAGTGATACTAAATGTTGCATGAATAACGACTTTAAACATAATACATCCAGCTATAATATGCCTTAAGTGGCCGATTGACCTGTTCAATAACTCTTTTGAACTAGAAATTAACGGAACAACAGTCACAAGATGGGACTGAAATGTAAAAGTTAATATTTGTTGGAATTTGATGCTTTATAATATGAAAATATTGACAAATCCAACTTTCAGTGTAATAATAAGTTGCTTACCGGTATATCTGAAATATTGTAACTATGCCCGAATAAAATAAATGTATGTTAAAGATTAAATAATAACCATAAACAAATCAAACATTTATTTCCAAGTTTGACAGGTGGTTACTGATCAGAAGGTCTCTAAAACACAAAAGTATGCAGGCATACAGAACATTTGTAGCATAATTTGCTATATGGGTATAATTCTCAATTTGCAATGAGATGTGTATTGTGCAGAATTAGAGCGGCCTTTAAGTCTTAAAACTAGCTCTCCACAAGAGGACGACATACACGTTTGCGTATAGCTATTTTACCATGGTCTGGTGAGTGACGCATTGATCAGGTCCTGCAATTAATTCTAAGGTTGGCATCTAATGAATTCAACAGTAACCATAGATCAGGTATGTGTGTTAATACACATACCTGCCATAGATAAACTCTGCCAAAGAGCGTGTTTTTTGTAGATTTTAGAGGCAGAATTCCTTGACAGTAGGATATATAAGAAAGAACAGAAATTCAAATTGTTATAGTTTTAATACCTTTCTAAAACCTGAAACAACTCGTAATGAATCTAATTCGTCGGCAATACAACAGTAAAGGGACACCAATACATAACTACCGCTATTATATTTTCTATAGTATTGCTATGCTATAAATATATACATGTATGAGCATTTTATATTATGAATGTAATTGAATTCGTATTAACGTTTCATTCCGGACCGCACATTAATCCAAAATCAAGTACTTTGGTACATGCTATTCCGAAGAGACTTGTAGTGTTTAACACCATGTTGACATTTTGATGTCCAATCAGTATGTAAGCACGTGAATTCTGCATTACATGAGAATATAATCCTAATATCTTGAATTACTAGTATCATAATGATGTGATTCAAAGAGTGATGAAGAAAGCAACATACATATAGATTTAACCATTATTTAGCACAATATTTAATAATTTAAATTTATTATTATAGGTGCTATCGGTTTTGAAACAGGTACTTCCGGCCATGGAGCGTATAGAGTCCCTGTTCTGGCATCAAACTTTGATAAGCTACATACTTTAGCTTTTAAGACTTTGTTTGCACGACTGTTCAAATATGTGATAATATACAATCTTTTCTATCAAGAGGGTCAAATGTTCTAGGTTGCTCACCGGGAACAAGAAGGAACTGAACTCTTCTCAGCTTTTGTGAAGCTTGCTAGGGATTGGGAAAAGTGACTGCTGATGTTTTTAATTCATTAGTGACCAAGTTTTTTTTTACTACATAAAATCCAGTTTCGAACTCGGTCGAAATATCGTTTTGACCAATGCTCTGTCCAACTTTCTAGAAGATCGCGTAACATCTTGCGTGTTCACAAGGTAAATGAACACGAAGCATGGCGATAGGCGGAAAATTTTAGCCTAACATTTTCCTCCCTGGTAGTTTCAAATAAATAAATTTAATAATTAAAACATTGTAGATTAAGAATTCACAGCAGATATTAGAGTCAAACAAAACTCATAATGTTTTACGCATGAGAACGGATAAAAGAGGGATAATACTAATGTGCATAATACAGCATGTAATGTTCTTCTTCATAATTAAAATTATGTTCATTCATGCTCAGGCACAGTTTTATATATCTATATGAATCTATACATCAATTGAAGGAGAAAGTAATCGTTAGCTTAAACAATCGTATTGTCAAACCTTTTAAACTTCATTCAATCTGTGTTAATCTGAAAGACTCAGACGTTTATAATGTTCTTAAGTCGCTTGAGTATTGAAGTGCGATAGCAAGTCATCAGCATGGGATGCCCATGCATTAAATGCGGTAAAGAAGTATGTCCAAGCATGCTCTTCAACGCGATGGACATGGGCTCACCATGAAAACACTCAAGATTTAATAGTAATTTCCTTACAATGTTTTGCAAAGCTTTCACTTTAGAAACATAGCAACCAAAAACGCATAAAAATCAAAAGTAACATCGATTTTATTAAAGACCTATTTGTTCATACTGAGCTCAAATAAGCATGAACATGTTCTGCCCTGTTAAGGTTGAAAGTGGATCAAAAACAACACGAACTATCATCTATTATGTTACATTAGTTTATTTTCAATATATTTTTTTTAAGTTGCATTTACACCTGAACAATGATTTTTCATCATTTTCTTTAGATCTTTAACCATAAAAAAATTGGAAAACTAGCTTTTCTCAAAACAATAACAAATCGACCTGTAGAGCTTCATATGAAACACAACTAACATATAAAAGACATCAAGAATAATCATTTAAGTTCATATTGTAAAACCCAACTGTTTTACATTTTTAAGTATTAACAAATACCAGGTACAAGGTAATTAGAAACTGAACATTTTAATTGTCAAGCAATTTTATACAGTATATCCTAGAATTAAGTATACTACACATAAAACTGATATTTGGATCTATTTCTCCTAATATGGGAAAACATGAAGCATAATATAGACCTCCATAAAACCATTTGCAATATCTGGTCAGTTTTCCCATGTTCATAATTACTGCCCCAGTTTGCTTCATTCAATACATCAAAATCCATGTGGTGCGTTCACTGTACTAAATTTTCAAGCCTCAGCAAACACAGTCATGTGTTTAAAAAGAGTTCAGCTCAATTGTTTACCTAACCAAATAGTTTGAACTGTTCAAAACCTCTTAAAGCCCCCTCCACCTCTGCCACCACCTCTGTCACCCCGGAATCCACCACCGCCTCCTCGGCCACGGAAACCACCACCTCTGCCACCCCCGCGGTCCCCAAATCCACCTCTGCCACCCCCTCGGCCGCCAAACCCACCACGACCACCCCCACCACGGCCTGAAAAAAAAAGTTGTGAAAATAAAGTATACTGTACTTCAAAGATGGGCAAAAAGATATGTATATAATTTGTTCATACAAAAAGTGTTTGCTGCAGAGAATTCAAACATTTAATTTCAATCCCGACACACACATTTTGTACTTTTAACAACCATTTTTGAAAGTTGATGAATTTTGTCTTCATCTAGCATTATAGGCAAAGGCAATTATAATACAATTATGTACGTTTCATCTGCACAGTAACCATGTTATTGCTTGAAGAAAATAAGAAGCTACAAAAATGGATCCATACTTATTAGTGAAAAGGCAGAATACATCCTAGTATCTACCGGTTCATACATTCCTTTAAATAGTCATAACAAAATTGCACCACTTAAACTACTTCAACATAAGCGAACTTATACCTACAGGTTTAAAGTAATATTTCAAATATTATTATGACTTACCGTCTTTAAGTAAAGTTGACTTAGACCACAGTCATTTCAAGTGATAAATAAGAGGGCCTGAAAGGCCCAAAGTCGCTCACCTGAGATAACAAGATATTATTGGGACAAATCTTCTGACCAAGTTTCACGAAGATCGGCAAATAAATGTGGCCTCTAGAGTGTTAATAAGGTTTTACTATAATAGCCATATAAGGTAAAATGCCCCGCCCCCTGGCAGCCATGTTTTTCAACCAACCGGCATCATTTTTTAACTCGTCCAAGATATTATCGGGATTAATCTTCTGACCAAGTTTAATGAAGATCAGACAGTAAATGTGGCCTTTAGAGTGTTAACAAGATTTTACTATAGCCATATAAGGAAAAATGCCCTGCCGCTTGGAAGCCATTTTTTCAAGCAAACATAATTATTTTCGAACTCATCCAAGATATCATTGAGACCAATCTTCTGACCAAATTTCATGAAGATTGGACAATAAATGTGGCCTCTAGAGTGTTAACAAGGTTTTACTATTGCCATATATAGCCATAGTAGGAAAAATGCCCTGCCCATGGTGGCCATGTTTTTAAAGCAACCAAAACCATTTTCGAACTCATCCAAGATATCATTGGGACAAATCTTCTGACCAAATTTCATGATGATCGGAAAATAAATGTGACCTCTCGAGTGTTAACAAGGTTTTACTATAGCAATATAAGGAAAATAGCCCCGCCCCGTGGTGGCCATGTTTTTCAACCAACCGGCATCATTTTTGTACTCTTCCAAGATATTATTGGGATGAATCTTCTGACCAAGTTTCATGAGGATCAGACAATAAATGTGGCCTCTAGAGTGTTAACAAGATTTTGCTTTAGCCATATATAGCCATATAAGCAAAAATGCCCGGCCCCTTGGCAGCCGTGTTTTTCAAACAAATGTAACCATTTTCGAACTCATCCAAGATATCATTGAAACCAATCTTCTGACCAAATTTCATTAAGATTGGACAATAAATGTGGCCTCTAGAGAGTGAACAAGGCAAATGTTGACATCGCACAACGGACAACGCACGACGGACAACGGCAAAAAGGCGATCACAAAAGCTCACCATGAGCACGTTGTGCTCAGGTGAGCTAAAAAAGATCATAGCACAATGTACAACAATTAATTAAAATTTGAACAATAAACTGCTTTTACCGAATCCTCTGCCACCACCCCTATCACCACCACGGCCCCTTCCTCCACCACGACCTTTTGGTTGTTCTAAAAACCTTGCCAGCGGCAACAATTTGTATGGGTCAATATAAAACTGAAATATAAATAATACGAATATTAGATCTTTAAAAGAAAACATGTGAAGGGGAAAATATACAAATTAAAAGTTTAGCAGTGACTGGTATCAAAAGAATATTTTGAGATGCGTTTTCATAAAGCTTTATACTTAAAGTAAAAAAATGGCAAGACAAAAATGTGGCAAACGCTTTAAGTTGGATTTAGTCCAGGTTGGAATAAAATGTATTGAAGTTTCTATTCAGTATGCAAAAGAGATTACATGTACTTTTATTATAAGCTAATGAGACCATATTGTTCAGAGTAGCAGGTTCACAAAGTTTTGCAGTGGACCAGTAAATGACCACACATGTACAATTACTTAACAAGAGGGCCAAGATGGCCCTAATTCGCTCACCTAAGAGGTGTCGGTTAATTCAATCTTTACCAAATTCAATCTTGACCTAGATATTGTCGAGACAAACATCCTGGTCAAGTTTCATCATTATTTCATCTACGTGTCATGGTCAATGTACCTATGAAGTTCCATGATATTAGGCGTAAGCATTCTTGAGTTATCATCCGGAAACCATTTTTCCAAGTTGAGTCACTGTGACCTTGACAGCCATTGTGTGAATACGTTTTTTGGCACAGTGAGCTTGACCTTTGACCTAGTGACCTGATAATCAATAGGGGTCATCTGCAAGTCATGATCAATATACCTTTGACGTTTCATGAACCTAGGCATAAGCTTTCTTGAGTTATCATCCAGAAACCATTTTACTATTTCAGGTCACCGTGACCTTGACCTTTGTCCTAGTGACCTGAAAATGGAAAGGGGTCATCTGAGAGTCATGATCATTGTACCTATGAAGTTTCATGATCCTAGGCATAAGCGTTCTTGAGATATCATCTGGAAACCATTTTACTATTTCGGGTCACCATTACCTTGACCTTTGACCTAGTGACCTGAAAATCAAAACTGGTCATCTTCGAGTCGTGATCAATGTACCTATGAAGTTTCATGATCCTAGGCATAAGCCTTCTTGCGTTATCATCTGGAAACCATTTTACTATTTCAGATCACCGTGACCTTGACCTTTGACCTAGTGACCTGAAAATCAATAGGGGTCATCAGCGAGTCATGTTCAATGTACCTATGAAGTTTCATGATCCTAGGCCTAAGTGTTCTTGAGTTATCATCCTGAAACCATTTTATTATTTCGGGTCAGGGTCACCTAGTGACCTGAAAATCAATCGGGGTCATCTGCGAGTCATGATCAATGTATCTATGAAGTTTAATGATCCTAGGCATAAGCGTTCTTGAGTTATCATCCGGAAACCATTTTACTATTTCGGGTCATCGTGACCTTGACATTTGACCTAGTGATCTGAAAATCAATAGGGGTCATCTGCGAGTCATGATCAATATACCTATGAAGTTTCATGATCCTAGGCATAAGCGTTCTTGAGGCATCATCTGGAAACCATTTTACTATTTCGGGTCACCGTGACCTTGACCTTTGACCTAGTGACCTGAAAATCTATACGGGTCATCTTCGAGTCATGATCAATGTACCTATGAAGTTTCATGATCCTAGGCATAAGCATTCTTGATTTATCATCTGGAAACCATTTTACTATTTCAGGTCGCCGTGACCTTGACCTTTGACCTAGTGACCTGAAAATCGTTAGAGGTCATCTGCGAGTCATGTTCAATGTACCTATGAAGTTTCATGATCCTAGGCATAAGCGTTCTTGAGTTATCTTCCAGAAACCATTTTACTATTTCGGGTCATGGTGACCCTGACCTTTGACCTAGTGACCTAAAAATCAATAGGGGTCATCTGCCAGTCATGATCAATGTACCTATGAAGTTTCATGAACCTAGGAATAAGCGTTCTTGAGTTATCATCCAGAAACCATTTTACAATTTCAGGTCACCGTGACCTTGACCTAGTGACCTGAAAATCAATAGGGGTCATCTGCGAGTCATGATCATTGTACCTATGAAGTTTCATGATCCTAGGCATAAGCGTTCTTGAGTTATCATCTGGAAATCATTTTACTATTTGGGTCACCGTGACCTTGACCTTTGACCTAGTGACCTGAAAATCAATACGGGTCATCTTCGAGTCATGATCAATGTACCTATGAAGTTTTATAATCCTAGGCATAAGCCTTCTTGAGTTATCATCTGGAAACCATTTTACTATTTCAGGTCACGTGACCTTGACCTTTGACCTAGTGACCTGAAAATCAATAGGGGTCATCTGCCAGTCATGTTCAATGTACCCATGAAGTTTCATGATCCTAGGCCTAAGCTTTCTTGAGTTATCATCCGGAAACCATTTTACTATTTCGGGTCATGGTGACCCTTACCTTTGACCTAGTGACCTGAAAATCAATAGGGGTCATCTGCGAGTCATGGTCAATGTATCTATGAAGTTTCATGATCCTAGGTATAAGCGTTCTTGAGTTATCATCCGGAAACCATTTTACTATTTCGGGTCATCGTGACCTTGACCTTTGACCTAGTGACCTGAAAATCAATAGGGGTCATCTGGGAGTCATGATCAATGTACCTATGAAGTTTCATGATCCATTGTAAAGCGCTCTTGAGTTATCATCTGGAAACCATCTGGTGGACGGACAGACCGACATGAGCAAAACAATATACCCCCTCTTCTTCGAAAGGGGGGGGGCTTAATGAGAAAAATTTATCCCCTCCCAGCAGCCATGTTATTCAACTGACCGGAACCATTTTTAAACTCAACTCTCGTATCAAGGAAACAAATGTTCTGAGCAAATTTCATGAAAATTGGGCCAAATAATTATGTGACTTCTACTGTGTTCACATGTTTTCACTATATACATATAGAGAAAATGCCCCGCCCACTGGCGGCCATGTTTTTTCACCGATCCCGACCATTTTCAAACTTGTCCGAGATATCAATAAAACCAATGTTTTGACCATTTTTCATGATGATCGGGCAAAAATTTTGACTTCTAGAGTGTTTACAAGGTTTCTCTATAGCCATATACGGAAAACTGCCACTATATACATATAGAGAACAAGGGACAAAATTGTCACAAAACCAGGTTTTCATTGTGAAAAAAAAAAATCTGATAAAGGGAAAAAACTCAAACTGAACTTTTGAAATGAACAAACAAAATAAACCCCCTTGGTAAGTTTGTTTTTTTTTTAAATCTATTTTTAGTCGTGGCGACCTTGACATTGGAGATATTGACGTGATTCTTTCGTGCGACATACCGTCCCATGATGGTGAACAAATGTGCCAAATGATTTTAAAATCTCACAATGAATGACATAGTTATGGCCAGGACAAGCTCATTTATGGCCATTTTTGACCTTTGAACTCAAAGTGTGACCTTGACCTTGGAGATATCGACGTAATTATTTCGCGCGACACACCGTCCAATGATGGTGAACAAATGTGCCAAATGATTTTAAAATCTGACAATGAACGACATAGTTATGGCCCGGACAAGCTTGTTCCGCCCGCCCGCCAGCCAGCCCGCCAGCCAGCCAGCCAGCCAGCCCGCCCGCATTCGCCAATCTAATAACCAGTTTTTTCCTTCGGAAAACCTGGTTAAAAATGCCCAGCACACTGTCGGCCATGTTTTTTCACCGATCTCGGCCATTTTCAAACTTGTCCGAGACATCAATTGAACCAATGTTTTGACCAACTTTCATGATGATTGGGCAAAAATTGTGACTTCTAGAGTGTTTACAAGGTTTCTCTATAGCCAAATAAGAAAAACTGCCCCGCCCACTGGCGGCCATGTTTTTCAATGGATCGGAACCACTTTTGAACTCAACCAAGATATTATTAAGACAAACATTTTGACAAAGTAACATGAAGATTGGACATGAAATGTGACTTCTACAGTGTTTACAAGGTTTTTCTTTTTTTTGACCTAGTGACCTAGTTTTTGACCCAACACATCGGCCGAGATTTCATTGGGACAAAGCTTCTGACCAAGTTTCATGAAGATGGGACAAGAAATGTGGCCTATAGAGTGTTTACGAGCAAATGTCAACGGACGGACGGAGGGACATACGACCGACAAAGACCGGTCACAAAAGCTCACCTGAGCAATCAGGTGAGCTAAAAAAAAAATTGGGGAGGGGGAAGGTTGGGGGGGGGGAAGGGGTTCTAGGTAGGGGCGTGGGGTATTGTTTGGTTGGAATCCATTGTGGTATTCAGGTAAGTGTTGTTTTGTGAAAGTAATAATAAAATGTGATCAAAAATAAAGAAGTTATGGAAATTTAAGCAAAATGTTCAATTATACAAGTGTAAAAGGGGCCATAAGTATGTCAAAATGCTTGATACAGTGGTATGCTCTTGTTTATAAGTTGGGGTCATGTTGGTAAACAAGAAGGCATAATATAAAAGAAATATGTCAAAGGATATAAGAAATATTTGGGGTTGTACACAAACTTCAACATTTATCAATAATATGCATATTCTAAGTATATAAGGGGCAATAATTCTGTCAAAATGCTTGATAAAGCTGTCTGCTCTTGTGTATAGGTTGGGGTCATGATGGTTAACAAGTATGCAAAATATGAAAGCAATATGCCAAGGGACATTGAAAATAGTTGGGGTAGTACGCAAACTTTAACATTTGCTGCATATTGTAAGTGGAAAAGGGGCCATAATTGTGACAAAATGCTTGATAGAGTTGTCTGCTCTTGTTTATAGGTTGGGGTCATGTTGGTAAACAAGTATGCAAAATATGAAAGCAATATGTCAAGGGACAAAGAAAATATTTGGGGTATTACGAAAACTTTAACATTTGCACGCTAACGCAGACGCAGATGCTATAACGCCGGGGTGAGGAGAATAGCTCCACTATATATATTTTATATACAATAGTGGAGCTAAAAATGATATGAAACATACAAAACTGAAACACATACTCTATTTTAAACTCAAACCATCATTTTGTGCAATGAAGCAGACCCTTTTGAATGATTGTGGATGAAAGACCATTTAACCCCAGCCAGGGGCATAATTTGAGCAAACTTTGTAGAGGACTACTATATCTCACTACATGTACATACCAAATATGGTAGCCCTAGGTCCTAGAGATAACACATTCAAGAATATTTTAAAAGTTTTCAAAAAGCAAGGGGTGTTTGTAAAACATGCATGCCCCCCATATGGGCTGTCCGTTGTAGTGGCAGCCATTGTGTGAATACGTTTTTTGTCACTGTGACCTTGACCTTTGACCTAGTGACCTGAAAATCAATAGGGGTCATCTGTGAGTCATGTTCAATGTACCTATGAAGTGTCATGATCCTAGGCAAAAGCGTTCTTGAGTTTTCATCCGGAAACAATTTTTCTGTTTCGGGTCACTGTGACCTTGACCTTTGACCTAGTGACCTCAAAATCAATATGGGTCATCTGCGAGTCATGATCAATGTACCTATGAAGTTTCATGATCCTAGGCCTAAGCAATGAAAAATTCGGCTAAACATTACGGGCATTAAACAGACTTTCTCTAGTAGACATCATTTATTAAAATATAACTGACCTGAAATTCTGTAACAAACTTATAAACAAGAAACCGTCAGAGACAAGTGATGCTCCCCTGAAGTTTTTTTGGTCACAATATTGCACTATATATTCAGATAAAAGGAAACGTCTTGAGGGCACAGTAGTTCGGGGGACAATAAATTTTTTCTAGAAAATTTCAAAGGGCCATAACTCTGTGAAAAAGCATCCGACCCGAACCGGCTGATAATATGCATATCTTCTCTTAGTAGTGGAGCTTCCCATAAAGTTTAATTGAATTCCGGTCATAAGTTGCTGATAAAAAATCCCGGACGAAAATTGTGCACTGACAGACGGACACACGCACGGACAGACGAAGCGGCGACTATATGCTCCCCACCAAAATATTTGGGGGAGCATAATAACAAGTACTTACTTTCTGATCTTTTGAGAAAGAACTGGGCTTCATGTTTTCAGACAGTTTTATGGAGAAATACTGTTATTGGTTAAAGAAAATAGTGACAAAGGTAACATTCTTCACAATAATTTAGTTTCTAGTCATCTACCCACATTGCCTTGCTTGGTATTTATAACAAATGTATCTAATTGATGGCATTCATAACAAATGTATCTAACTGAAAGTCCATTAGTAGTTGTTTTTTTCAAGTTTAAATAGTAACTTCTAAGGACGTTATTATCTAATTAGAGCATGTCTCGAGGCAAAGTCCATTAGTAGGTTTCTTTCAAGTGTTAACATTGACTTAATAGAGGACTCAAATTTCCCTTGAGGGGATGCTCTTATTTATTTATTATTAAATTATTATTCAAAACAACGAACACAACCACCATTAATTCTTGCAAAAACTCCATACAGTGACTTAACATTTTGAAACATCAGACAATCATTCTGAATACATGTATATTGAGGATAATTAAATGTTTCATCTAAGAGCCACAAGGGAGGATTTTAAACAATGGAAAACTGTTAATACATTCATAAAATTGTTGGGTCAAATAGAATTACAATACATTTATGAAAACATTGTAAACACAATTGCATGAAGTGTAACTAAGGTAACACAAGAAATGTTAATAAACAGTTACAAATCTTATCAAATCTTATCACCAAGGATACAAAGTCCTGAATTTGTCCAAAGATCTCGTCCACTTTGCCAATCTGTTGTTTGTTTTCCAGGAATATTGGTGCATTAAAATATGGCACTTTTTCATTAGTTGCCTTACATACAAGATCATCTTCGCATGTGTGAGACAAGTTACCCATTACTGAAAAAATACAAACATATTAGCTGAAACAAGGATATTGTCAATCAATATGGTCCCCTACCGGCTCCACCATTGTCAGGAATTCCACCATTATCAGATTTAAAAAAAAATTGGGTTGCCATAGCAACCACAATTTTTGACGTTGGAACAAAATGAAATGACGTGCATAATGTCCATATTGCCATTTATACATGTTGCAGGTTTCATGAAAAAATATTAAGAACTTTTAAAGTTATCGCAGGATCCAGAAAAACACCATTTTCAGCAGTATTTCTAGTCTATTTGTTGCCATAGCATCCAGAATTTTTGACGTAGGAACAAAATGAAATGACATACATAATGTCCATATTGCCATCTATCCATGTTTAAAGTTTTATGAAAAAATATTAAGAACTTTTTAAGTTATCGCAGGATCCAGAAAAGTGTGACAGAAAGACTCACAGGCTCACAGACAGACAGACACACAGAGCGCAAACCATAAGTCCCCTCCGGTGAAACCGGTAGGGGACAATAAAGCAAACACATAAAACAATTCAATATTGAATGTCTTTCAAATAAACATCTTCCAGATGAAATTGCAAACAATGACAAATCAACTGCAATCTTGTATGATTTGTTAAAAAAAATGCTGGTTTTATAATTTTCTTCATCTAGTCATGACTGAATAATTACTAACAGTGGAATGATTATGCTTACAATACACATACAGAGAAGACATAATCTTGCTTTGGTATCACTTACCAACTACTTGTTCTGGGGGACCCTGGTCAAAACTTTTGTTGAAACCCCCACGTCCACCTGCAATAGGCAACATACTTAAACATCATGTGTGATGCATATAATGGAACTATCATAAAACCTGATATCGCTGAATGTATAACGGGCTCCATAAAAAGACTGGGAGTTCTCCCTGGATTATTTGTTACAGAAGTTAAGTGTACCTCCTCCTCTTCCTCTATCCCCGAAGCCTCTGCCCCCAAATCCTCTCCCTCCACGGTCACCGCCCCCCTCTGCCACCCCTATCACCTCCTCTGCCCCCTCGGAATCCACCACCACGGTCACCAAAACCCATGGCCTGCTCAACAAATCTGCATTGTAAAATAAAACAGTATAAATGGAATTGTGCAGATATAAAACAAGAGCACCGCCTTGCGGGTGCAGACTGCTCATCTATTTTTCTTTTTAAAGGTGAAGGGACCTATCTCAATTTCAATCACAAAGGAGGGAGGGTTGGAGTGGAGGGGGGTGTATAGTGTGGGGTGTGGTCATTTATTACATTATCTTCCAAAAATGCAAACAAAATGAAAAAAAAAAAAAATTGGGGGGGGGGGGTGGGGGTTGTTGGGTGGGATGGTTGGACGGTATTTTAAAAATAAAATAATAAAAAACAATATTTGTGTTTTTTAACCATGTTTCAAAAAAAAATTATTTGTGTTTTTTAACCATTTTTAAAAAAATCAAGAAATGTGTTTGTCAGAAACACTATGTCCCCTTCTGCGCCGCTTTGATTTAGTTTTTTTGACCTTTGACCTTGAAGGATGACCTTGACCTTTTACCACTCAAAATGTGCAGCTCCATGAGATACACATGCATGCCAAATATGAAGTTGCTATCTTCAATATAGAAAAAGTTATTGCAAAATGTTAAAATTGGCACAAACAGACAGACAGACCAACAGACAGGGCAAAAACAATATGTCCCCCACTATAGTGTTTTTCTATTATTTGACCTAGTGACCTAGTTTGTTACCAAAGTTTTTTACCTAGTTTTTGACCCCAGATGATCCAAATACAATCCCAACCCAGATTTCATCAAGATAAACATTCTAACCAAATTTCATTAAGATTGGATGAAAACTGTGACCTCTACTGTCTACACAAACAAATTGTTGACGGACACACGCACGCACACACCCACATACGGACGCCGGACATCACACGGTCACATAAGCATAAAAATGTGACTTCCATAGTGTTCAATCACAAGGTTTGACCAAAACCATTTTTGAACTCAACTCTTGTATCAAAGAAACAAATGTTCTGACCAAATTTCATGAAAATTGGGCCAAAAATGTGACTTCTAGAGTGTTAACGTTTTCACTATATACATATAAAGAAAAATGCCCCGCCCACTGGCGGCCATGTTTTATCACCGATCCTAGCAATTGTAAAACTCGTCCAAGATATCAATAAAACCAAAGTTTTGACTAACTTTCATGATGATTGGGCAAAAATTGTGATTTTAGAGTGTTTACAAGGTTTCTCTATAGCCAAATAGGGAAAACTGCCACTATACATATAAAGAAAAATGCCCCACCCACTGGCGGCCATGTTTTTTCACCGATCTGGACCAATTACGAACATGTCTGAGATATCAATAAAACCAATGTTTTGACCAACTTTCATGATGATTGGACAAAAATTGTGACTTCTAGAGTGTTTACAAGGTTTCTCTTTAGCCAAAGAGGGAAAACTGCCACTATATACATATAGAGAACAAGAAATGTGTTTGTCAGAAACATTTAAGTCCCCTTCTGTGCCGCTTTGATTTAGTTTGTTTTACCTTTGATCTTGACCTTTTACCACTAAAAATGTGCAGCTCCATGAAAAACACATGCATGCCAAATATGAAGTTGCTATCTTCAATATAGCAAAAGTTATTGCAAAATGTTAAAGATGGCACAAACAAACAGACAGATAGACCAACAGACAGGGCAAAAACAATATGTCCCCCACTATAGTGGTGGGGGACATAATTCACCCACTATAGTGGTGAGGGACATAAAAAGGTAAAACAAAATAGTTTTTGGGAGGTGGGGGAATTCTGGGGTGGGGCGTGTGGGGAAGGTTTGGGTAGAGTCCATTGTGGTATGTCAGGTAAGTGTTGTTATGTCAAAGTATGAATCAAATCTGATCCTAAATAAAGAACTTATGGCAATTTGAGCAAAATTTATTAATTTGACCATGAGATTCAAGGTCGTTCAAAGGTCAAGGTCAAATTCAACTTGCCAGGTACAGTACCCTAATGATACTAAGAAAGTATTTGAAGTTTGAAAGCAATATCCTTGATACTTTAGAAGTTAAGTGCATCTAAACACACAATTCAACAAAATATTCAAAGTCAAAAAAGGGCCATAATTCCATTAAAATGCCAACCAGAGTTATGCAACTTGTCCTGTACATTCCCCTTATGCTAGTTAGCGAGTGTTCCAAGTCTGAAAGCAATAGCTATGATACTTTAGGAGTAAAATGGATCAAAACACAAAACTTAACCAAATGTTCAGTATTCTAAGTACAACAGGGGCCATAATTCTGTCAAAATGCCAGTCAGAGTTACATAACTTTGCCTGCACAGCCCCCTTATGAAAGTAAGTGTTTGCAAGTATGAAAGCAATAGCTTTGATGCTTTAAGAATAAAGTGGACCTTAACACAAAACTTAACCAAATTTTCAATTTTCTAAGTATAAAAAGGGAACATAATTATGTCAAAATGCCAGCCAGAGTTATCTAACTTTGCCTGCCCAGTCCCCTCATGATAGTAAGTTATTTTAACAAGTTTGAATGCAATAACTTTGATACTTTATGAAACAAGAGATGTGTTTGTCAGAAACACCCCCCCCCCCCAAAAAAAAATAAATAAATATTTTTTTAATAGAACGATGTGTCTCATAATTATTATATCTCAATTCTATTTCAATTTAATTTTTGCAAACATACTTAATTATGAAAAATGCAATGAATATAGTGCAAACATGTTAATGTAATGATGAGAGAGTAAGTAAAAAAGTCCCCCAAAATGGGAAACGCCGCGAAAATTCCCCCTCCTAAGGGCTGCGGACCCCTTCCCCCAAAGTAGTGTGAAGGCGCTGCTATGTTCAATATTTCAAAAGTTATTGCAAAACTTTACTGTTAGGTTAAAGTTTTGGAGCAGAATGACAGACAGACAGACAGACAGGCCAAAAACAATATACACCCGATCTATCGATCTGGGGGCACAAAACTTAACCAAATTTTCAATTTTCTAAGTATAAAAAGGGCACATAATTCTGTCAAAATGCCAGTCAGTTATATAACTTTGCCTGCACAGTCCCCTTATGACAGTTAGTAAGTGTTGCAAGCATGAAAGCAATAGCTTTGATACTTAAGGAATAAAATGGACCAAAACACAAAACTTAACCACAATGCTCAATTTTCTAAGTATAAAAAAGGGCACATAATTTTGTCAAAATGCACGCCAGAGTTATCTAATTTTGCCTGCCCAGTCCCCTCATGATAGTTAGTAAGTGTACCAAGTTTGAATGCAATAGCATGGATACTTGAGAAAAGTGGACCTAAACGCAAAACTTAACCGGACGCCGACGCCAAGGTGATGACAATAGCTCTTTTTTTTTTTTTAAATAGATGAGCTAATAATATATATATATAGGAACTGGCACGAGTTGTCATATCATACCATATTTTATTAAACAAGTTCAGGAATTTTGTTAGTAAGCGAGCCTTAGGCGAGCTTACTAACAAATTTCCTGGACGAGTGTAATAAAACAAGGGCTGTTTGTAAAACATGCATGCCCCCCTATATGGGCTATAAGTTATAGTAGCAGCCATTGTGTGAATACGTTTTTTGTCACTGTGAACGGTGGTGGTGGTGGTAGTAGTAGTAGTAGTAGTAGTAGTAGTAGTAGTAGAGTAGTAGTAGTAGTAGTAGTAGTTGTAGTAGTAGTAGTAGTAGTAGTAGACGTAGTAGTAGTAGAAGCAGCAGCAGTAGAAGCAGCAGCAGTAGCAGCAGCAGCTGCAGCAGCAGCAGCAGTAGTAGTAGTAGTAGTAGTGGTAGTAGTATGCATTACAAAAATGCAGTTAGCCTTACATTTGGTAAAATTTAAATATATTTCAAGGGAGGCAAATGCTGTAACAATAAATTTAAACTTATTGCATTTGTTTCCCCTGTATATAAGAAAGATATAATAGTGTATTACCTCCCCTGTCCTGCTTATATTTATATTGATTAACAAAATTAAACATTAACACAATATTTAATATACAAAATATACAAAAAATCTCATATTCTGATAATATTTTTACTGATCCACTGTATTTTACTAAAAGAATGATGTTTCATTGGACTGATAATTATAGATTTAGGATTACAGACCAGTTGCTTCAGTAATATTGTTCAGAGTGTGCCCTGTTGGCCGTGTATGCATTCTTGAGTTATCATTCAAAAACCATTTTACTATTTTGAGTCACCGTGACCTTGACCTTTGACCTAGTGACCTCAAAATCTGTAGGGGTCATCTGCGAGTCATGATCGATGTACCTATGAAGTTTCATGATCCTAGGCCCAAGCGTTCTTGAGTTATCGCATGACAACCACCTGGTGGACCAACCGACCGACCGACCTACCGACTGACCGACATGAGCAAAGCAATATACCCCCTCTTCTTTGAAGGGGGGCATAATACTGAATGATATGACAACGAGTGTCAGATCTTTTTTATCACATGCTTTTAATTGAGCAAATTAAATAAATATTTACGCAAACATAATGATAATTCCCAAATGTTGTTTACATTTCGTGACGTCATCTGACGTTCCGTCATTTCAGCAAAATAACAAAATGCGATTGGTCAATAAACGCAAACTAAACCAATGAAAACGCTTAAAAATGTTGTATAACACATGTGTAATATAAAAATATGTAATGGTTGTATTACATGGGAAACAGGGAAAAGCATGTGATAATAACATATATGAACAGGAGCCATTGGCCGATACATTTCTGCTGTGTACCTTGATTACTTTGAGAAAACTTTTGTCCTCTTTTACAAGCAGTACTGAGAGAAGAATCAGTGTTGTTGATTTTTTTTATCATTTTGGGAATGGGGCGGGGTCCCTTTAGATTAGGAAAATTTGTGGTGTTTTGAAAATTGGGAAATAAGTGTTTTTGTTTTTCTGCTAAAAATGCTTTAAAATTTAGAAGTGTTTTCAGTATTATATTACCTAAGGTTTAACTTATATAGCTGGATGGGAAATAAACAAACTATTTTGGGGGGAAAACCTTCAATTGGGATTTTTTGGTCCCATTTGGGAAATAATATGTACTTTTTTACATTGGGAATGGGGCCCCGACCTGCCGCCCAATAATGGACCCGATTTTGAATGAAGAAAAACAAACATTTTGGCTAGATCTATAAGCTTAATGAAATAAAAAAATATAAACAAGGGCTGTTTGTAAAACATGCATGCCCGCCATATAGGCTGTCCGTTGTAGTGGCAGCCATTGTGTGAATACGTTTTTTGTCACTGTGACCTTGAACTTTGACCTAGTGACCTGAAAATCAATAGGGGTCATCTGCAAATCATGATCAATGTATATATGAAGTTTCATGATCCTAGGCGTATGCGTTCTTGAGTAATCATTCGAAAACCATTTTACTGTTTCGGGTCACCGTGACCTTGACCTTTGACCTAGTGACCTCAAAATCAATAGGGGTCATCTGCGAGTCATGATCTATCTAACGATGAAGTTTCATGATCCTAGGCGTATGCGTTCTGGAGTTATCATCCGGAAACCATTTTACTATTTAGGGTCATGGTAACCTTGACCTTTGACCGTGTGACCTCAAAATCAATAGGGGTCATCTGCGAGTCATGATCAATCTACCTATGAAGTTTCATGATCCTAGGCGTTTGCGTTCTTGAGTTATCATCTGAAAATCATTTAACTATTTCGGGTCACCGTGACCTTGACTTTGTGACCTCAAAATCAACAGGGGTCATCTGCGAGTCATGATCAATCTACCTATGAAGTTTCATGATCCTAGGCGTATGCGTTCTTGAGTTATCATCCGAAAACCATTTAACTATTTCGGGTCACCGTGACCTTGACCTTTGACCTAGTGACCTCAAAATCAATAGGGGTCATCTGCGAGTCATGATCTATCTAACGTTGATGTTTCATAATCCTAGGCGTATGCGTTCATGAGTTATCATCCGGAAACCATTTTACTATTTAGGGTCACCTTGACCTTGACCTTTGACCTAGTGACCTGAAAATCAATAGGGGTCATATGCGAGTCATGATCAATCTACCTATGAAGTTTCATGATCCTAGCCCCAAGCGTTCTTGAGTTATCATCCGGAAACCACCTGGTGGACGACGGACCGACCGACCAACCGACATGAGCAAAGCAATATACCCCATCTTCTTTGATCGGGGGCATAATAATAATAACGTACTGAGTTCCAATGAATTACAATATTTACCTGTTTTTGTTGCATTTTTGATCA
Organism: Dreissena polymorpha; assembly: GCF_020536995.1. NCBI lineage: Eukaryota > Metazoa > Mollusca > Bivalvia > Myida > Dreissenidae > Dreissena > Dreissena polymorpha. Next base: position 131,355,937 of record NC_068356.1, on the reverse strand, counting down.
GCGAAACAATGGTGACTGTGTCAAAACTTTTTACGTAATGACTGCATCATGGGGAAACGTTCTATCACGTGTTTTCAAGCGATCTCTATAAACACGACTAAAGAAGAACCCACAACTCAACAAGAATCATGCCTAATTTGGGTTTAAAAATAACAATAACATAATTTTAAAATTCGCAACCCCTTGTTGCAAACAAAAAATCATATAAAATGGTATTCAATGTAATCCGATAAAATAAGCAGAAAATGCTTTCTTAAACCCGAAATATTATTCCTGCACTCATTCAGTGATTTTTTTGCCTGAAATTACCGCAGATATTCGGCTGCTTCCCAGTTGCAAAAATCGACATTTTTTTCCCAAAAATCGGATCAAAATTTCCCAAAAAAGGACCAAATTTTCCCAATAAACCCAATATCATTACAATGTCATTTAGCTTTAATGTTGTAGAACAAGTGCCGATCAAGCTTGTCGAGTCGTCGCCAAAAGACACCTGACTTACGTATAGGTTCGCGAATGTAGCCAAATATTTACGATTTTACATTGCCACTCATCTCTTTCTATATTGCGGAGAATACCGACGATAGTTGATGTATCGGGATTGAGCACGCCTGCTTTTACACACGTCCAAGATGGCGGCAAGCAGATGAGAAATTTCGATGAAAGGCAAAAATGATAAATAACATGCGAATAAACACAGATATCATATGGTTATTAGGGAATTATTTAATGCTTGTGTCAATTAACGCAAAATACTACGTTTGAGATTTAAATATATTTATTCGAAATCTGCAAAGTGAAGATGCGTCATGGAAACAAGTGTTGCCGTTGGAAAATTTGAGTTCAGTCTATTCACAAAGTTAAAGCATTTACGATGAGTATCGTTCGAAAATGGAAAGAGACAAACATGATTTGATTTATGTTAGTGGATCTGTGTATAATCAGATTCATATGCATATTCTGCTTTATTATGTTTGTCACGCTATACAGTTTACTGAAATAGCATTGAACTGAGGTTGTCCAGTGCAAGATATTGAAAGGTAAACAAATTAAATATATTATTATAACTCCATTTAATACAGCATTAACACAACAAGAACACTAAAGCGTGTTTGTTGATATTTGTTAATGTTTTCCCCATATGAAGAATAATTAATAAATACTGAATTAAATTAATACTCTTAAAGGGGTTATATTCAATTGGTGAATTTAAGAATCTATAGATTATTGCAAGTTTAATATGGATGGGAAAGGATATTAACCTAATATTGTCTTCATTGTAAGAAGACATTAAAGCAGCACTTTATAATATAAAATTGCTGTCAAACATGCACTTAAAAACACAAAAATTTTAATTCTGTTACGTACAGTGTTTTTTTTCACAAATAAGGGAATGGTGGCGGGGCCCGTCCAAAGGGGAAAAACGCGTCGTTTTTTAGGAAAAGGGGAAAATTGAAAATTCATTCTTTTATATGTTATGAAATTTATTATATGAATACACATGTATGTATGAATGTTATATTCACAGCTGAATTTCTCTGTCCTTTCTCTAAAATATATCCAAATGTTTTTTCAACATTAGTTTCAGACAGTTTAGCCTTCATGCACACTCAGTTTTCCTAGCCATTTTGAGTCTAATTGGGACTTTCTAATCGATAAAATGGCAAATGTGAGCATTTTTTAATCAATAAAATGGACCAAATTGGAATGTTTTTATCATCAAATATTGACACAATATATGCAGATACATCAGGCCTTTTCCTGGCCATTTTGGGAAAAGCATGAAATTCATATGAAAAGTACACTGATTTGGGAAATACTAATTTAATGTAACTCTTTATAATAATTCAAAATCATATTATATTATTAATTTGTTATATACTTTGTTAGTTGTTATGAAAAAAATATTTATTATAAGAGATTTTTCAAAAAACACACACACAAATTTTTTTATTTTTTTTTAAATTCTGGAGGGGATTTTTTTCTACATAATCAGGGAAAAATATATACTCTTTTTTGAGGGGAATGGGGCCGAATATCAACCCCGAACTTGCCATAAAAAAAACACTGACGTATAATTATATTTATAATGCATAATGTTTCCCAATTTCATAGTTTATCGCGCTATTTTTCCCAATTTCATGGTTTATCGCGCTAATTTTCCCAATCCAAATGGCACAGGCTGTAACAAATAAAAGCAAAAAAATCACTGTCATTTGTCATAAATTTCTTATGCTTTAAAAAAATCCTTGGTTCATACTACCGGGCCATAATGTCTGGAGTAGTTGCAATAATTCAATTCTCACCTAAAGGGTTGCTGAGAGTTGCAATGCGCCGTCTATTGTTCAAATGTGCAAAATTTGATCACCACTGCAAGCAGTGCAAGGGCTAAGGAACAATGATACTGCCCAAACTTATCTACGTTTAACTGCCTAAAACACACTCATGCAAATTGTACCATTAAATCAAGAAATACCTTCTTTAATTAATTTGTTATTCTTTTGTACGCTCTATCCACCATATTGGATAAATGTGGAATTGTTGCAGACTTAAAGTGTCACTATTGGTTAGGTTGCAGTAGACCAATCTTTTGCACATCGTTATTTGCCTAAGTCGATAACACATTTCGAATATTTACAATGTTCCAAATTTCAACATAAAAATGTCAACAATAATAGTGTGTTGAACCATTGATGTTTTTATTAAGGATCCATGCAAAGGATAACATCCGTAGGTTGCCTTTCAGGTATATTTAAGGTGTTTTTGAAGTTTATTCATTGCTTTCCTTTATTGGTCACTAAAGACATATGTTTAGTAATGCGCACTGATCAGCTACGTAGAAATGCGGTTGTGTTTATGAAGGGGAGCACATGGACTCCTAGGGCCGCAGGGCCCTTAATTTATCAAATCTGCAGAAGAATTTCGGCCGCAGTCCCCCACCTGAAAAGTGTACTTTTTTTCCCCTTTTGGGGGAAAAAATATGATTATTACACTACCTCTAGCGCGATTTCTGCCATCAACATCGCATCAGGGTTATTCAGACCAGAGTGGACAATTACTATCTCACCGCGATACACCATTGAACACAGTGATTTTGCCGTGGCGAATTGCGGTGTCAGTCTCGGCGTTATCGGGAAATTTATCTTACAGTGGACCACCATGATCGCGGTGGACCACCGCGGCCTCGGTGGTTCGCGGTGAAATACAGGTAAATGTGAATGAACATGTATATTTCGATATTGCAGACCGTATAATTTTGGCAAAGTTCTAGAATATTTTGTTACATTTGTATGTACATTTCGTCTACTGAATGTAATAACTAGGGTAACTGACATTTTGTGAATTGTTCAGGAAAGCATATTTTCAGACATTTTCCAAAATACAGTAAGAGCACTTACGTTATTTTTTGCCCTCAAAATATTTCAGTGTTGAAATTATGATAACTGCTCCTTTCTTAAATTTTGATTGTTTTAAAAAAGACATATCACTTTGGAGTTTTGTTTCGTTTTTCAAGTGTTATTATAATACTAATCAGACAATTTGAATACGGAAAAATGTTTATTATTTTAATTAAACATCTTTTTGCTTCTCCTGAAAATTTAACAAAATGTCAGTTACGCTACTTTTTACATTCAGAAAATGACATGCATTTGTTATGTCAATTTCGAAAATTCGATAAAAACATTATTTTTACCAAAAAGGTTGACTTAATATTTTAACAGTTGATGTATGTCACCTTAATAAACACAAAAATGGAAAAAAGTAAAAATGTATAAAAATGTCAGTTACATGACTTATTACATTCAGTAGGCGATTTGTTAATTGCAATAATCCAACTCCCTCCGGGTCCTGGGAGTTGCAACTGGTTTCACGATTTACCATAGCAATTTTACCGCCTAGATTCCGGGCGCTGATATATTGGTAAAATTAGCAACTCTTAACTATTTTCTGGCATGAATTAACACAAATAGATCGTCAATATATCTATAATGAGCAAATTAAGATAACTTACATGATATGGTGTGCTTGCAGAAGAAAGATTTTAAACACGTCAACCGTAAATGTAAATGTCAACTTGTGAAACAGTTTTTATTAACCAAAAGACAAATTAAAGGAACGCACGCGGTGTGTTTACAACAACATGTACCAACAAGAGCACCGCCTTGCGGGTGCAGACCGCTCATCTATTTTCTTTTTAAAGGTGAAGGGACTCTCATTTTCAATCACAAAGGAGGGAGGAGTGGAGTGAAGAGGGGTGTATAGTGTGGGGTTGTGGACATTTATTACATTATCTTCCAAAAAAGCGAAAAAAAAAAAAAAAAAAAAAAATCGGGGGGGGGGGGGGGGGGGGGGGGGGGGGGTTTGGGTGCGATGGTTGGACGGTATTTCAAACATAACCGTTTTCAAAAAAAATGGGGGGGTATAGTGTGAGGGTGTGGTGATAATTTGTGAGATGATCTTTAAAAAAAAAAAAAAAAAAAAATCAAAAAAAAAATTGGGGGGGGGGGTGGGGTGGGGGGGGGGGGGGGGGGTATAGTGTGAGGGTGTGTGGTGGTCATTTGTGAGATGATCTTAAAAAAAAAAAAAAAAAAAAAAAAAATTAGGGGGGGGGGGAGGGGGGAGGGGGGGAGGGCACGGGGGATGGTTTGGGTGAAGTCTATTGTGTCATGTCAGGTAAGAGTAGTTTCATCAAAGTATCAATCAAATCTAATCATAAATAAAGAAGTTATGGCAATTTTAGCAAAATTTAATCATTTGACCTTGAGAGTCAAGGTCATTCAAAGGTCAAAGTAAAATTCAAGTTGCCAGGTACAGTAACCTCATGATAGCATGTAAGTATTTGAAGTTTGAAAGCAATAGCCTTGATACTTCCAGTGGATCGAAACACAAAATTTAACCATATATTAAAAGTTACTAAGTCAAAAAAGGGCCATAATTCCGTAACAATGACAACCAGAGTTATGCAACTTGTCCTTTTACTGTACCCTTATGATAGTTTGTGAGTGTTCCAAGTATGAAAGCAATATCTATGATACTTTAGGGGTAAAGTGGACTAAAACATAAATCTTAACCAAATTTTCAATTTTCTAAGTATAAAGGGCCCATAATTCCGTCCAAATGCCAGTCAGAGTTACATAACTTTGCCTGCACAGTCCCCTTATGATAGTTCATAAATCTTGCAAGTATGAAAGCAATAGCTTTGATACTGTAGGAATAAAGTGGACCTAAACACAAAACTTAATCAAATTTTCAATTTTCTAAGTATAAAAAGGGCACATAATTCTGTCAAAATGCATGCCAGAGTTATCTAACTTTGCCTGCCCAGTCCCCTCATGATAGTAAGTAAGTGTACCAAGTTTGAATGCAATAGCATTGATACTTACTGAGAAAAGTGGAACTAAACGCAAAACTTAACCAAAATTTTCAATTTTTTAAGTATAAAAAGGGCACATAATTATGTTAAAATGCACGCCAGAGTTATCTAACTTTGCCTGCCCAGTCCCCTCATGATAGTAAGTAAGTGTACCAAGTTTGAATGCAATAGCATTGATACTTTCTGAGAAAAGTGGACCTAAACGCAAAACTTAACCGGACGCCGACGCCAACGCCAACGCCGACGCCAAGGTGATGACAATAGCTCATTTTTTTTTTCAAAAAATAGATGAGCTAATAAACGGTTTACCTTATTTACCTATGCTTTTCTCCGAACATAAATTTATGTTTTAAAAAAAGTTTATTTTCAAATATCAAATATTTGTTTTAAATGGACAGAAATTTTATATATAATTTGTTCAAATTTCAATTAATACTTATGTTAATTGTATATGAATAGCGGTCAGACAACAGACTTTTGGAAGAAACAAAAGGAACGACTACCCTTAGATCTGCCGTAAGGGAATTATAATACAACATCTACAGCAGCAACATGTATTAGCTCTAAAGCATACAATTGCTTTTAGCCATGTACACAATAGAAAATAACAAAAGTGTAATGCATGGATTATAAGAATTAGGATTTCCCCAGGCGATTTTAGCCCAGCGGGCTAAAATGCGTGCACTTGAAATTCTCACAAGCGCTTGCTGTCTGCATTCGGCAAATGTTCAATCAACACGTGCACGCTCTTATCAGCGGTGTGTGCATAAGGGGCTTAGATAACACGTATGAACGATTATTGGGTCGTTCATGGGGATCAATTAAGGTGTTTGTCCCCTAAAAATGGCCGATAATGGTCTATTATTACCAGTACATGTGGAGTAAGAGCACTTAAAGATATGCTCAATTTTTTTGTTTGTTTTATTTTAATTAGTTTAAACCTATTTATTGTAGCTCAATTGCATCGAAAGCCGTATGCTTATATAAACGCTCTCGAGTCTGTTTCCTGGGCCTAGAACCAGTATTTGGTGTCTTTTGGGGGAGATCAAAGGAACGCTCCCAGTGGGTTCGAACCTGTGACCTCCCGATCGCTAGGCGGACACCATATCCACTACGCCACAGCGATCTTTTAAATATTTTAATTGTTTACGACTATTGCAGAAAATAAAAAAGTATAAAGAACTTGCTTCAAAAATGAACCGTAACTGATGTGTGTTGCGGTTGTGCGTAATTTAAGTTATAAATACAATTAATTGGAATCAAACGTCTTATTTGATTGATCTCGACCATTTAAAATTTGTTCACATTATTTTCTTAATGGCGACTATAGCTTAACAGTACCAATATTTAATATATTTAGATCCAATAGATATACAGTTTTTTCATATTTACGAAATTCGCTATATACCTGCAACACATTTTTTTTTAGTCTTTGTGCATGACAGAATAGAATCTAATAAACGACCAGTAGTTGGAAGCAAGATTTTCCATGGGTCACAAAATGTTTTTCAATATTTTTTTTGCTGTTTTTTTTTGGTTGTTCTTTAATATTATAATATATGACTTGAATGAAATGAACTGAGGACAAATACATAAATATTAAAAGAAACGTTGTGATTTGGTAGCTCCAAAGTAGTGTGGATTTTGATTTATAACATTTAGAAAGTATATAAAGAATTCGAAAACAACCGCCTGCCGCAGTGCCTGACCAAATTCCTGGGGAAATGCCAGTATAAATATATATTATCCGCTTGTTATTCTTGTCTGTTTATCATTACATTTTAATCAGTGACAATAATCTTATGAAAAATTTCTCCAAAAAAACTATCACACCAACACATTCGCATTTTGCACAGCACCTCGAACAACACTGACAAAGATCGCACTCACATACAGAACAATTCTTTAAAACGCAACCTTCCCTATGCATAACACACTTTCACCCATCTCTTTAGTCAACAAAGTCTTGAATACAGACAGCCTCAAGCAATCAACTCTCTTAAACGTCTCTCAGTCCACTGTCTCCCACTAACGAACGACCATACGGATAGACAACTGCAAGGGACGGGTTCTATATACTTTTATTTTTATATGTATTTCAATATTTACACACATTATCAAAGTTTTACAATATGTACACTAGGAGTTATACATCTATGCACTTTTATTTTAATATTTATTTCATAATCACACACAGTATCAAACTTTACAACATGTACATAAGTAGACATACATCTATATACGTTTATGCTTATATTTATTTCATTCTGTTAATGAATTAAATACTAAATTGTATAGCATGAAAAAAAAAAAATATTTATTAAGTATTCCATAATACAGCCTTATCCAGGCGTCTCGCTAGTGGGCGAAGTGGGCGATTTGCTCGCCAAGGGAATATTTATATCGCTAATTAATTTCATGAAGGCGACATAAATTCTCCACCTTTTAATTATATGTTTGTGCCACACATTGACCATTAAAATCAATTTGATGTGCAGAATTGGACACAGGAGAATTCTCAGCCAAAAGTTGCCCCATTTACAGGTCATGCAAAGTTGAACCTTCAAATGCACAGTCGGGAGCTATTAGAGTTCTTAAAATTGTTCATAGGTGAAGCCTTGATTAATTGCCTTGTGCTGGCTACCAATAACTATACTTCAGCAAAGTTAAATGGCCCATTAAAACAAAACAAAGGAATGATCAAATGGGAAGAGTTAACCTAGCACCCTGGCAATAAATATAGGGCTCATTTACGGGTAAGATTTGGAATCTGTGCTGTAAAATGAGACTTTAAATGAATTTTTATTTTAAAAAATTGTAGCACAATATAAATTCGATTTAATCTTGATTTTCTTAAAATTTACAAACAAGGAAGATTATGAATATTACTGGTTTTGTTAAAATTGAAGTTTTATTTGATACACCTGTACAGGAAAAATAATAATAAAAAGTACCAGAATAATTTACAATCAATTACAAATAAGAAAAATGTAGGTTTCATACACTTGACATCTCTTATTATAAATGAAATGCAGCCTTTTGAATTCCATCACCCATTTCAGCCTCTATTATTGAACTAGCTAATCAGTCATCACATAAATAGCATGTTAAGTGTTAAATATATTACTTAAACTCAGTTAAATACATCAATAACAAAAATGAACACTTAAGTGAGTGTGTGTTTGTATTTGTAAATGTTGTTCCCCCAAAGTGTGAAATAAGAGTTGTTTCTGATTAATGATAATTGGCACGGTTTAATGAGGGGTATAAGACAAGTAAAGAGTTGATTGAAAGCTGAACGGAAAAACTTCTCCTTTAATTTGCCGCAAAATACATGTAAAATGAAGACCTATGACGCAACTGTACAGAAGTGACATCTCCCGAAATTTTGGGCTAAGCTTGACCCCTGGATGCAAAAGTACCATTTCTCCCCAAAAAGTTGCCGATTCTCCCAATTTTGGCCTTTGGGAGAAGTGACTTCTCCCTAAATTTTGAACCTAGCTAGACCCCTGCTTATCTCTAGGCATGTAAGAACACCCGACACTACATCCATTTTTTCCGGATTTTCAGTTCAATTAGTAAACAGCGCAATAACTGTTTCTACAATGCCGTCTCTAAAAGCACGGACTCTACCACTTATCTGATCGCAGGTCCCTCACACTACTTTGGGGGAAGGGGTCCGCAGCCCTTAGGAGGGGGAATTTTCGCGGCGTTTCCCTTTTTGGGGGATTTTTTTACTTACTCTCTCATTATTTCATTTGTACATGTTTGCACTATATCCATTATCCATTGCATTTTTCATAATTTAGTATGTTTGAAAAGATTAAATTGAAAAAGAATTGAGATATAATAATCATGAGACACATCTTTCTATAAAAAAAAAATATTTTTTTTTTTTTTTTTTAGGGGGAATTTTTCCCCCCAAAAGGGGAAAAAAGTATACTTTTCAGGTGGGGGACTGCCACCGAAATACGGCGGCAGATTTGATAGATTGAGGGCCCTGGATCGCAGCAAGAATATTAATAAGAATGTGTCCTAATTCAAACTACACTGTTATATGCAATACAATTTCAATTATTTCATAATAATCATGGCAAAGGAAATTCAATGGGCGGTATCTAAACAAAAGCATAATCGCCAAGACCGTAGCATCAGTTCAGTGCGTTAGGAACGCGCGCTACATTTTCCCGCCTTCATTCCTTAATTACTTTCGTTTTTAAACAATTTTTTTTCTATCGTATACAGAATTCTATTCTCCTAAGCAAGATGTAATTTTTAAAACTGAACTCCAAATATACACGCTACAAATTGGTATTAAGTACGAACATGTCAACCGTAAATCTAGATTCTAAAACTCCAAAACGGTATGATATTTGCAAAAGTTAAAGTTATAACTCGCCGGGCTGCCGAAATCAGAAGAAAAACTTAATATATACTGATATATCTGTTTACTACGTAACGTAAGCTTTCTAATGATATATAATTTGTCAAAATCGGCAGAGAAATGAAACTATAATTCATACATGCCATACGTCCCGATCTCGGCGGGACAGTCCCGCTTTTGGGCCCTTTGTCCCGCCGTCCCGCCATGAGACGATTTGTCCAGACATTCGTAAAAAACGATGTAAGGTGTATAGGTTCCCAATAAAATTCGCTATTCAAGCTCTGTTTCGCTAACACTTAACACCGCTAATCCCTTTATTGCCCCCCAATTAACAATCCGATTCTACTTATCGTGTGTACCAGTGTTGTTTATGACACCTTATCAGCGATTTATCGGCTAATTATTGATTTCATCAGACATTCACACCATGGTGGTCTTCCAGATAGTGGTCGCTTATTGCTATCGATAGTTTTATAATAATGAAATAAATGTTGAAAATGTGTTTATTTTGTATTTGTTTGAAACGGTTTACAAAACAATTGTTTTGTAAAATTAACGCTACGTCATAAATGAGTCTTTTACATTCAATGTTTAGTTCCAATATAGCGGGATATTCCGAATGTGCAATATACCAAAATCGCAACAAACAATCCAATAAGTGATACCCTTCCTGGCTAGTGTAATTGTAATAAAAACAACGAGGTGCTATGCATGACAGTTTGACCCTACTCCAATTAAGCTAAATACAACGAGGTGCTATGCATGACAGTTTGACCCTACTCCAATTAAGCCGCGACAATTGACAAGTAACAAACTGCGCATGGACACATGCTTAAACAAACATCGCAACAAACAGTAAAAGAGTTACCCATCTTGTCTTGTGTTATTGTAATAAAAACAACGTGTTGTTATTCATGACAGTTTGACATTACCCCAATACAGCGCCTGACAATTCACAATTCAGTTTAATCTGTGTATATAGGAAGAAAACAAAATATGGAAATGTGTACGGCCGCGCATTCCGTGTGTAACTGTTCGGTAGATAGTGTACTGTAACCCGTACTTTCAGTCAACTGGATAGCCTCCCCTGCATTAATGTTTTCCATTGAAATTAATATAATGAGTATTGTTGTCGTAATGTTCTAGATTTTGTACTCTTAAACAGATGAATATTATCTTCGTTGTTTGCTATTGTCTTATTTAATAAAACTGTTATTGTTATGTTTTAGATTTCATGCTTCATATCAGATGTTTTATGTCTGGAATAAAAGTATCAAGAGTTTTTGTTAGAACTATACTGACTATAGTAAAGGTGGAAATGGAATGATAGATCGTTTTAGGTGTCCTGCTTTTTGGTCAAATGTCCCGACAATTTTTTATGGAATGTCCCGCTTTGGACCTAAACAATTATGGCATGTATGCTATAATTTAACAAAAGAAGTGAGTGGGTACATCAAAATGTATAACCTCGGCGCTTTGCTGTACGCTAATCGTAAAAGATCGATAGCCACAACACGTTAAAACGCGCGGTGGTAAAACATAAAATGTGTATTTCTTGTGTTTAACTCGCTATAAATCCATTAATAACAACGGGAATATACTAAAAGTTATATTTTTTTGAAAGAGGAATTAATAAGCAACAAGATAACGTATAAACCAATAAAATCGGATGAATAGTTTTTGCATAAGATTGAATTTACTACAGTAAGGGTCAAATACTCGATTCATCTCCTGTCAATATACACTCCGTGTATGGACTAGTCTGGATCTTATTCGCAATTTGGTTTTACCCACCTATCAACGTCAATTGCTCGATTGAACAGCATGTGATTTGTTTTCTTATTGAGCCTTATATGATAATGTGCTTACCTTTATCCCTATAACAGAAACAATTTAAAAATTGTACACACAATTTCTGAAGACACGTGCGAAATCAAAACACCGAAAAGCGATCGTTGGTTTATCGTACGTATAATACGACATGCGGTTACAAATAACTATTTGTGTAGTGCAACAAGAGATTTAACAAAGCTCTTATGTATAAAATTTGATAGCACTCATATTACTAACATCCTTCAAGATCTAAATGAATGTGTGTGGCTATTTTATAAACAATGAAACAATATGAGAGATCGCCTTGGTGTAGTGTATGAGGTGTCCGCCTAGCGATCGGGAGTTCGTGGGTTCGCTCCCTACCCGGGAACGTTCTCATTATCTCCTCCATAGACACCAAGTACTGGTTCTTCCCAGGAAACGGACTCGAAAATGTCCCTATGCCTATAATGCTCTAAAGGGCGCTTGGTAGTATAGATAGATAGATAGATCGATCGATAGATAGATAGATCGATAGATAGATAGATAGATAGATAGATAGATAGATAGATAGATAGATAGATAGATAGATAGATAGATAGATAGATAGATAGATAGATAGATAGATAGATAGATAGATAGATAGATAGATAGATAGATAGATAGATAGATAGATAGATCGATAGATAGATAGATAGATAGATAGATAGATAGATAGATCGATCGATCGATCGATCGATCGATCGATCGATCGATAGATAGTAGATAGATAGATAGATAGATAGATAGATAGATAGATCAGATAGATAGATAGATAGATAGATAGATAGATAGATAGATAGATAGATAGATAGATAGATAGATAGATGATAGATAGATAAGATAGATAGAGATAGATAGATAGATAGATAGATAGATAGATAGATAGATAGATAGATAGATAGATAGATAGATAGATAGATAGATAGATAGCTAGTAGATAGATAGATAGATAGATAGATAGATAGATAGATAGATAGATAGATAGATAGATAGATAGATAGATAGATAGATAGATAGATAGATAGATAGATAGATAGATAGATAGATAGATAGATAGATAGATAGATAGATAGATAGATAGATAGATAGATAGATAGATAGATAGATAGATAGATAGATAGATAGATAGATAGATAGATAGATAGATAGATAGATAGATAGATAGATAGATAGATAGATAGATAGATAGATAGATAGATAGATAGATAGATAGATAGATAGATAGATAGATAGATAGATAGATAGATAGATAGATAGATAGATAGATAGATACATAGATACATAGATAGATAGATACATAGATAGATAGATACATAGATAGATACATAGATAGATACATAGATACATAGATACATAGATACATAGATACATAGATAGATTACTGTCACTGATATATGTTACTTATACCGCCTGTATCTGTACATCTGAGCAGTCGTATGGCTAAGTATGTGTTTATGTAGCCTATGTATTTGACAGATGGTTGTATTTAAGATACAAAACCGTAGAAAAATAGAGCTTTGTTACAAAAGTGACTTAAATATACCCGCACGTATCTATCATAGATATGGACCCGTGTCTAAGGGCACAGAACTAAGGAACATGTGGATCATTGCGCATGACAAATTGTGTTGCAATTCTAAACTTCATTGTTATAACATATTTAGAGTTTTAATTCAATCGTTGAAGAAATATAGAAGTAGTGCCCATTACAAACTTAGAACATTGTATGCTATTGTAGTAATAGTATATTGTTCAATCGATAATAACTCATAAACGTGTGCATAGCTGAGCATGACCGATGACAAATCGAGCCAAGCTTTGTCAATATATAAGTCAATCGATTCGGTGAAATAGTATTTAACCTTTTAACTTTGATTTGCATTAACGATCCACAAGAGCACGAGACAACATGCAAATTATACAAAAATAAAATATAGTAATGGTGGTAAATACATTAATTCATGTCAATATCAAATATAAAAATGCAGATACTATAACATAATATGCACAAAAAGGCAATATGATTTGACAATGAGAAGAAAGGTATATAAATACAAATGTAAAGAGCAATAAGCCTCTTTTTATAAATTATATTTAAATTTAACAAAATGGTTAATTCACCAGTAATCATAAGTTTTGAAAAACGTAAATATTATTGTTTTGATGAAAACAATTAGAAATATGTTTCCTTGTTTCTGCATTATTAAATTTAAAAAAATAATTCCTCACAAAAGATGTACTCGTTGATCTATTTGTTTGTAATACAATCTTCTTTTTTTTCAATATGCATTTTATCACGTGCACATCTAAAGAAACACGATACATTGGCACATTTTAAAGTTATCATTTACAAACTCCGGTCAATTTATTCTGTAATTTAAACATTTGGTAGAATCGTTTACTGGTGCTCAATGGGTCATTGTCGACCTGAAATGGCCGACAAGTCATTCGGGGGTGACTAGAAGCCGATTCTTGTCACCCTATGGACTTCAAGCCGACGCTAGTCACCCTCGGGTGACATGAAGCCGATTGTAGTCACCCGGGGGTGACATGAAGCCGATTCTTGTCACGCGGGGATGACTTCCAGCCGATTCTAGTCACCCTCGAAGTCAGCATAAAGTCACCCTCGGCAACAATTTTACTTTTTCAACAAAAATACATGATTTGGTCGTTCATATGAGAGGGAATTTTCGTAAAAATACTACAAAAACGAAAGAAGAGCTAAATGTATAAAAAAAACTTAATTCTATTAGATACCTGGATGCGGTGCCGTTTGATAAAAAAATTACACGGGTGACTAGAAGCCGATTGAAGTCGGCTTAAAGTCACCCCAGGATGACATGAATCGGCTTCTAGTCACCCCCGGTGACTTGTGGGCCATTTCAGGCCGACAATGACCCAATGAGCTTTACTGGTACAAACCACGGTTCTTTATATTTTTCTCTCAACTTGTCATTTCCCAGTTATTTTAACGTCATTGAAAATTCAACAATATGATCAATGGTCAATCGACACGTATTGGCGGATCTTTTTTTCTGGCCAATCTTATTCTTAAATCCTTGTCAACTGGTGCAATTTTTGGTAAAAGCACGGAGCGTATATTGACGTCTAGAGTCCGTGGTAAGAGCTGTTTCTTATTTCCGAGCTTTGCCAACAACTGTGAAGTAGCCCAAACAAAGTAGTGTAGTGTAACGTGTAAATTAACCGCAAACGTTCAATAGTCGTAAGCCGGTCTATTCTCAAGTAGAACTTAGCTTTTGTTTGTAGACGCTGTTAATATGGCTAAAGAAGGAAGGTATATATTTATCCTAACGTAAAAAATAATGAATTGAAAACATTATAATCCCTGCTATTTAAAAAAGCTGTTTTGCTGAATCAGAAAGAAAAATAGAATATGTATCGTATTCGGACACTTAATAATTCGGATACATGTAGTAAATACTGCAACACGGTTGACTCGCGGTACATGAGGAATATTCACTTGCGTCTATAAACCATCTTCATTTATCAAAAAAGTGATTTAAAGAAAAATCATATTTAACTTAACTTTGTTGGACAATTGACTTTTTATGACAAAAATCCTTCAATATTAACTGCCCTACAGTTCGTTGCCCTGTTCCGACGGGATTTTGACATCGACAGGCCAAATTGTATCAAAACATTCAATGATAAAGAATGTTTATGCTGGGATAGGTCGACCAATTACTTGCCTAAATTATCACAAAAGATAAACCTGAAGTTCAAAATAGTTTTTCTCAGATTTATAAATATTTACATCGCACTATGTTGCCCTGTTCCGGTGCCTCTTTTCAGTTCCGACGGTTCACCGTTATTTTTTACTAACCCGTAAAAATCACTAAAAGAGGTAAATTAGGGGAATGCAAAACGTCTTAATATGCTGCAGAAATAATATTTGGATAACTTTTGGGAAATAGGCACCATGTTTAGGTACGAAATTGAAGATAGCGTTATGAAAGGGTATCACCAATTCTAAATAAGGCCTCCAATGCATACCGAGTTAAATGTGGACTTGGAATATACAAATCTACATGATGAAAATGCAGCATTAGTGTGGATTCCACCTATTGAGGACTTTCCTCCAGAAATGAGACAGAATGTAACAGACCAAAGTCGTTTCTTAATATTGTGTGACATTGCAGGATTGCCCATAGGCCGTGTGCCAAGAGGACTAGCTGGTGCATTCAGAAATATCATAGAATTGGAGGGTAAAATCACTGCTTAAGCCACTGGAGAGCCCTGCCCTAGCTTTGCGCCCTGGCCAGCCCCGGAAGCAACAGGTGGGGGTGTGGTCATTCCATGTGACTACATCATAACCTGTGCAGATAATGATTTTAATATCATCTCTGATGCCATAGATAGTATGCCCGAGAAGGAGGCAATGAAGATACAAGAGATGTAAAAAAATGACGCAAAACAAAAGTACATTTGTACATATAATTATGTGCATTGTCCTTCAATAATAAAACATATGAACCATTACTATGACTTTATGTTGGTTTTTTATCGTTATTACAATTATTACATGTAGCTACATAATACAAAGTAGGCTCATTTCTGATACAAGCACTCCAGCTGAAAATTTAACACAACTATGGACACACATTAACAATATCTTAAGCATACAAGACTTGGTGTATATTGTACAATGTCACCGTAAACTATTCCAGCAAAGTTACAACAGTGCATATTTTATTTAATTGACAAACAAATGGCAAAATAATTATACTCCTTTAGAGGTTAAAGCAGTCTTATCATAGTCATGGTCTTCGGGTACAAGAAACATGGATCCAACTGTCGCATATATCACATTGAACCCAACCATCTGGATCCTCTGAAACTTTCTGACAAATCATGGTTCCTATCAGCTCTTGTTAAAGGAATACCTCTTCCTACATCTTCTATGGCCTCTTTCACTCTAATCAATAAACCAGGTGATTCTCTGTATCCCCTCTTATATGTCAAAGTTATTTTTGTAGCTTTTTGACTGTGCTGGTCTCAAATGTTGAGCTTGCTTCCGGGAACTGTATTTACTATTACGTGGAGTCCTGAAGTCTGACCCACTGTTATAAAGCCTACTTTGTCTCAAGTTCATGTTGAAGAAAAAGAGAATACATTTAATAAAAGAGAAACAGAAAATGATTGAAAAAGCATGGTGATATCGGATGTCAATGCCTGCTTACAGTCAATATTTAGTGTTTGGGCCATAGGAGTCTATATCAACATGTATACCGCCATGTGTTGGAAATATTTCAATAATCTCTTTCATATCAAAATATTGACAGACAGACAGACGAACATAAATAGGTTACTGAAATGTAACCGGAGTCTGAGCATCTGACAATACAACAAAAACTAGTTAAAAAAATTATCAAAAACTGTAAAATTGCAGGAATTTGCTCATTGTCCCTGAGGAGCCTCACCACTCAATGTTACGTCAAATCCATCGGAACTGGCCAAAAGTTATCCATTTATTTTTGTTATAATTTCATTCAGATAACAGATATTGATTTACATCATATTTTTAACATATGTTGTCTGTACCTGTGCAATAACTTCTGCACTATAAAATATGCCCTGCCATGCCCAAGAAAAATTTGACATGAAACTCATTATTCAAAACGTCATTTTTCCGATTTTCAACCAAGTAAAAAAATTAACCTGCCATAAAGTATTTGGGATTTTGTTACCTAAGATAAAGATTTCATCAACCATGTACTGCTTGTTCAACAATGGCACGTGTGCGTGTAAAACGAAACAACTTTCGCTTTGTGGCCGCCGCTATTTACTGAAAGTACATTCGGATTCCATCGGAACTGGTGAAACGTCGGAACAGGGCAACGAACTGTACTCCTAGGAACAATCAAAACCACTGTCTGCCCATGTTGTTTATTTTTTCGCCTGGTAGATTCGCGGTAAAAAGGTTATACAGCACCAATATTAAATTTAACATGAATAATCAAAGCTCTGACATAGAATTCAAAGGTACAATCAATAACTTATATAACAATTTAAATATATGGAATTTAAGACATCAAATATCCAGCTCAACTCCAAAAAACTTTTCAGTCTTATCAAGAGCGCCAAACAAGATGCATGCGATATTTCAACATTATATGATAAAATTTCAGTTACAACAAAATCTTCAAATACAGACAAAGCCAATCTCCTGAACCAGCAATTTCAGTCAGTTTTGAGCCCCATGTCCCCTCTAACTCTATCTCAATCTTGCTTTTCAGCCCTGGAGAACTCTAATGTTCCTTCTTCTTCAAGTCGCAAATACCCAATCATGCCAGAAATCACTATCTCGGTCACCGGTGTTTTGAAAGTCCTTTCCAATCTGAAACCCCATAAAGCTGCAGGTCCAGACAACATCAGGCCACTTGTCCTTCAAAATCTTCGTCAGCAAATTGCACCTATACTATCAGAGATCTCTTGACACAGGCATCTTACCAAAGATTTGGACCTCCAGCCAACTATAGACCAATATCACTAACATGTATTCTTTGCAAAGTTTTAGAGCATATTGTAGCTTCAACCTCACATCACATTTTAATAAACATAACATTTTGTATGATCTTCAACATGGTTTCAGGGAACGTCGATCCTGCAAAACCCAACTTATTCAACTTGTCGATGAACTGGCTCGCAACCTCGCAAATGGTCATCAAACTGATCTTATACTTCTAGACTTCAGCAAAGCTTTTGACAAAGTCAGCCTCCTTAAATTACTTTTTAAATTACAGCAACATGGAGTGAACAAACTAACAATTTCCTGGATTAAGTCTTTTCTCATAGGCAGATCGCAAACAGTTGTTCTGGAAGGAGAATGCTCATCAGAAGTCCCTGTAACATCGGGCGTGCCACAAGGCTCAGTACTTGGTCCCTTACTCTTTCTTTTATACATAAATGACCTTCCTAACTCTTATCTCTTCTCAAGTTCGTTTGTTTGCAGATGACACTGCTGTATACTTGGCTATTAACAACTTGCAAGACTGTGCCTCTCTTCAAAATGATTTAGACAAATTATTACATTGGGAAAACCTGTGGGACATGGAGTTTAACCCTAGTAAATGTGTAGTCCTTGTTATTTCTAAGAAAAAACATAAATTTATCTTCAATTACAGGCTACATGGACAAATCCTTGAAGTCGTAGACAGTGCTAAATATTTAGGTTTTTCCATTTCAGATGATCTTTCTTGGACCAAACATATTACAAACATTACAACGAATGCTAATCAGGTTTTTTTTTCCACTTTTTGGGAAGATAGCCCATGGCTTTGGAATTGGGAATTTTATCGGCATTTTCATGAAATTGGGAAAATAAATTAGCCTTTTTTTCCACATGAAAAGTCCACTGATTAGAGAAATACTAAATTTGATATAACTCTTTATAATCATTCAAATTAAAATAACATAATCATATAATACTTTGTTAGATGTAATTGAATTGAAATTGAGATAAAATACACATTAGACTTCTTTCTAAAAAAAAAAAAAAAATATTTTTCTTTTTTTTGGAAATTAGGATTTTTTTGCCACATTTTGGGAAAAAAGTGTACTTTTTGGGACTGGGAACATAGCAATTTCGGCTATAAAATCGGGCCAAAAAAACCCTGCTAATAAATCTCTTGGTGCCATCCGCAGGAATATACAGACTAAAAATGAAAACATCAGAGAAGTAGCCTATAAGACCTTAGTTAGACCCGAGGTAGAATATGCGTCCTCTGTCTGGAGTCCACATACCAAACAAAATAGTGACAAAATAGAAAAAGTACAACGTAGATCAGTCCGCTGGGTGAAAAACGACTTCTCATTCTACAGCAGTGTTACCGGTATGCAGACTGAACTTGGCTGGCAGACTTTGAAAGACCGACGTGACCTCTCCTGACTGACCCTTTTTTACAAAATTGTGTATGGCTTGGTAGCCATTTCGCTGCCATCATATCTTGAGAGGCCTATGAGGATGACTCGTCATATGCACCCACTCTCATTCAGACAAGTCCATACATCAGCCAACTTTAAATATTCCTTCTTTCCTTACACCATAGTTCTTTGGAACAGCCTACCGGCCTCAGTTGTACAGCAGGCAGACCTAGAAGGGTTCAAGCGTTGCCTTAGCCCCACTCTACTCCCCAGTCGTCCCTGAATGCACAAAACAGTGTTTTTAACAACTTTTAACCTATAAATATGTTTCTTCTTGTTTAACACTATCACACCTTTATCTTCACCGCACTTTCATGCTCTGAAGTCTCCCTTTCAATGCTTTTAAACCTTTTATTCTTGCACTGACACGCGCAACTGCCAATAGTACCCGCAAGAGGGTTCCGGCTGTATTGAAAGATAGATAGATATTTATATAAAATAAATAGCACATTTATTTTAAAGCACTGTTGTATTTTTTCGTAACGATAACTAACTGAACTATAAAAAATCAAATATTGTTAAAGTCTGAGTTTTACAACATTTAATTACCAAAAATTGATTCCAACCTGTAGCAAGAGATGTTTTCTGTCAGATTTGACAAGTAGGTCACGTAGATTTGTTTATAAACAAAATCCAGAGGGTGCTTATGAAATACCGCGAGTCAACCTAACCAACGAGTTAACCTGGTTTGACTACTGACACAACATTTTTAGAGTTTAGTTCAATAATTTTTATTTAAATATTTTCACAAAATAAAGTGACCACTAATTTTTATGCCCCCCTTCGAAGATGTATTATTTTGCACTTGTCAGTTGGTCTGTTGATTGGTCTGTCCACCAGATGGTTTCTGGATGATAACTCAAGAACGCTTAGGCCTAGGATCATGAAACTTCATAGGTAGATTGATCATGAATGGCAGATGACCTCTATTGATTTTCAGGTCACTATGTCAAAGGTCAAGGTCACAGTGACTCGAAATAGTAAAATGGTTTCCAGATGATAACTCAAGAATGCTTAGGCCTAGGATCATGAAACTTCATAGGTTCATCGATCATGACTGGCAGATGACCCCTATTGATTTTCAGGTCACTAGGTCAAAGGTCAAGGTCACAGTGACTCGAAATAGTAAAGTGGTTTCCGGATGATAACTCAAGAATGCTTACGCCTAGGATCATGAAACTATATAGGTACATTGATCATGACTGGCAGATGACCCCTATTGATTATCAGGTCACTAGGTCAAATGTCAAGGTCACAGTGACAAAAAACGTATTCACACAATGGCTGCCACTACAACTGACAGCCCATATGGGGGGCATGCATGTTTTACAAACAGCCCTTTCGTCGGTCTTTCATGATCCCAATCGGTCTAGGACCGACAAAACCGAAAAAAATATGATCCCTGGTTATAGCTAGCAGACAAATTTCACACAGCAGGTCTTTCCCTAGCTGGGAGTTAAATGTATAATAAGATGAGTTAATATTTAAAAACTATAAATTATAAGATGAAGAAAACTTCATCTTAGATAATATTTAAAAAACACTGTCCAAGATAGTTGAATTATTTAAATATTAAAATGTACAGCATGAATAATTAAAATCTTTTTTGAAGTATTGTGTTAAAGATGCTACTTCTTAAGTTGTCATCTATGGAATCTTAAGGATAGAATGAAATGCATTGTACTTACCGATGGCACATGTTCTGTGTTGCCTTATTCGTCAATGGTCACATTCATAAGCTTGCTGTCTTGGGCCTACAATCTTTGAACACAAAATAAACGGATATTCCATCACAACAAAAGTTACACTTGTTTTCACTAAGCACATGTAGTCAGTACCGTTGCACAGATATGTGGATAACGATAACCTATGCTTAATTCAGTGGATTTATATACATAACTAAGAATCTTTGATATATTATGAAATAGCGGGTAACCCCATGCAACAAACAACACATTTTCCATTTGTAAAATTCATGGACAAAATTGGCAATATTACAAATGACATTTGATTTTACGTGTTAAACAAAAGTAAAACTGATTAATTACAAGATAAATAAACTTTAATTGAATCCTGCAATCCAATTAATTTACATGCACAGTATACAACACTTTTTTCACCATTCTCTGTGTTGTTACAAACATTTAAGTAAAACTGATTAATTAACGCACCAATAAACTTATATTGAATAATGTTTTGCAATTTATTAACATATGTTGTATATAAAACCTTTCAAACCTCTAACACAGACATATTACCCCTGAAATACACCAACCACAATTGTGAAAGAGACATTAATTGTGACAACTGTATATTCAAATAATTAAAAAAAAAGACATCCTCTATATGATTCGTACTTTTAAACTAATGACCATATTATATCCTACATCTATTACTGAATATTTTTTCGGGTACGAGTTGACTTTAATAAGTACGAGTTAACCAAAAAACATGTACGAGTTGACCAAAATACGTGCGAGTTGACTACCTAATCAATGGGAAGCCTTGCTGAGGTCTATTACTCTGACCTGAATTTCACTTGATCAGAGCGTTGTTTTTTGTTATTATTACATGCAGATTAAAGTGTTTTGCATATACACATTTCTTCTGTATCTATTTTAATTATGCAGTCTTAATTCTTGTTAATTAACACAGTTTCTCTGTATCCATTAATCTATTCATGTTAAACCCACTCATGACTGGCTCATAAGGAATAAGGTATTGTCAATGACAAATGCCAGAGCTGCCTATAACTCTGACATGATATTTAGAAAAATTATGCCCCTTAATGAACAATTAAATGGTTTAACAAAAAAACGTATTATTGGTGTTTGAATTACGAACACGAATTATTTCGATTCAAACACGATTTTTACTAAAGATTTATACAATGCATATTATTTTTCTTGTGTACTATTTTATGTGAAGACAAGTTCCGCCCATTAAAAAAAACACTTTCGGCTGTTCTGTCGATCAGATCCGCGACTTTCACATTTATTGCCGGATTATTACGCTGGTTGAAAATGTAACGGCATGTTTTGTTAAGTTACAGCGCGTGCTCTCAGTGTATAATTATTGCAGAATATCAGATTTTCTTCTTTTGTTTATACTGTATGAAAGTTTACTGTATCATGCATGAAATGCACAATTTCCACGAGGATAACATCGAGGTTTTCATCTCCGAAGTAATTGTCCACGATTTATCGTGGACGAGTACACATTACGGACCAATTAGTGTGCAAGGTATAAGCCAGTGAAATTATCGATTGATATTGACACTGGTTTATTCACGCATGACTAATACACAACCGCGCGAATCTTCGCTGCTTGGGGTCATACTCTGATTCTAGTCGGCTGACGTGCAATAAACTGGTCCTGACCGGTTTAGAGACTGCAGCGAATGGTTTATCACACCTAATCGAGATAAGAATGTAATGAGGGTGTGTTAGCATGTGCACTGTGTAATCGATTTCATGACTCGGGAATTTTAGCTAACAGAATCGGACTGACTGTTTGGGATTTTCAATCGGTCTTTCATGATCCCAATCGGTCTAGGACCGACAAAACCGAAAAAAATATGATCCCTGGTTATAGCTAGCAGACAAACTTCACACAGCAGGTCTTTCCCTAGCTGGGAGTTAAATATATAATAAGATGAGTTAATATTCAAAAACTATAAATTATAAGATGAAAAAAAACTTCATCTTAGTTAATATTTAAAAAACACTGTCCAAGATAGTTTAATTATTTAAATATTAAACTGTACAGCATGAATAATCAAAATCTTTTTTGAAGTATTGTGTTAAAGACGCTACTTCTTTAGTTGTCATCTATGGAGTCTTAAGGACAGAATGAAATGCATTGTACTTACCGGTGTCACATGTTCTGTGTTGCCATATTCGTCAATGGTCACATTCATAAGCTTGCTGCCTTGGGCCTACAATCTTTGAACGCAAAATAAACGGATATTCCATCACAACAAAAGTTACACATGTTTTCACTAAGCGCATGTAGTCTGTACAGTTGCACAGATATGTGGATAACGATAACCTATGCTTAATTCAGTGGATTTATATACATAACTAAGAATCTTTGATATATTATGAAATAGCGGGTAACCCCATGCAACAAACAACACATTTTCCATTTGTAAAATTCATGGACAAAATTGGCAATACGTGTTAAACAAAAGTAAAACTGATTAATTACAAGATAAATAAACTTTAATTGAATCCTGCAATCCAATTAATTTTCATGCACGGTATACAACACCTTTTTCACCATTCTCTGTGTTGTTACAAACATTTAAGTAAAACTGATTAATTAACGCACCAATAAACTTACATTGAATAAGGTTTTGCAATTTATTAACATACGTTGTATATAAAACCTTTCAAACCTCTTACACAGACAT
Source organism: Dreissena polymorpha (assembly GCF_020536995.1). NCBI lineage: Eukaryota > Metazoa > Mollusca > Bivalvia > Myida > Dreissenidae > Dreissena > Dreissena polymorpha. The sequence goes on along the minus strand of NC_068356.1, from coordinate 131,331,970 downwards.
ATTACCCCTGAAATATACCAACCACAAGTGTGAAAGAGACATTAACTGTGACAACCGTATATTCAAAAAAATAAAAAAAGGCATCCTCTGTATGATTCGTACTTTTAAACTAATGACCATATTATATCCTACATCTATTACTGAATATTTTTTTCGGGTACGAGTTGACTTTAATAAGTATGAGTTAACCAAAAAACATGTACGAGTTGACCAAAATACGTGCGAATTGACTACCTAATCAGTGGGAAGCCCTGCTGAGGTCTATTACTCTGACCTGAATTTCACTTGATCAGAGCGTTGTTTTTTGTTATAATAACATGCAGATTAAAGTGTTTTGCATATACACATTTCCTCTGTATTTATTTTAATTATGCAGTCTTAATTCTTGTTAATTAACACAGTTTCTCTGCATCCATTAATCTATTCATGTTAAACCCGCTCATGACTCGCTCATAAGGTATAAGGTATTGTCAATGACAAATAAATGAGCTGCCTATAACTCTGACATGATATTTAGAAAAATTATGCTCCTCAATGAACAATTAAATGGTTTAACAAAAAACATATTATTGGTGTTTGAATTACGAACACGAATTATTTCGATTCAAACACGATTTTTACTAAAGATTTATACAATATATATTATTTTTCTTGTGTACTTTTTTATGTGAAGACAAGTTCTGCCCATTAAAAAAACACTTTCGGCTGTTCTGTCGATCAGATCCGCGACTTTCACATTTATTGCCGGATTATTACGCTGGTTGAAAATGTATCGGCATGTTTAGTTAAGTTACAGCGCATGCTCTCAGTGTATAATTATTGCAGAATATCAGATTTTCTTCTTTTGTTTATATGAAAGTTTACTGTATCATGCATGAAATGCACAATTTCCACGAGGATAACATCGAGGTTTTCATCTCCGAAGTAACTGTCCACGATTTATCGTGGACGAGTACACATTACGGACCAATTAGTGTGCAAGGTATAAGCCAGTGAAATTATCTATTGATATTGACTAGGGTTTATTCACGCATGACTAATACACAACCGCGCGAATCTTCGCTGCTTGGGGTCATACTCTGATACTAGTCGGCTGACGTGCAATAAACTGGTCCTGACCGGTTTAGAGACTGCAGCGAATGGTTTATCACACCTAATCGAATGTAATGAGGGTGTGTTAGCATGTGCACTGTGTAATCGATTTCATGACTCGGGAATTTTAGCTAACAGAATCGGACCGACTGTTTGGGATTTTCAATCGGTCTTTCATGATCCCAATCGGTCTAGGACCGACAAAACCGAAAAAAATATGATCCCTGGTTATAGCTAGCAGACAAACTTCATACAGCAGGTCTTTCCCTAGCTGGGAGTTAAATATATAATAAGATGAGTTAATATTTAAAAACTATAAATTATAAGATAAAAAAAAAATTCATCTTAGTTAATATTTAAAAAACACTGTCCAAGATAGTTTAATTATTTAAATATTAAATTGTACAGCATGAATAATCAAAATCTTTTTTGAAGTATTGTGTTAAAGACGCTACTTCTTTATTTGTCATCTATGGAGTCTTAAGGATAGAATGAAATGCATTGTACTTACCGGTGTCACATGTTCTGTGTTGCCATATTCGTCAATGGTCACATTCATAAGCTTGCTGCCTTGGGCCTACAATCTTTGAACACAAAATAAACGGATATTCCATCACAACAAAAGTTACACATGTTTTCACTAAGCGCATGTAGTCCGTACTGTTGCACAGATATGTGGATAACGATAACCTATGCTTAATTCAGTGGATTTTTATACATAACTCAGAATCTTTGATATATTAAGAAATAGTGGGTAACCCCATGCAACAAACAACACATTTTCCATTTGTAAAATTCATGGACAAAATTGGCAATACGTGTTAAACAAAAGTAAAACTGATTAATTACAAGATAAATAAACTTTAATTGAATCCTCCAATCCAATTAATTTTCATGCACGGTATACAACACCTTTTTCACCATTCCCTGTGTTGTTACAAACATTTAAGTAAAACTGATTAATTAACGCACCAATAAACTTACATTGAATAATGTTTTGCAATTTATTAACATACGTTGTATATAAAACCTTTCAAACCTCTTACACAGACATATTACCCCTGAAATACACCAACCACAAGTGTGAAAGAGACATTAACTGTGACAACCGTATATTCAAAAAAATAAAAAAAGGCATCCTCTGTATGATTCGTACTTTTAAACTAATGACCATATTATATCCTACATCTATTGCTGAATATTTTTTTCGGGTACGAGTTGGCTTTAATAAGTATGAGTTAACCAAAAAACATGTACGAGTTGACCAAAATACGTGCGAGTTGACTACCTAATCAGTGGGAAGCCCTGCTGAGGTCGTGTTTGACAATCAAATATTTTTTACATAGCAGAGCTCAGCCCTGAGGGAGACTTGGAACACTTTTCACTGGTTATATTAACTATTTCTTTTAGTAACATGAAAGAAAAGTGACTTCTTCTCCTTTTGATGCTTTACTTTGAGCCAGAAAAGGACCAAAATTTTATTAATTAAATTCAGTTAAATACAATAATAACACAACATATTAAACACTTTAGTGTGTTTGTTTATATTTGTTTATGTTTCCCCCAAACTGCCAAATGTGAGTTGTTTCTGATTAATTATGATAATAATGGTCCTGGTGTAATGAGGGTTGTAAAACAAGTGAAGAGTTAACACTTCTTCTTTAAGTTGCCTCACTTCTCCCTTAGTCCAGTTGAAGGAGAAGTCACTTCTCCCTGGAATTCAAACGTAGACTTAGTGAGCCCTGCATAATACACATGGCTGACATTGTCATTTGCTAAATGTGCCTACAGCAACCACACACATTTGGATTCGAAAAAAATCCATTTGGTTTATACAATTTTCATCATAAACCCCCTTACAATAGCTAAAATGTGTTGATTTGGATGAAATACAATAGTGTTTTTAAAGATTATTTAAAAGCTTTTGTGATCGCTTTTTGTCCGTCGTCCGCCATCAACATTTTGCCTTGTGAACACTCTAGAGGCCACATTTATAGTCTGATCTTCATGAATTTTGGTCAGAACATTTGTCCCATTGATATCTCGACTGAGTTTGAAACTGGGTCATGCTGGGTCAAAAACTAGGTCACTAGGTCAAAAAAAAGAAAAACCTTGTGAACACTGTAGAAGTCACACTTGATGCCTTATCTTCATGTAACTTTGTCAAAATGTTCGTCTCAATGATTCGTTGGTTGAGTTCAAAAATGGTTCCAGTCCGTTGAAAAACATGGCCCCCAGGGGGCGGGGCAGTATTCCTTATATGGCTATAGAGAAACCTTGTGAACACTCTAGAAGTCACAATTTTTGCCCAATCATCATGAAACTTGGTCAAAACATTGGTTTCATTAAAATCTATGATGAGTTCGAAAATGGTCCAGGTCGGTGAAAAAACATGGCCGCCAGGGGGCGGGGCAGTTTTCCTTATATGGCTTTAGTAAAACCATGTTAACACTCTAGAGGCCACATTTATTGTCCAATCTTCATGAAATTTGGTCGGAAGATTGGTCTCAATTATATCTTGGATGAGTTCGAAAATGGTTATGTTTGCTTGAAAAACATGGCTACCAACAGGCTTCCTGAAATGGCCGGACCGCTGGTCTTGTCCGGCAAAATTCTTTACGGTCCAGCAAAATTTCTAACATCGCCAGTCCTTGTGACAGGCCAAAAAAATTGTGACTAAATACCGAAAAGTCTAATACTTGCCAAAAAAACGAAAACACCCCATTAGAATCCCTCTTTTTGTGAATTTCGAGCCTTTTTGTCATTAAGAACACTAACGCGTCACTAGTTTATAAGAGTGCTCTCCCTTTGTTTTTTTCAAAAACATAAATTTTATTGGTCCGACATATTACCACCTATCCAATTACAAACGTTGTAACAAAAACTACACATGAATAAATGTTGTTGCTTAAGTTTCAATGGGGCTAGACAAGGCCAGAAAAGGAAGCTAAGCGATGAGGAAAAAAACTAAATTGAAAGAATATGAAGCAAAACAAGTAAAAAGAACTTTTCAAAGTAGTGGAAGTCTGACAGAAATTGGCTGCATTATGACGAGTCACAATCAATATGTTTTGTGACGTACAGTGCAGCCAAAGCGGAACAAACGTATTTCGCGATCCGCGGCGGCAAGGTAAAACGAGTCGATGCCGCGTCAGTCGTTGAAGCCGCGTCAGTACGCGGCAGCAAGTCGCATTTCACCGCGAAACTTCGCATCTGTCCGCCGAGGCATGCGGCGATCCGCAACATGAAGCCGAGTCGATGCGCATCATGAAATAAAAAATCTTTTAAAAATTATTAGTTACATGTAGTTAACAAATTTTGAAAGAACAATTATAATAATAATTAAAATCATAATGAATTTATTGTGCGCGGATTGTATTAGCATATACATGTAAGCATAGTTAATGTGTCTGGCCAATTAAGTTTGTTTCCCGCCCATAGTGTATGTATTTCACACATAAACAAGGCCACGTAATTATGTTTTCGCACACACAAGTGGTCAAGGCTCCAGCATATGGTGGATTTATAAATAAATTGCATGTTGATTTTGCTATTATATTTAAGCTGAGAAAATTAGCAGTTTGAAGCCACATCAATAATCAAGACGGTGACGACGTATTTGTTGATTTGTTAATTATCAGCTTATTATAACTATTGTTTGAATATGCGTATATAAACACGTTTTATTTTGTTCATATTATATAGTTAATATCGCTACTAATTACCCGATAATCCGGTATATTCCAGTTTTGAAGCAAATGCTGGTAAATATTTACAATACACAAACATTCTCGATATTTCCTTTAGTATCAAATACATTTTGCCATTTGTTAATATTTATAGAGATGATGAAATAACGTCTAATCGGGGCGTTTTTTTTCCCACTGAACACGCGATTTACGCCTGAAGTGATGTTCATGTATTTATACAACACAAAATACACCCAAACTTTCCAAAGACGTTCTACATGTCTGCATAATTTTCGCGCGCTTTTTATGAAAAAAAGGATATTTTAGCACTGTTTATTTGACGCTAGAATTTGCCAAATGTCGCGTTAGCATTAATTCGGAAGTGTGTTTCGGATTACAAATTTAATAATGATAATCGAACGAAACATTAACAATTGCGCATAATTAATTATACGCTACACATACATGTATGATGTAGGCGGATATCTTTTCACTTGATCCGCCGCGTACGTATGTGGCGGATTTACTCCGCGAAAGTACGCAAGGTTAATACAGACTCGGCGTCGTTGCGCGGATCGATGCCGAGTGCCACAGCGATACGCTGCGTCAACACACTATTCGGCCGCCGCATACTAATAATCTGGCCGTGGCATAGCCACGGATTATGTTTGTGCCGCTTTGGCTGTACTGTATGTTGAAACAATCCAATACGGTGCAAGTCTACTAATCAATGCGTAGTCATGTTATGTTATTTTGTTTTGAGTCTGAATATAATTTAAAGCTGTTGTCCATCATACACTCTAATCACAAGAACACGCAAATGTTTTGTTTTACTTTATCGAGTGTACTTGTACACAGGCTGCACATTGCAATAAATATGAGTTAAACTTTACTTAATTCTTCAATTATAAACTTACGCTGTTCGCTCAGGTGAATTTTTGTCCGGACAGGCAAACTTTTCAATCAGCCTGTCCGGTTGACAGGCACTTTTTGGGACTTTTCAGGAAGCCTGGCCAAGGGGCAGGGCATTTTTCCTTATATGGCTATAGTAAAACCTTGTGAACACTCTAGAGGCCACATTTACTGTCCAATCTTTATTAAATTTGGTCAGAAGATTGGTCTCAATGATATCTTGAATGAAATCGAAAATGGTCACGTTTGCTTGAAAGACATGGCTGCGAGGGGCGGGGCATTTTTCCTAAACAAAAAGTTATATGGCTATATATTGCTATATTGAAATCTTGTTAACACTCTAGAGGCCACATTTATTGTCCGATCTTCATGAAACTTGGTCAGAAGATTCACCCCAATAATATCTTGGACAAGTTAAAAAATGATGCTGGTTGGTTGAAAAACATGGCTGCCAGGGGGCGCAGCATTTTTCCTTTTATGGCTATAGTAAAACCTTGTTAACACTCTAGAGGCCACATTTATTTTCCGATTTTCCTGAGACTTGGTCAGAAGATTTGTCTTAATGATATCTTGGATGAGTTCGAAAATGATTTCGGTTTCTTAAAAAACATGGCCACCAGGGGGCGGGGCATTTTTCCTACTATGGCTATATATCATGCTTTAGTAAAACCTTGTTAACACTCTAGAGTCCACATTTATTGTCCGATCATCATGAAACTTGGTCAGATGATTTGTCCCAATGATATCTTGGATGAGTTTGAAAGTGGTTCCGGTTGGTGGAAAAACATGGCGGCCAAGGGTGCGTGGCATTTTCCTTATATAGCTATAGTTAAACCTTGTTAACACTCTAGAAGCCATATTTATTGTACGATCATCATGAAACTTTGTCAGAAGATTTGTCCCAATGATATTATGGACAGCTTCGAAAGTGGTTCCTGTTGCTTGAAAAACATGGCCACCAGTGGGCGGGGCATTTTTCCTTATATGGACTTATGAATCTTCATGAAACTTTGTCAGTATATTTGTTTAAATGATATTTCTTGGATGTGTATGAAAATGGTTCTGGTCTGTTGAAAAACGTGGCTGCCAGGGTGTTCACTAGTCATGAAAGTTGGTAAGAACATATTGTTTTAATGACATCTTGGGCTGCACAGAACAGGTCAGTTCCTTTGAATCTCAGGTGAGCGACTTTGGGCCTTTCAGGCCCTTTTGTTATTAATTTGGTGGAATAAAACTTGTGGATTTGATTTGGGTAAAGGTCATACAGAAGAAGAAGTAGGTCAAAATCTCGAGATCGAAAGAAGAAGCGTTCGAGATCCAAAGAGAGGAAAGAGCGAAGGTCAAGATCAAGGGACAGAAAGCGTTCGAGATCTAATGAAATAAAAAGGTCCAGGGATCGTAAACGATCAAGATCTAGAGACAGAAAACGATCACGTTCAAAAGACCGGAGAAGAAGGGATGACAAACGCAGGTATGTTATTCGGAAATTGCTCAACACATATATTCAACTGAAATCAGTAAGGGGGTCTGGTTAATTTGCTCTTTTGACAGCCTGCAGGGCTGTAAAATTCCACTTGCCTGCTTAAATTTAGGACAACAATTTTGATCCAGGGCAGGCATTAGCGCAGTCAGGTTGGGAGCTCATTTTGGTCTTCTATAAAGTCAAGCAAGGTTTCATGGTATCACTAGTGCACAGTGTGGCTCTGTACAAGGCTACCCAAATGTGAATTCTTGTCTGGAGCAACGTTGGCCACATAATAAATAAGACCCATTTTGGCACGATGTGGCTAATATAATACGTTGATAATTCTATTTGTTTGAGAAAAATCATATCAAGTAAGGTAGCAATGCCTAGTGAGTGGCTTTTAACACTATTTCAAGTGATTATACATGTTTTCAAATAGCATGTGTTTGACTTTTGTTTGTTTAATGTACACAAATGATACCATGCTCCTGCTTAAATTAGAAATTTACATTGACAATACTTACAGCTTGGCAGGATCAAAATTTTAATTACTGAAAATTAAACCAAGTGTTCATCAATTAAAATAAATTATTTTAACAAAACAACATCTTATAGAAAATGGTAATCCTATTACAAATGATACGATATTTTCCATGTCTGTTCTGCTTGCAGAAAGAGATCCCGTTCCAGATCGAGGGACAAGTCAAGGAGCAAGTCTCCTAAGTATGGCGAGGGAGCCATCAGGGTCAAGGATGAGCCCATAAACAAAGTAAGACACATCTTTATGAGAATATGATATGAAGAATATGATACCGGTACCAGCCCAATTGGTAAAAATTAGCTCGAAAACCCCTGAGATTGCAAAAATTTGCTTCGTGAATTCTTTAAATTGGGAAATTGGCAAAAATTCACGTCATGAATTCTACAAATTGGGAAATTGGCATATGTTATTTTTTGCTTACAAATACTTTAAAATTAACAATTATAAACAAATACTTTAAAACTAAAAATTATAATTAAGTGTTGTAAAGTTGTCAATATTATATTTACTTAGCTTCAAGCCATAGTGCTGCATAGGGATATTAAACTCAATGTTGCATTTTATTTACCAAAACAGAAATGCGTATATTTATTGTCCCCTACCGGTGAAACCGGAGGGGACTTATGGTTTGCACTCCGTCTGTCAGTCCGTCTGTCGGTCAGTCAGTCCATCATACTTTTCTGTATCCTGCGATAACTTTAAAAGTTCTTAATATTTTTTCATGAAACTTGAAACATGGATAGATGGCAATATGGAGATTATGCACGTCATTTCATTTTGTGCCTACTTCAAAAATTCTGGTTGCTGTAGCAACAAATAAAAATAATTTTACTCACAATGGTGGAGTTTCACCAGTAGGGGACCATATTGCTTGGCAATCTCTTGTTTTATTTGGGAAACCTTCAGTTGGGATTTGTTCTTACAGCAATCGGAAAATTTGTAGTTTTTTCCCTGATTAGGAAAGAGCTGTTTTCCAATATTCAATGCTTCTTTCCAATAAAATAAATATGTTATGTTTATTAGTGTGGCATTGTATGTAATTTTTCTATAACTCATGTGACCTTAAAGTATTCATGGTGAGCTATTGTGGTAGATGGCTATCTAGGGTATTTATTTGTGTGTAGTGTGTTGTGTTTCATCAACAATATCCTTTGAGCGACATCTCCTAGTTACTTGGAAGATATTCATGCATTTTGATAGTAATGAGCATTGAGTTACACTCTTTGTGCAATGTTTTTCAAATTGTTCCATTCTGCTGCAAATAAAAGGCATCAGGGCTTAAATATATTTTAAAAATGAAAACTATTAAACTGTCTGAAATTGCAAGGCTCAGAGATTAAATATGTGGTATGTAAGATTGAATTATGATATTCTACAAAGATTTTCCAAATCATTCCTCTGGGGTTGCAAATGGCTATGCCGCAGTGGTCACATGATATATGTAAAATGCATATGAAAAGTTTCAGAGTTCTAATATTTGGCATATTTTAGTGTATGATGGTTCTCTACACAGTTTGTTCAAATCATGCCCCTACAGTCAACATTGGCTCTGCCCTTGGTTTCACTTGTTTTTCGTAGATGTACATAGTGAAAGCTTTATAAAAATCGTGTAAACTGCAAGGCACAGGGGATTGGGATTTGGCATGTATCATGGTATGTCGGTTCACATGCAAGTTTATTCAAAACATGCCCCAGTGGTAAAATTTGGCCTCGCAGTGTGGATACTTTAAACATATACAATATCTTAAGCCATTAGGCCCGGAGGTTTGGTATTTGGCATGAAACTTTGTTTTGTGGTAGTCTTCAAAGTTTGTTCAAATCATGCCTCTCGTGTTAACGTTGGTCTTGCCCTGGGGATATCATTATATCATGAACACTTAGAAAATCTCCTCTGAAATGTCACGTCAGATAAGTATCCGAAAATGTGTATCCGAAATCATGACAAATTACGTTAAAATATATACCATTGATTTTGCAATTCATGAAGGTGGTATAATACATGTACAAGTAAAATTCTCTTAGGCATTTTTTTTAAACGGAACGAGTTTTCTCAACTGGTTTTATCATTTGGTATTACATTGTTGTTTCGTGTGCTGTTTTATCAGACTTTTTTCATCGTTGTCAATATTATTAATCTGTGTAAGTCTATACCGATGTTTTAAATTGTTGTCGACTCGACAATATCTTACAAACATGCACTGAACCAAACAAATGTCTGTGCGTAGGTTGGCTACTGACAAAAACAAACCAAATAATCAAGAAATAATTTGTTGTCAAATAACCCACGTCCGATAGTTTAGATGCGTAGGGATTTAATCACGAGAGCGAAGCATTTGAAACCACGCATCTTATTTTCCGGTCGTGAGTTATTCAACAGCAAAGTATAAAGTACACGCATTATTTCGATTCTAACACGGTTTAACTAACGACTTATTCAATGTATATTATTGTTCTTGTGAACTATTTTATTTGAAGTTCCGCCCATAAGAATAACTTTAGGCTGTTCTGTCGATCAGATCCGCGACTTTCATTCATAATGGATTATTACGCTGGCGGAAAATTTATCGGCATGTTTTGTTTAGTTACAGCGCGTGCATTCAGACGCGTCTTTTCGGATGCGTCTTTAATCCGCTGTTAACAAGTTTTTTATTCTTGGTCTGACGTGTAATAAACCGGTCCTGACTGGTTTAGAGACTGCAGCGAATGGTTTATCACAACTAATCGAGATAAGAATGTCATTAGGGTGTGTAAACATGTACACTGTGTAATCAATTTCATGACATGGGAATTTTAATAGCAAACAGAATCGGACCGACTGTTTGGGATTTTCAATCGGTCTTTCATGACCCCAATCGGTCTAGGACCGACAAAACCGAAAAAAAATATGATCCCTGGGTGTGACCATGTACATGTACAAAGTTTGAACAAACTATAACAGTATGAACAAAATTGGCACCCAGGAAGCACAGTACAAACTATAATAGAAAATGGCTTTAAAGATCGACTTTGAACCACAACGCCCATATACAGTAGTGATCTTTTACCAAATAATTATATAAATCTTTTTTATGATCAAAGTGGCCTTGTCCTTTCTTTTATAGCTTGTTTTCCTATTCAGATGTTTTAATTTTGAATTAAGCCATCTCATGGCTATGAACCTAAACTTCATAAACCAAAAGCATGTACTTTTACGTTTCTTAACTTGCATAAAGAGACGAAATGTTTGTCCCTTTTCTTTGACAATAAACAATTTCTCAGTAATTCAAGCATTTGTGATTAAATATTGTGAAATCATTAATAATCGTTGGCATGAAATATAGTGGTTTTCAAATTACTTTTTTTGTGAACACATCAATTTGTTGATTTTCCCATGTGTTTTGTGTTTAATTTTTGGATTGATCAACCATCAAAATTAATGAAAATAAAAATGAAATTAATGTCCCATGGATAATAATGAGTTTACAGTAATGAGGAAAATTAGCTGGTAAGTGACCAACATAAAAGTCATGTTACACATGTTCATTACTTAGGCATGTTCTGCACCATGCTGTATAAAATATCATCGTTTCAGGAAGAGGAACAGAAGCAGCTTGAGATGGAAATGCAGAAGCGAAGAGAGCGCATTGAGCAATGGCGCCAGGAAAGGAAGAAAAACATAGAGCTGATCCCAATCAATATTGCACCACCAAGCAAGAAATGGAGTCTTGAAGATGAGGAATCTGATGAAGAGGTGGTTGCCACTGGAGATGATGCCAAGGATGACGATGATGATGTTGATCCACTTGATGCTTACATGCAGGTAGGCAACTGGGTCAGAGTAGCTTGGTCAGTAGAGTGACTCGACTCTGTCAATATGGGGTTTATTCAGTGCAAGATCCCAGCTTGGTCAGTAGAGTGACTCGACTCTGTCAATATGGGGTTTATTCAGTGCAAGAACCCAATGAGTAGCTTGGTCAGTGAGTGGCTCAACTCTGTCAATATGGGTTTTATTCAGTGCAAGATCCCTGCTTGGTCAGTAGAGTGACTCAACTCTGTCAATATGGGGTTTATTCAGTGCAAGATCCCAATCTGGAGACATAATTAGCTCATCTATTTTTTGAAAAAAAATTATGAGCTATTGTTATCACCTTGGCATCGACATCGGCGTCGGCGTCCGGTTAAGTTTTGCGTTTAGGTCCACTTATCTCATAAAGTATCAATGCTATTGCATTCAAACTTGGTACACTTACTTACTATCATGAGGGGGCTGGGCAGGCAAAGTTAGATAACTCTGGCATGCATTTTGACAGAATTATGTGCCCTTTTTATACTTAGAAAATTCAAAATTTTGGTTAAGTTTTGTGTTTAGGTCCATTTTATTCCTTAAGTATCAAAGCTATTGCTTTCATACTTGCAACACTTACTAACTATCATAAGGGGACTGTGCAGGCAAAGTTATGTAACTCTGACTGGCATTTCGACAGAATTATGTGCCCTTTTTATACTTAGAAAATTGAAAATTTGGTTAAGTTTTGTGTTGAGGTCCAGCTATTGCTTTCATACTTGCAACACTTACTAACTATCATAAGGGGACTGTGCAGGCAAAGTTATGTAACTCTGACTGGCATTTTGACGGAATTATGGGTCCTTTATACTTAGAAAATAGAAAATTTGGTAAAGTTTTGTGTTTTGGTCCACTTTACCCCTAAAGTATCATAGATATTGCTTTCATACTTGGAACACTCACAAACTATCATAAGGGGACAGTAAAGGACAAGTTGCATAACTCTGGTTGTCATTTTTACGGACTTGCGGCCCTTTTTTGACTTAGTAACTTTGAATATATGGTAAATAAATTTTGTGTTTAGATCCACTTTACTTCTAAAGTATCAAGGCTATTGCTTTCAAACTTCAAATACTTTCATGCTATCATGAGGGTACTGTACCTGGCAAGTTTTACCTTGACCTTTGAATGACCTTGTCTCTCAAGGTAAAATTATTAAATTTTGCTAAAATTGCTATAACTTCTTTATTTATGATTAGATTTGATTGATACTTTGACAAAACAACACTTACCTGACATACCATAATAGACTCCACCCAAACCATCCTCCATGCCCCCCCCCCCCCAATTATTATATTTTTTTTTTAAAGATCATCTAATAAATGACCACCACCCTCACACTATACCCCGCCCCAAACCCCCCCCCCCCCAAAAAAAAAAAAAAAACTTTTTTTTTTTAAACATGGGGTTTATTTTCATGGGGGGGGGAGCATATAGTCTCCGCTTCGTCTGTCCATCTGTCTGTGTGTCCGTCCGTGCACAATTTTTGTCCGGGCTATTTCTCAGCAATTTATGACCGGAATTCAATGAAACTTTATGGGAAGCTTCACTACCAAGAGGAGATGTGCATATTATCAGCGGGTTCTGGTCGGATGATTTCACAGTGTTATGGCTCTTTGAAATTTTTCATTAACTGTACATATAGTGCAATTCTTGTCCGGGCTATTTCTCAGCAACTGATGACCAGAATTCAAAAAAAAATAAATGGGAAGCTTCACTACCAAGAGGAGATGTGCATATTATCAGCGGGTTCTGGTCAGATGATTTTTCACAGAGTTATGGCCCTTTGAAATTTTCCATAAACTGTACATATAGTGCAATTCTTGTCTGGGCTATTTCTCAGCAACTAATGACAGGAATTCAATGAAACTTTATGGGAAGCTTCACTACCAAGAGGAGATATGCATATTATCAACCGGTTCTCGTCAGATGATTTTTAACAGAGTTATGGCCCTTTGAAATTTTCCATTGTACATATTATATTGCAATTCTTGTCCGAGCTATTTCTCAGCAACTTATTACGGGAATTCATTGAAACTTTTTGGGAAGCTTCACTACCAAGAAGAGATGTGCATATTATCAGCCGGTTCTGGTCGGATGATTTTTCACAGAGCTATGGCCCTTTGAAATTTTCTATAAACTGTACATATAGTGCAATTCTTGTCCGGGCTATTTCTCCCCAACTACTGACTGGAATACAATGAAGCTTTATGGGAAGCTTAACTACCTTGAGGAGATGCGCATATTATTTGTGGGTTCTGGTTAGATGATTTATTTAGAGAGCTATGGCCCTTTGAAATTTTTAAGTTGCTAAACCATCCATCGTATTATTTTGTCCAAAGTTATGCCCCTCAAGACGTTTCCTTTTATCTGAATATATAGTGCAATATTGTGACAAAAAAAACTTTGAAGAGTATAACCTGTCCCCGACGGTTTCTTGTTCAGGGAGTTATTGTCCTTTGAATATAGCTTTTTTTTTCGATGTCAGATCTACCGGTACCAAGCAAATATAAATCCAAAGTTTATGACATTTCATATGCAGAATCCCTATTTTCTGAACATGGGAATTGTTTCAGTTTTTTCCACTCCAACAATTTTTTGCCTTTTGATTAATTATATGGCCTGTAATGATAATTGTATGTTTCTGTTTCAAATTATCTGAACTTAGAATGAAATTTTGATTTATTTTAATGTACATTATCGTTACAGAGTGATCAGTAGCATATTTTCTTTGGCTCAAGTGAATTTTCATGTACTTATCACACTTGTTTTGTTTTACAATCTGAAAACATGTTATTTGCACGCCTTATTTCATTTTTGTTATGTTCATATGTTATACATTGGTATAACAAAATAATATTCCATGTTAGTATTTTCAAATGCGTATAATTAAATTTGTTTTTAAGTTTTATTGTTTACATAAAGTTAAACAATTCTAGCCACAAATAAACACACATAGTTGTCATACATTTCGTGTTAATCACTTGTCCTGATTAAAAGCATTTGAAAATCACACTAAATGTGCAATATGATGTCATTCATCGTCCAAGAAAGCCTGGACATTAATATTTGATTGCTGCATTAAAGTTCATAGCCCAGAGATTGTGTTTTGTTTAAAAATTGGTAGTGTTTTAGTGTTTTAATGTGGAAACTTTCTTTATATTAAAAACAAGTTGTTTACGCTGTATCTTCAGTGCTGGGGTCATTGAGATTTGCTTATATGATTACGGACAACAATTTGAATAACAGCTGGCACCATATCAGTTAAAGCCTTAATTCAATAGAGAATACATGTACAGTCAAACCTGAATTCAGCGGTCAGTCAAGGGAAATGACCAAAGTGACCGTTGTCCACAGGTGACCGTTGAATTCGGATCACAATTTTAAGATGATTTGTCAGTTGGTAGTATTGCTACGTCGTTACCCCACCCAGTCGTTTGCATACGATGTTAAACAAATGCTCATTGCTGTTAACTAAGCATAAAAACAGAATTTACGTACATTGAAAAATACAGAATAATATCTTATAGATTGATTTAATTTCATATTATTAAACTTAAGCAATGACTTTATAAACGTTAGTACAATTGTTTACTCATGCATTTTGATCATTCAATAAATAAAACTTGTCACGTGCCGTTGACGTCACGTCCGTACAAGTCTAAAAAGCGGATTCGCTTTCATAAACCGATAGTACGGTGATATTGTACCGTTCTAATTAGAAAAAAGACGCAAAAAGTTTGTTAAAATTTATTCGTAAGCAAACATCACACAAAAAGCATTTTAATTCAACAACCTCATACAAAATACAACGCTTCAAACTCTCATTTGCATTCGATTTATACTCCTACATAATTTCTCGCTTATGCTTAAGCACACTCTGCACTTGCGTACGTCCAACACAGAGTTCACTTGCTATTACACGCGAACTTTTTCCAGATTCAAACAGTTTCAAACACTTGACTCGCTTCTCTAATGTGAGGAACTTACATTCACCACTCATTGTTATTCCGTGATTTATTATTCCGATTGCTTTTAAA
Source organism: Dreissena polymorpha (assembly GCF_020536995.1). NCBI lineage: Eukaryota > Metazoa > Mollusca > Bivalvia > Myida > Dreissenidae > Dreissena > Dreissena polymorpha. The sequence continues at coordinate 131,316,408 of NC_068356.1, read as the reverse complement.
AGTGTTGTGGACGCTAGAAAGCTCTTTTAAAGAATGATCCGAAAATGTTATTTTAAAATCGATACTCAATATTGTAAGTACAATGTACTAATTAGCGGTCATTTAATTAGCGATTATTACTTTAAACGTGTCAAAAACTCTGACATATTTTCTGTTGAAGAAACCCCCACAATTATCCCGGGAAAACAAACCTTCTCAACAACTTATTATTTGTTTACTCGCTTTTATAATATCAAAGGCAATTACCGCTATCAAACGCTTTAACCGCAAAATAGACGGACAAATGATGTGCAGTGTTTTTAATTTTCGCGACTCGAGACGATTGACGCGTGACCGTTGATTTCAGTTCAAATATGAATTTCGGAGTTGAATATAGTGGCCGTTGGCCGTTATGGACAGGTGGCCGTTAAATTCAGGTGTAATATAGAGTGTTTTTCGTCGGGGGGATTCCAGACTGACCGTTGTCTGCAGGTGACCGGTAAATTCAGGTGGCCGTTAGGTCAGTTTCGACTGTATTGTAAAAGGTGGCTGGAATATTACGGTAAACTGTTTATCTTTGAAGTCATCAAGTGGCTTTTCAGTTTCGGTTCTAATTGAAAGTTACTTGCGTGATTTTTGCAGAGTGTTAATGAAGAAATAAAGAAACCAGAAATAACCACCAGTGAAGATGCCAACACAGTAAGTGTCTCCATTACCTACATGTACATGCAGGATTTTTATTTCCTTTGTACTCCTTGCTTTAGTTTTGACCATTTTTCACATTCTATTAAGTTTTGACAGTATTGAGTTACACAAATATTTAGAATACAGTTTTCATAGTTAATTCAATATTGAATGTCTTTAACAATTTGTTTGGCCTTTTTTTGATCAATAAAATCTTGGATTATCTGTGGATTGTTTTCGACAGTGCATGCAATAAGATACATCAAATACCTGACTGCATGTTGTCAACTATTGATGAGCAAAAGAGTAAATATTTGAACAAATTAAATAATAATAATCATCATCATTGTAAAAAGATAGGATCAATAGAATATTCTGTAAGTCTCGCTCTACCATGTTTCTGAGCCTCATTTGATAAACTTGATCTTGATCCTTAACCATCATACTATTCTCTGACTCTTTGGATGAAAGAAGGCTGATATACATGTACCTGTAGAACTTTTATCAGTGACCTTTGACCTTTTTTTAGAGCACCATTGGGGCTACTAAGGGCAAGGTCACCATGATCACGGCAGTTGCTAAGAAGAAGGTGGACCCCACTGTGGAGAAAGGAGAGTTGATGTTGAATAACACTGATCTCATGGAGGCAAGTATTTAACATGTCCTCACAAAATATTTGAGCCTCTCAAAAAAACTGACCATTATGCATTTGCCTGAAGTATTGTCACAGATTAGCATGTGTAGTACACTCAAGGTTATCAGGGAAGACACTTTCCGCCTCGACTGGATTAACGTATGGAAGAGACTTCCTTTAAACATTAAAGCGGAAAGTGTTGACCCTGATTAGCCTATGCTAACCTTAATGCTAATCTCGGCAATACTTTATGCAAATGCATCAAGTTTTCCAAGAGTGTGACTTATTTCTGCTGCATATTCTGTGCACAGCAAAAAGGGGCTTATGAACAGTGCAGTAGAGCCACATCTTTCAAAAGTATATCATATGCTTTATTGTGCAAGCGAAGCGTCAGCCCAGCCTGAGCATCAGCACGTTCTGGTTAGGGGCTACCCTGTCCCCTAATGAGACCATGAAACCATGCAAGAATTTGCAGCAGACAGTTGTTGTTCTGATTAGACTGCGCAATTGCGCAGGCAAATATTTGCAGTGCAGGAAAAAGGATCAAATCATAAAGTTCTTAAAGGTAAAAATGAAGAGTGTCATAAATACTTGTGTTCATATCTGTGATTCGTACATTTTATTCCTATGTTCAAATACTGGGATTGTTATATTTATACTTAATTTAACTTCTGTAGGATGTATGATATATATTTGTGTGCACATCTTTAGGTTGTACATTTTATTGTTTTGTTCATATCTGCCAATTGTGTGCGTTATTCTTGTGTTCATATCAGTGGGTGGAATATTTCAGTATTCATCAGAGGAGGAAGAGGAAGGCTTGGACTCAGCCATGGCAAACATGAACAAGAAGAAAAAGGTACTATATGAACTGCAAAATGGGTTTTCTAATCATTCAAAAATAAGGAAAGGATGAAACTAAAAAAAAATTCTTGTTTAGATATAGTATTATCCTCTAGCCTTTATTTTTAAGGCAACTGACACGGGGGGCCTTTAGCAGGCCATTTAGGCAATCAAGTCTGTTTGCTTGAATTTGTAATTAGTCCCCTACCGGTTTCACCGGAGGGGTCTTATGGTTTTGTGTCCGTCCGTCTGTCCGTCACACATTTCTGGATCCTGCGATAACTTTAAAAGTTCTGAAAATTTTTTCAAGAAACTTGGAACATGGATAGATGGCAATATGGACATAATGCATGTCATTTCATTTCGTTCCTATGTCAAAAATTCTGGTTGCTATGGCAACAAATTGACTAGAAATACTGCTGAAAATGGTGGTTTTTCTGGATCCTGCGATAACTTTTAAAGTTCTTAATATTTTTTCATGAAACTTGAAACATGGATAGATGGCAATATGGACATTATGCACGTCATTTCATTTTGTTCCGAGGTAAAAAATTCTGGTTGCTATGGCAACAAATAGACTAGACATACTGCTGAAAATAGTGGTTTTCTGGATCCTGCGATAACTTTTTAAGTTTTTAATATTTTTTCATTTAACTTGAAACATGGATAGATGGCAATATGGACATTATGCACGTCATTTCATTTCGTTCCTAAATAAAAAAATTTGGTTGCTATGGCAACATATATATATATATAAAAAAATCTGGAATTTCTGACAATGGTGGAGCCGGTAGGGGACTTATATTGCTTGACAATAGTCTTGTTGAATAATATTCCTAAAATTAGTGTTGCACTGATTTTGCTCTTATAAACATTTGCTCTGTGCGCATAATGTTATCAATGAAACAGCTCTCACTGCAGCATAGTTACATTACTTCTGTGATAGCAAATCTCATATGTCACTATGGACTTTTCACTCACAAATCAGGTACACCCATTCAAGTTGGTGTATTAATAATCAAAGCTATTTTAACTTCGTATGAATGTTGCACAATTTGCAGTTATTCCTTTCCATATGCTTACAAATTTTGCCCCCCTTGACCATGAACATAGGATCCGCATTTACTTTTCGAAATCTGTGTTTAGGTTTCGAAAAATGCTCATAACTTCTATGTCGCTTCAGATGTAAACTTCATATTTGGTATGCATGTGTATATGGACAAGGCCTTTCCATACGCACACAAATTTTTACCCCCTTGACCTTGACCTTAGGGTCCGCGTTTAGGTTTCGAAATCTATGTTTAGGTTTCGAAAAATGCTCGTAACTTCTATCAAAGCGTTTTTCGGGGGCATATGTCTTCCTATGGAGACAGCTCTTGTTTTAAATTATGGTACTAATTGTTTCTTATAAAACATATTAACAATTGAATGTCAATTCCATTTGTATATGGATACCTAATAACCATGTCTGCGTTGCATATAAAGCCAAAATTGATGCTTTCTATAGTTGAATGTCATAAAAATTTAATTCTGAGGACACTTTCAGTAAACGTAATGTATTGTTTCGCTGTCTTAGCTGTATTTTGGCGTTACAAATGTGTGGATATTTTGTCATATACGCCATGTAACTATAATCATTTTTAGCTCATCTATTTTTTGAAAAAAAATTATGAGCTATTGTCATCACCTTGGCGTCGGCGTTGGCGTTGGCGTTGGCGTTGGCGTTGGCGTTGGCGTCGGCGTCCGGTTAAGTTTTGCGTTTAGGTCCACTTTTCTCAGAAAGTATCAATGCTATTGCATTCAAACTTGGTACACTTACTTACTATCATGAGGGGACTAGGCAGGCAAAGTTAGATAACTCTGGCGTGCATTTTGACAGAATTATGTGCCCTTTTTGTACTTAAAAAATTGCAAATTTTGGTTAAGTTTTGCGTTTAGTTCCACTTTTCTCAGTAAGTATCAATGCTATTGCATTCAAACTTGGTACACTTACTTACTATCATGAGGGGACTGGGCAGGCAAAGTTAGATAACTCTGGCATGCATTTTGACAGAATTATGTGCCCTTTTTATACTTAGAAAATTGACAATTTTGGTTAAGTTTTGTGTTTAGGTCCATTTTATTCCTTAAGCATCAAAGCTATTGCTTTCATACTTGCAACACTTACTAACTATCATAAGGGGACTGTGCAGGCAAAGTAATGTAACTCTGACTGGCATTTTGACAGAATTATGTGCCCTTTTTATACTTAGAAAATTGAAAATTTGATTAAGTTTTGTGTTTAGGTCCACTTTATTCCTACAGTATCAAAGCTATTGCTTTCATACTTGCAAGATTTATGAACTATCATAAGGGGACGGTGCAGGCAAAGTTATGTAACTCTGACTGGCATTTGGACGGAATTATGGGCCCTTTATACTTAGAAAATTGAAAATTTGGTTAAGATTTATGTTTTGGTCACTTTACCCCTAAAGTATCATAGATATTGCTTTCATACTTGGAACACTCACAAACTATCATAAGGGTACAGTAAAAGGACAAGTTGCATAACTCTGGTTGTCATTGTTACGGAATTATGGCCCTTTTTTGACTTAGTAACTTTTAATATATGGTTAAATTTTGTGTTTCGATCCACTCGAAGTATCAAGGCTATTGCTTTCAAACTTCAAATACTTACATGCTATCATGAGGTTACTGTACCTGGCAACTTGAATTTTACTTTGACCTTTGAATGACCTTGACTCTCAAGGTCAAAT